>NC_092210.1:69580070-69584142 GCF_043381705.1 Parasteatoda tepidariorum | reverse complement strand
TTTATTGAAATTACATACATTTGCTGACTTGTGTGCTCAATATAGGCTTATAAGTCATTGTCAAGTAGAAAATACAGATAGAACAATTCAGAGAAAGACATCACAAAGAATACATCCAGGGTTACGGCGGGATTCGAACCCGCTACCTCCACGCTTAACAGAGCGTTTGGACCGGCGATACCGCTCGGCCAGGGAGGCCCCTGTTGTAATGTATAGGTTATCATTAAAAAAATAGCCAAAATATAAATATCGCTATTTGGAATTTCTTGTCGCTTACGGCGATTTTTCAAATGCTCGGCAGAATTCGTATCGACCAGCCATCGCGGGATTTGAACCTGAGTCACCTCATCTGAAAGCAATGCTACACAACCTTAGGATCTAAACTGAGGAAAAAATAATTATTATGTAAGGCATTTACAGTCAAAAATACGTTGCTCAACAACCACTATTGAGAATTTACGTGATTAAGAAATAAATAATTTTACAAAGAGCTCGAACGATAAATATATCAGCATTGGTCTATACTTACATAAATAGACAATTTCATGAAAAAGAATCAATTTTAAATAGGCTTATAATTTTTTAGAAAAAAAAACATTATTTAAATAATTTTTTATATAATTCAACTTTTATCCTACATTTGTCCCTCCTACATGTTACTCCACATTTCTCTATATTTCTCTATTGTCACTCCATATTTCTCGAACGTTACGATTTTTTAAATCGTAACGTCCGCAGCTGCTTCGGATTGCTTAACTTAACGTTATACTTTGTTCATTTTTTCAAAATCCGTAAGGCTGCTGAAACTTTGACACACGAAAGGGCCATGTTTGTTTATGAACATAACAAGAGCTTTTTGTCTAATTTACAAACTGTTTGAAAGTTATTTCAATTTTAAGTGCTTTTGTCGAGAATATTTTTCTTTTACTTTAAATAATAGTTATTGTTAATGTAATTTATTTTTCACCAGATCATTATTTTGTTAGACTTGATGCCAAAAGTAACAAAAAAATAGATAAAAATAAAAGAAATAAGAGAACAAGATTAGATGTTGTAAAAATCACGTATAAATCATAACATATATAAATCATAACATCATATGTAATTAAATATAAATCATAACATATATTTCAAAAAATTTTTAAAAATATAAATCCCAAGAGAGATTAAAACCTTTTTAACAAAATAATTGCATCGGTTTAGATCGTTTTTAAGTAAATTGCGTCTGATCTATTGCTTCTTATTGTGTCAGACTTTCTATATTCCTAAGCTGAAATACTTTATTTCCAAGTACAGATAATTTATCTTTTTAAATACTAGAAATAATAAAAAGGTGATAGCTAAAGAGTACTCGTTTTTATTTTAAAAGCACCAATAACAGCTTTATGTTTGTCACAGAGTATGTATATCTGGAAAATAAAGGAAATAAATTTTAGATTAAAATAAAGCGTGAGTGTTTATCAATTTTAAGAACATAATTTTAGAAACAAAGGAAACTAAGCATTTTTTTTTTTTTTTCAAATTTCTCTACAGAACTCTACATTCACGATTATCTTAAATATTTTTTTTATTATTTATATAAAAACTTTTCAGTTTTGATTAAACTTTCGATATCTTATGAATATCGATTTCTCATAACTAACTTTAACGAAAAAAGAGAAGAAAATTTTTTAGGTGATGTTCAATTTTCTCGTTTCTGGAGCAAATGTTAAAAACCTATTTACCTAGCAAATGAAGTTTGGCATGAAATTGAAATATTTTATGCAATCATAAATATAAAAAGAGTTTAGAAGAAAAATCCACTATTGTAAGAAAAAACCAATAACTTCCCAAAAAATAAGAAATATTTTAAAAGGTTTCATCGATATAACGAGAGAGAAAAAACTCCGATATTAAGAAACTTCTACAAAAGCAAAATTTCTTTTTTTCGTTTTCAATGAATAACAAAAGTCATTCCTACGTTGACTATAAAAAAGTTCTTTAATTCTAAAATGCATGGAATTAAAACAATAAAATTGAAGAAATTTAAAAATTAAACTTTCAATTTCTGAGGAATTATTATGTCAGTTTATTATTGGATTTTAGCTTTAAAAATTTCATTTCGAATTTCAAAAAACGCAAAAATTTTGTTACAAAGTGAATAAAATAACTAAATTCGTTAATAATGAAATGTGTTTCCCTGGTAACAATTTTCAACGTTTATAACAGTTCTTTTAGCTTTCATTTCAACAAAATCATGATGTGGTTTATTTGTTTCATTTTCGCTTATGTATATGTCTAAAAAACAATTCTAAAACTAAATTAAACACAACTCAATAGTGTGAATTCAATAAAAGTAGTAAAAACACTTTTTAGTTTTATTCCTCACACTATAATAAAGATATTTTGGTGTCTTATTGATCTCGCCAAAAAATTTCTCCCCTACCTGAATGATTGATGGAGTAGGTGGAGGATCTCTACTGAAAAAAAGACACCTGCTCGCGGAGATCATTACTCGCCAAATCTTTATGACGCCAACGACGATAAAGGGTCTCAAATGGAAAACCGATTTACCTCGCTTTTGAGCGACATAGTTGATTAATTCTTCCTTTAGTGGAAGACGGAATTTTTCGGAGGCTCAAGGGATTTTTAGGAAGAAAAGCTGTCTTATTCACCTCTTATGAAAAGGGATAAATCAGTAAAAAGTAAAGAAATTTAACTAGACAAAAATAAGTCAAAGATTTTAAAAATAATTTTATAAAAAATTTGTATTATCTGCAATTCAAGATGAAAGTTTTAAAATAATACACTTTGTTCGTTCAGTTCTCGTAAAATTATTCTCTTGGCAACTCTATCTCTTTAACAAAATAAATAATCTTATCTTCACTCTATAGAATTGAGTTAAAACATAACACGACGTTTCTGAGTATTTACCGCATATTATGATAAATCCATTATTATGACAAAATTCTAAGCCTTCCACTTAAACAAATGTGGAAAGTAGTATTGCTACAAACCACTTTTATTCGAATGAAATAGCTACCAGTAGTTTCGCTACTTGTAGCAAGCTATTTCCGACCCCCGATCACTGGGCGCTACCGCTGTAGCTTTCTAAAAAGGTACGAAACAATATTTTAGAATATTGTTTACTATTTTACATTATTCCAAAAATTCATCAAGTAAAAAAAAAAATAATAAAATAAAAAAAATTATTCATCTTGTCACGCGTATCCCCTTTTTCTTTTTTTACAAAAAAAGAAAAGAAAAAGACGTCAAGGTAGAGATTTTACTTCTCAAGTTAGATTCTGCGCAGACGAGTTTTTCATTTTTCAAAGTTTACTGATCTAATATATTTTTTCACGGAAGATTTAGTTTTAATAAAACTAATTTCAAAATATTGTATACCTCTCTTATTTATAAAAAGTGTTGAAATATGTGTTGCTTATACAAACTGTTTTTTTCGAAATTCAATATAAAATATATAAGTTATTAGCTTAAAAGATGAGGATATGAGACCAAATTTCAATTAAGACTTTTTGCAAGCTTTCTGTATTACTAAACTGCCTACGAAAAATCTTAGCATTAGGTATAGCTGAACTTGACAAATACACATTTCCCCCTTTTAATGCAGTATTCAAATGTCAAAATGGTTGAAAGGTCAAGCTGAGTGTGGGGAGAAAAAATGATAGAAACAAGCAAAGATTAAAAACATTAATTTGTTTAATATCGTCACAAAGTTTTAACAACAATGACAAAATAGAGGGTAGATGAAGTCTGAAATATAATACATTGAGTGTAGCATGTGCAGAAGTCAAAGACAACATCCACTCAACTGTACGATGAATAATAATCAAAAAGGGAAGTTAAAAAGAGTGAACATTTAAACAAGACTCCCAGAAGTCTTTCAATAGATTTGGTTATACAATTTAAATAAGCACTGGAAAAGTCACTTTCTCTCAAACTTTCATGAAATACAAGAATTTTATAAATGGAAAGAACATTTGATTTTTCTCAACAAAAAAAAACTATTATAACCTAAAAGGAATAGTTGGTTTAATTTACAATATATATATATAATTTTCAACGTTTATAA
>NC_092210.1:69351421-69579266 GCF_043381705.1 Parasteatoda tepidariorum | reverse complement strand
TTCTTATTTCAGAAACAATTTTTTTCTTTTTTTAAATCAGCAGTGGGGACAAGTGAGGGAATGACATATTGGTATATTTTAATTACCTAAAATAAATAAAAAATAAAAATTGATAATTTTATTTTTATTCTTTTGTTAGCTTGCATTCTGAAGGACACTTTCCCTGAAAATTTTTTTTCGTAAGTTGTAAAACAAACATAAAATATACTGGGGACATGAAAATGACTGTTTTTGTGAGAATGACCCATATATAAACACAAATAATAAAATTAATATAAAGAGAAACTAAAAATGGGAAAACCAATAGTCGTTATCAAGACACATCTACTGATGTAAATTAATGCAATATTTCTGAATAAAGAATAATTAAATTATTAAAGATAAAAATTATTATGTATAATTAAATCGGACAAAACCTGTTAGGATTTGTTACAAGTTAAGGTAATAAAGCAGCATTTGAAAGTTAAATAAAAAATAAACATTGCAATATGAACTTATTGAATTTAAAGAACAAATTCTATATGTAATTCATCGTTAATAAAAATATGTTTTATCAATTATATCAACAAATCAAAGATACTTTTCTTCTGAAATACGGCTGATGAGTAAATAAGAAGTATAAAATATGAGGGGGAAATTTGTACAGTGAAAAAAATCAAATGCTCTTCGAAATTAAATATATTATACTAAGCATCGTTATTTTAATGCAAATAGAAGCAGTCACTTTAGTACAAAAAAAATCAACATTAAATCATTTTTTTTAAATATTACGAATTAAACAATATTGATTAACATCAGAGACTCCAATAACTACATTTTCCGTAGTTTTAGAAAATAGTTTTTCCAAGTGGAGAAATGTATTCATATTTTAATGAATTAAAATTAAAGAAGTCCATAACTTAACACAAGTAATTTAAACACGTACATATGAGGTCAAATAAAAGAATGCTCAAGTTCAAATATTTTTTTTTAAATTTATTGTTTGAAAAGGTTTCGGTTTAATTTACTACCATTTAAAAAATAATTTGCAACAGTCTCAAAAAGTTGGAGTCTCTGAGACAATTCCAAAGCATTGAAATAAATTCAAATGTTTTTGAAAAAAAAAGAGTAGACAATGTTTTAAATATTTGCAACATTGTTTCAGCTAAAAGAGAAACATAAAACATTATATATATATATATATCATTAGGAAATTTTTTCTTTATTTTCATTATCACATTGAATGATTTGACACACAAAATTACTAAGCTATCTATAAGGAAAAGAAATAAATTTGAATCAGCAAAAAGTTAAACATTTAAACAACTTGATGATTCATGAGAGAAAAAAAAATCTTTACATTTCTCTAGATAACAAAATAGCACTCATTATCAATGCACATTAAAAGTATAATTAAAAGGCTTGGAGCAATATAGTGATCAAGTCACAGTTTTTGCAAATTTTACATCAAACTGTTACTAAGTATTGTTTACAGATCAGTGCTTAACAAATTTATAGAATTTCCACAACACGGCAGCACTGTTATATAGAGAATTATATCATAGATTACCATTGTTGCTCTCTTGAACAATTTGAGAAATGTTGCTCATTATTATATTACCTCAAGCCGTTTAATTTCAAAAATTGAGTCAAAATGCTAATAATCTTTTATGAATAAATTGATAGATTAACTCTACTGGTAGCATTAGGATAAGCTCGCATCAATTTGTTTAAATACTGTAGACTGTTTGATGGCAAATCTTTAAAAGACTTATAGATAAAAGCTGACCACGCATTATTTACAAGTACGCAGAAATATAGCATGTGTACAGTAAAAACAAGTGGCTTTGCTTCAGTAACAAAGGAGAAGCATATGCTTCAAAAATAATCATATCTAGATTATCCATGATTATTTTGGTAAATTATATCAAACTTTGGGAAGTGCTTGGTGTATTATACAAGTTTAAATTAGGTAATCCCCTGGTGAACATTAGCATGTACTAAAAATTTTTTAACTGTTATTCTTTAATCCACTTAAAAGTTACAAAGATATTATTCACAATGGTTAGTTTTCATGTTAATTTAATGCACTATCTTTATATTTACTTGTTAGTTAAAATATGTCCTAATAACAGAGTGAAAATGCTAACAAAATGAAAAAACAATGTTTTGAACTGTTAATTACTTTAAAAATTTCGTTCATGATACAAATATAATTTCCCTTTAAAAATAATAGTCATGATCTACAGAGTACTGGTAAGTTTAAAATAATTATCAAAAAATTAAATTTTTTTGTAATTTTTACGACTGTAATTCTAGCATTTTCTGTAAGAGTAAAAATAAAAAAAAAATTTAAGTACTAAGCAGAAATTTAAAATTAACAGTTGAAAACAATAAAATATTAATAAATGAGAATGCTTACAAAAACATTAATATGAATTTAGCAATTAATATGACTACAATTGACCTTTCATACTTTTTTTTTTAAAAAAAGATAACAATGAAACACTATAAAAAATTTTTAAAAAAAGTTTCACCTAAAATTCAACAGTAATCTTTAATGTGTCATATGGTCAACAATCATATATTACATGGTTTTAATAGTGTTAATTAAAAAAAAAAAGTTCAGAGCTTAAAAAAAATTTTTCATTATAAATTACATTTTAAAAAAAAACATTTAATTAATATGGAATTTAATAAAAAAAAAATTTTAAAGCAAGATTTAAAGTATTAACTAAAATCAGTCACTATGTATCCATACTTGTTTTCAATTTGAAATTTTTCACAAAAAAAGAAAACTTTAAGAACTGCAGTTTCTATTTTTTATTTCCAACTTAACATATTTTGTAATGCAAGGTTAGAAAATTATTTTAAACAATTATAAAGTTCAACTTTTTGTCATCTTAACGCCCTTTTTACTAAGCATCAAAAACCTTGTTTTTCAATTTGATATTTTTTGCATTTACTACATTTTGTTACATAAATAATTCCAGTTATAATTTTCACCAGAGTTTGTACCTAGACATAATTTTCGTTTATGTCTACAGATAAATTAAATACATAAATGAAGATAAAAACAAACTTTACTTTTTTCTTGAAAGCTTTCTCATCGATATTTTTAATTCTATATTTTTTCTATATTATTCAGGTTAAAAACTTCTTTACATGTTTTTATTAATTACATAATTATGCTTTCACAATTGATTAAAAAGCAATCAATACTAAATTTAATTTTCAAAATAACATGCATAACTGCCATTTTAAATATCGTTACTTGAACAGTCAAGTGTTAACTGAGAATTTCTCATTGGTTGCTTTCTTAATCAGTTTTTCTCTGAGTTATTTAATAAGAAAGATGTTTATAAAAGAGAAAGTTTCTTTTAGTCTTGTCAAATATTTAAATGCAATCTGTTGGAGGTTCGGAATAGATGGTCAAAACAGCAGTCAGAAATATTTCTATTATTTCGTAAATACTGTTTTCTCATTTGGTATATATATATATATATATTATTTAGAATCACAGTTTAGATCATCAAATTCATAGCACATATAAATACATGGCCCTATAAATGATTTTGTGCTGTTCACATGACTTTCGCATACTTTAATATCATTGTATAAGTTTCAATCAAGCATTAGTAAATGCAATAAATCCTACTTGTTCACAATATTGCCATCTACTTAAGAGATAGTAAGGATTTAATTTTGTAGTTTAAAAAAAATAATAAATGAAAAATAAATTTTAAAAAAATAATTTGTAAAGTGTGTATTTAATAAAAACAAATGGTCAGTCTATAAAATACACTATTGCTCATAAAATTCAATACACCCATTTCTTTTATTATTATTACATTTAAGAAATTGAATTTTTTAAAACGAGTTTTGAATATTTTTGAGACTTACAATATGTTTTAAAAAAATTGTAGCAGCATTTAGATACTTTTAACGCAATTAAATTTCAGGAGAAATGTTTAATATATAGATTAAAATTTTAATACAACAGAGAACAATTGAAGAATTTAACTAAAAACCATTTTTCACAAAAATTTTACCTCAGATAAGTTAATATGAAAAGACTTTAGGAAAAAGATGACTTGTTCAAAATAATCAAAAGAGCAATAGACTTTTTTCAATGAATAATAATTTCAATTCATTTATTTTAACAATGTTTTAATTATATGCATAAATAAAATCAAATATATCTTTTAAATGGCCACTTGCAATGTACACTTTAAAAATTCCTTACAATCCATAATATGAATCTATTTTTAAAGTACAAAACTGACACTCAATATGAAACTCTATGATTCCAGAATATCAAGCTTCTTACTACAGTAATCAAATCGTCTAAAGCTGTCTGATTCTAAGCATATATTATATTTGATTACAAAAGTTCTGGTCATAGCTTAGAGATGCCACAGAATAACAGTTTATTGGATGTAATATAAGGCACACCAGGGTTAGAGAAGTGATTTTAGACAACAGCTATTATGGTTATGTATTCTATTAACATATACATATTAATACTAAACAGCAAGTCTTAGAGACTATAAATAATGAATAGCACTTCATATAAATGCTGTCAGCCACTTTTATTTTAGCATGTTTTAATGGAAATCTATTTCCCAATATTATAGTCAATGCATTAGATCACATGGTATCATAGAGGCAAACTTTTAAAAAATGTTTATTAGTAGGTATTCTTTAATCTTTTGTTGAAAATGAAAAAAGGAATAGATTGTAGAGACGAAATTGCATTAAAAGATTAGTTTTGAAATATTTTTCAAGCACTCAATGTACAGAGCGCCCCAAAAAAAAATGGACCACTAACTTTTGATCTAATGATCGGATCTTCACCTACTGGGACTCATTTTTAATGGTTCACAGGGGTGACCTCAAATATGCTAATTAACTAGTGCTGATGATATTTTAAGTTACGAAATCAGGAATTACTGAATAAACATAAATGTTTCTTTACTTGGTGGATTCGGATTTCTGTCCCCCAAAATATAAGGGGTAGCCGCACTCTGGGAAATATGGTCCCCATAGTTAGGTCAGGAAAGCAAACCTAAGTTTGGGCCCCTTAATATTAATTTTACTTTTTGCGTATTTCGCTATATATCGAGAACTTTTTAAACCAATTGAAATTTCTTCTGAACACACAATTATAAAATTAGTTTATCCAAAGATAATTCAATACAAAAAAAATTTTTTAGAAAATATTTATTATTTTAATTAATAATGGTTGAAAAAAAGAGAAATTGTAAGGAATGCAAATTTTTGCTTCATTTTAAAGAACATAATTTTACATGGAAAAATACAAAATTTGAGCAAAATCTGCCGAATTGTCATTGAGAAATCAAATTTCAAAAAAGTCAGATATTTAAAATTCGATTTCAAAGGAATTACTAAACCAATTTTGCCATGCAAAATTATATTCCTTAAAATGAAGCAAACATTTTTATACCTTAACAGTTCAACATTTTTTCGATCATTATTAAGTAAAATAATAAATATTTACTAAAAATTATTTTTTGCAATGAATTATCATTGGATAAACGAATTTTATAATTGTGTGCAAAAAATTTTCAATTTGCTTCATAAGTTCTCGAGATATAAGGAAGTATGCAAAAAGTAAAATTAACTATCGGGACCATATTTCCCAGGTTGTGACTACCCTGGCGGTCAGAAATCTGAATCCGTCAAAAAAATAGTATATTTATTTATAAAAAGTATGTTTTTCTGTCTGATTTCGTAACTTAAAATATCATCCGCATTAATTAGTTAGTATATTTGAGGTCATCCCTTTGAGCCATTAAAAAGGAGTCCTAGAAAGTGAAGATCCGATCATTAGATTAAAAGTTATTCATAGTGGACCGTTTTTTCTGGCGAGCTGTACATAAAAAAAATGCAATCAAAAAATCTAATGACAGATCAAGTAAGTTGATCAGATATTAATGCTCTTGTATGACATATTATATACATGATATGTCATATTCTGAATATGATTTTAATTTTGAAAAAAAAAATGTTTTTCCCCATGAATTATAAAACGCACAATATTATTTTAATAAATTTCTATTACATAAGAAGCCTTTATCTCCTATGACATATATAACTCCAAACAAATGCAAAAATTCACATAGTTGAACCCATTAATTATAAAACAGGACTCATAAAGTGATTCCTTATTGATATTTCATATTTTAAGACTTCTCAATTCAATTCCAATTTGAATCACTTGATTCAATGAGTAAGAAGAGAGATCATTTTCTGTGGATTTTTCATTGAGGTGACCTGTTTTCAGTCTCATTGATTTAAATTGCAATCATAAAAATGACATATTTTCCTATTGTTGAGCAGCAAGAAAAATCTATATTAGTTATGGGGAAATAATAATAGTTGATATCCTTCTAACATACAATCAATGAAGAAATTTATGCACAACAGTAATCCATATATTCGGAATATATGATTTAAAAGAATCACACACAAGATAAGAAATATCTGACCAACAAGCAAAGGGAAGAACAGTAGTAGCAATGCTTTAAAAGTTAATTTTTACTTATTGGTTGGCAAAAAGTTAATTTTACAATTGGAATACAATAAAAGTCAGATAACATTTCTTGATAATAAAAAAAAAATAAGAAAAGTTTTAAAATTTTTTCAATAAAAGATAAAAGCATAATAACAGTGATACATCGCAAAAGCAATTATAACTAATTCTAGGATCACAATTAATAATTAAAAGATTAGCATCTTGTTTTAAATGGTATGATTTTTTTTTATCCTTATACTATAATCCAAACAATTCAACTACTAAATTAACAGTTAAATGGTGCATTCATAATAATTTAGTGAAAAACAAAAATATGATTGTCGTTTTTATTAAAACCATAAGATATGTATAATAACAATAATTTTTGCATGGCACAGTTCAAATAATTTGAAATATATTATCTTAGTTTACAATAATTCAATTCAATTCTACAATTAGAAATAGAAATTTGTTAAAATATTGATTTCCACAGTCAAAATTATAGAGCAAATACTTTATCTTTCTATCACAACAAATGACTAGCTCAGCCATAATCTCTAGGCAAAGTAATATATTAAAACAATAAAACTTAAAATCTGAAAAATTAATATTTTGTATATGATAAGAAATGAATATTTTAGTCCTTTGAGATAACGAAGAAAATAATTCATAAATTTAAAGCGCCCCACATACATATTTCCTAAATATTAATCTTTTTCCACCAAAGAAAGTACTGTAAAATTTATCAATATTTATAACTGCAAGAGAATTGTTATTAAGATAGGAAAAAAATTAAGATACACAGTTAAAAAGAAATCCTTTAATAATTGTAAATTATTTAATAGAAGAAAAAATTATTTACTTGCAAACGTTCTGAAACTGTATTTAAGAAAATAGCCTTCTTAAAATTTTGCATAACACTTTCAATAAAATTTTCTAGAAAAATTTAAAAGGATCTAAATTATACTGACAAGATTTATAACCCTGAATAATGATAAATAATTTTTTAATTAAGTATTATCATTGATTAATATTTTGAACTGTTTTGAAAAATTATGTCAAGTTTACAGATTTATGAAACCTTGTCTGATTAATTTTTATACACTTATATAATGTAAAGTGTAAAATAGAAAATAGCAGGGATTTAAGTAAGTAAAATAATCTTTTTTTTTTAACTATTTAAAAATTGATAAGATGGGCACATAATTTGGTAGGTATACATGAAAAGTTGAAACTATTTTTTATAATATAAAAAAAGTTAAATTTAGAAAGAAATTTTAATTTTTTGAAAATTAAATAGCTTAAAATAATATTACAAACATGTTAGTATACAAAAGAATACAATTTGAATTCAAAAATGATAATTTCTTAAAATTTTATCAGTTTAAAACAAATAAAAAATTACAAGTACTTTTAATGAATAAAGTACACAAATTTTATATTAAAAAAAGAAAATTTTATGAATAAAAAATAACAAGAAATATAGAATCGAGGAATTAATTGCGAAAATCTATAAAGTTTTTATAAAGAGTGCGCCAAAATCCTTTTTACTAACATAATAAGATTTTAGATGTCAATTGCATATCTATGGGAAAATTTAAGAAAACTACTAGAAAAGATTTTACTTTCATTATTCAACATTGTGTCAATTCAACAAAATCATAGTCTTAAATTTCGATCTTCGAAAAGAAAGAAAAAAGGAGATGACAACAGATATAAAAGAGAGCAAAATTGAATGCTAAAATAATATATTCAGACAATACATATTTACCATTTTTTATTAAATAATTGTTTATAAATAAATATTTTGTTCAAATTAAATGTAAGAAAATAACAATATTCTAAATTCTTTTAATAATGTAAAACAAACATTTTGTCAAGAATATAACAACTTTTGGCACCTTTATTATAACAGGCAAAAGTTATACATCATAATTTAAAGTGATAAAAATAATTATATCCAAAAAAGAACTTAATGGTATCATGTAAAAAAAGGAAAAAAAAGAGAGAGAGCCTTAATTTTAGTTATTAAATGATAAAAGTGAATAAAACTCAATAAATTCGCAAATCCCAAATTCAATATATGATTAATTATAGTGTAGACTACATAATTTGGCATTATGTACCAGCTGAAAAGTGCCAAGTAATTGAAATATCTAAGAACTGTACAATTAATTTAAAGTACACAGTCAATAATCCATAATTTGACACTTTATGACACAGCTGAGCCAGATTATTGGGAATACTTAATTAGAAAAAGACAACAAAATATGAAATTGGGAACGGCACAGGCCAGGTCAGTCTAATTTGAAAAGATAAAAACCAATTTAAATTTTTTCTGTATACTTGAGATACTAACAAGGTAAAAATTACTTGAGTATTCAATACAATAGTAGTATACCAAAAATTTTAATTTGAATAACTTTAATTATAGTTTAAATACTTTCAAAGCTCACAAGTGATAAATAATTTAAGTGATAATATTTTATCTTAAATTGAGTTGTTTTTTTTGTATAACATAATGAATTCTTCAACTTATTCCTTTTAAAATTTAAATGAAAAAGGCAATTAACATTATATATATTCATGCATGGAATCATATAAAGGACTAAATTAAGGATTATTTGTAAGCAAAATAGTTAAAACTAAAGTTTAAAAACATATAACATGCTATTTTGAAAATTGTCCTTAAAATATGCAATATGAAAATATTGTAAAGATAATTTTTTAGATAGAAGGACGATTTTTCCCCCCTGGAATCTTATACTATTTGAAGTTAGAAACTGATTTAATGGAATGAACTTTAAAGTTTATGATAGTTTTTTTCTTCCTAATTTTAAGACATTGTGTCTTGTAGTATACATATAACTATATATATTTCACATAAATTCCTATGTCATTTTTATATTGATAAAATTTTGCATTTTTGTTTCTGAGTTGCATATTTTTTTTTTTAGGTTTTTAAATGGCATTTATTATATTTTAGAAAAATTTCAAAAAGTTAATTTTAGGTGCATTAACCATCTGATAGATAAACCACATTGAATCAACAACTACCCTCTAGAAAATTTCCCTGTGTTATTAGATGAGTAAATGATGGACAGGAGCATTGTCAGAAACCTGCCCATTTGTAAAAGCACTAGAAGATTAAAAAAAAATAACAAAAATTATCAAATATGCAATACAAATGGTGCAAACATCAAGGATAAAAGAGAAAAGCTTACTGTTGAAAGAATGTGTATATCTATAAACTGTAATTAGACAACACTTTTTTTCCCATTAATTCCGTAAAATCATATTTCCAACTAGGTATGAATTTCTACTGCAATAAAATAACAGAATTTAATATCTTTACTTTCAAATTATACTTTTGAATAGATCTATTTACTGCAAGTTTATATTAATTGTGCACTGTAAAAAAAAAACAATAAAAAGAGCTATTTTACAGCTGCATGTTATGATTTATATTAATGGAAAGCTATTAGATTTTCTGTTGGAGCAATTCTTTTTTAAATCGGAACAGAAAATTTAAGGAACACCAGAAAAAGAGATTAGGTGTGCTAAGAAATACTTTCAATAAAAGAAAAACAAGCATTTATTATTAAAAAATAAAAATAAATTGCAAATATCAGTAACACCTTGGTCTGTAGAGTTTGTATTAGGAATTTTAAAAATCAAACTAGTTTTGATAAGTTGATATTAAAGAGTAGTAAGATTAAAAACTGTATTTTTAAAGCAAAAAAGCAGGTAATACATATTTTTACACTGTTTAAGTTATTAGTCGGTGTAAAAGAACATTTTAAAGTCATTAATTGTATGAAACAAAGAATGAAAGCTGATTTTGCATTTTTCTAATAAAGGAAAAAAATTGATACAAAAAAAAATGAAACAAACTTGCGTGTTAAGAGCCTTATTATCCAATAATAATGGATCAAATTTGACAGCCAAACTTGATTTACTTGAATGAGGACAAGTTAAATGTAACTTTTCAAATTTGTATTGCACATGAGTAATATCTAGCTGAAAAGCTAAAATTAATTTTCTATACAAGTAAGGAAGCGAGAAAATAATTCAACTGCTTTAAAATCTGTAGGATACAGAACAAAGAAAAAAAGGAAGAAAATGGTTAAATTGAAAGCAAAGAGGATAACTTAAGTACAGTTCTCTCTAAAAGACACAATAGGGTACCTCAGGATGAAGGACTATTTTTATGCAAAATATTTTAATTATTTCCTTGAAAATAAAAAACTATTAAACGTTTCAGTTTCAAAATGTCTAGTCCTTTTCATATCTGTACTTGTAATTTTAACATAGATCATTTAGTAAAGATTAGAAGAATTTAATAGCAAACAAGCGAACACAACCGCATATAAACGTTCATGCAATTAAAAAATTGTTATGGATGAAGTATAAGGTAAAAACATTCAGGATTCAGTAGGAGTGCACAACCTGTTGCCCGCCCACTGTTGATGTGAGGCTCGCAGGAACTGTTGAACACAGCAAAAATTTTTTAATGAAAAATATATAAAAAATTTCGAAAATTTCAATCGCACATTTGAGTTAGTAAATCGTCCGCTTTTTCAACGGTTATCGCTACAAAATTCTGCATGGTTTTAAAAAGCCCAATATTTTTAATATAATATTAAAATGCATGAATTTCAAATTAAAGTAATTACTTTTTTACTAGTTTTATTCTTATCCATTTCATAGTAAATTCAATTAACATTTTGATCCTTTTTTTTTCCCATTATTTATAATTTCCATGTGGTTAGTAAAATCCCAATATAATTTATTATGACTCGTGAGTTTCAAATTGCACATTTCAATGACCACTTTTCGACATGTTTTACTTGTGCCGATTTCATTATAAATCTAAATTATTACTTGATTTTTTCTCTCTTTGTAAAGGCTTGCTATGCTTCTATGCGATTTTAAAAGTCATGTATTTTTACTGCAATATCATTACGATAGGCAAGTTTCAAATTGCACATATAAGTAATCACTTTCTGATGCACTTTGCTTCATCCTTTATTTCATTTCAAGTCCAAATTATTTTTAATTATTTTTTTCAGCAGTTTTTGTTATCCATTCTCATGCGGTTACAAAAAATTGTAATTTTTATTACAACATGCAAATTTTAAATCATGCATTAAAATAATTACTCACTGATGCAATTTATTCATGCAGATTTCATTATAAATGTAAGTTTTTTTTTGCAATTATTGTGATGTTTTTTCATGTGATTTTGATGATCCTGTTATTTTAACATCCATGTTATTACAACATTTGAGTTTCCAATCCCGAATTTAAATAGTCACTTTTTGATACCATATATTTGTGCATATTTCAATTGAAATATAAGTCATTTTTTGTCGTTTTTTCAGCAGTCAGCTCCATGTATTTGGACGTGGTATTTAAAATCCTGATATTCTAATACTTAATTTTTTTTAATGAAATTTAAGGTATTGTTTCTAAAAAAACCTTTATATGCAAAGAAAATATGAATTGTATATAACATATTAAAAGTAATTTGAAAGGAGTGAATTGATATTGAACTATTCATATTTATTTCATAATTTATAATGCACCTATATTTCATGATCAACAATGTTTGTTCGACTTTATTACCAGCCTACAAGTCGGCCTCCTGATTTTTGTAAAATTTAGTGAGTTTAAAAAGTCATCTTATAAATTGGGATACACGGTAACCAATATTAGTTAAATAACCAATATTTTTAATGACACATAATTATGTTTTGCAAATTAAAAGAGCAAAAAAAGTAACATTCATTACTTAATTACAAATAAATTCCTGTTTAATAAAAAGTAAATAACATTTTTCTCTCAATTTCAACAAAAATTGTTCTGAAGGAACTTTTTTTAAATAGTTCTACTCCAAACGAATTGTTTTGCGTGTGCTTAGATTAATTTTGAGCTTTATCTGCTCTAGAGTGCAATACTACTTCCAATGCAAACATATCCATATTTACTTCCATCAGTAAGGCTCTAAACACTCAAAGTTTTAATGATCATTGATTGTTTATGTCCATAATGAAATTAATAAGATAAAATTTACCAAAATAAATTTTAAAAAACTTTAAAAAAAAAAACAGATATATTGATTTGTTTCATTTGAAATATTTTAAGATCACAAATTAAGATTTACACTAAGAAATAAAGATTTTCTTTGATTGGAATGTTATTTAAATACTCTCCCTGCCCACAAAAAAATGTGTTTTTTTTTTTGTTGTTTTGTTTATAAGTAGCTATATAAGAATAAAATTATAAAATATATAATAAAAATTATACTTGCATAAAGAAACATAATAATGCCCTTAATCCTCCAAGCATTGAGCTCCTGGGTAAAATTGCACAGAAATTTCCCTGCTATGCACTACTCTTCCTTTAAATAACATCTGGGGAACCGGTTTTTTGATGTAGGAAAGCATGCAGCTAGAGGTTCGGAAAAAGCCAGGACTAATGCTCAGAGGGTTAAATATCAATCAATGAAAATTTCCTGTTAAATATTTATTAAATCGGAAAACTCAATTTATCATACACTGAATTGAATTAGGAATTGAAAAGTTGACAGAGATGTGAAAACAATCCTACAAAAGTCCGTGGTTGGGGGGGAGAAAAATACGTTTAAAAATTGAGGAATACAATACATTGAACAAAATTATAATTGATAAAAATGAAGTAGACATATTTAAATGTAAATTTTGTGAAAACACTTCAAAGTGATAATTTTATAACAATAAAAAAACTTACACCCCCAAAAAAGTAAGAATAAATGCAAAGGAAATGAATAACATAGATATGATGATATAAAATTTTTTTTAACAAGTTCAGTTAACAAGTGATGATATCACAAAACCATGCACTAACACAGAAATTAAATGAGCAAATAGAAATATTTTAAAAACTTAATTTTGGACACATAACACTACAACAAAAGAGTGGGAAATGACATGCCTAATTTACATATGAAAATTTCAGTTTTCACCTGATTAAGGCATGAATTTGTACAAATTGACTTAATGTACACAATGTTTAGAGGCTGTTTGCTTTTTTTTTCTTCTTTTTTTTGCTCACATTACATAGTAATATGTTACAAAATGCAGCCATTTAGAATCCCCCTGTTTTGTCTTACACTATAAGTGATCACATGATCTACAACTTTACAGATATGTACACATGCCATAACTTGGCAGTTGGCATTTATATATGTTTCAATTTACACTAACGATCACACGTCGCGAGCGACTTCGATGCACTCGCGACACTCTGCCTCGTCTCCTATGAGACAAGGAAATGTGTTTGTTTTTTCTTAAAACGGATGAAAATGAAACGTCATCAGATTGTGTTCTTTCAAAATGTAATGAGAAATGTTTACTCCTCACAATGAAGAAGCTCGTAACACTATGAACCTTCCAGATGAAATGTGTCCTCTGCTGAAGGGTCACTCGATACAGGTATATCAGCATCATTCAGCAGCTGAAGTCCATCAAAGTCTAGATTTCCAAGGTGCAAGTTGTTCCTCAGAGCATCCTCTGATGTGAAATAGTCTGATTCAAATGAACTGCACATGTTGGATATTGCACATCCCAGTTCTTTAGCAAAGTCTTGCCTGGGGATGGTGTCATCTCCTGCAGGAGCTATAAAAATGATAAATACATAAAGATATTTATTTATTTTCCATTATTATTGCCTACTTTTAAGAACATTATTTCACAAAGTATATCTATGTCAATCAGGTTATGAGAGAAACAGTGAAATAACCCATAAAAATGAAAATTTTGTTTCATTAAGTATGTAAAATTTTAAAACTACATTTACAAAGATCTATGAATTCTGTCATACATTTCAGGAAGAAAAAAATTTTTAGCAAAGAAAATAATAAAAATAATTAATAGTCAATTATAAATTATCATACAGTTAAGTTTTTTTTTTAAATAATTTTATCACATAATAATTGTGTACATTAGATAGATAAAATACTCGATTGAAAATCCCTGGAAACATTAAAATTGTAAACAATTGAAAAAATAATGCACTGACATGCATGATAGCTTCATTAAGGGGACTTTGCCATGCAGTCAAGTGCAAACGCAATTTCTGAAGGTTGACCAAATTTCAGTCCCTCAAGCACATGAAATATCAAAGCACAGAATATCTAAGCAAATTTACAAGTAAACACAAACTAAAAAGATGATAATCACAGATTTGAGTAGTGAATAATTTCAAAATCAATTGGGATGAAATTCACAAGTCAATATTTAAGGAATAAGTACAACAAATTAAAGATGAAGAAAGGCAATTGAAAGTCCCAAGATTGGTAAGAGAGGAAAAATAATTAAAAATTGGAAAAAGCAAGTCAATCAATTGAACAAACAAACACCCAATTATACTTCAAAATGGATCTTAAATGCCAGGGTTGCCGTACCATAGCTAAAAGCTAAGCATTACTTTACCCCAGGTGGCCATCCTCTATTAAACAAACCTGTGCAAAAATTCAATCGGGATGCCATTTCTTAATACGAGTTTATGTAGAAGTCTGCAGTTATTTAAAACAAGTACTTAACTATAGCAAATATAATATTAATTTAAAACAAACAGATGCGCAAAAGTCATCTATAAAATTAGCTGATTTGAAAAACTTTTAAACCTTTTTTTTTTCAATAAAGATATTAAAAGCAATTGATACAGTTAATAAAATGAAAATATGAAATAAGCAAATTTCTACATTTTTAAATTTACAATCAGTTATGGTATATTTTGAGAAGAATAACCTCATAGCTTGAAACCTATTTTGGAATATAGCAAAACTAAAAATTCTTATACACTGTAAAGAAATAAAAGTGTTAACAGTTTTAAAAGAAAAAAAAATCTAGCGATGTTATTTATCTTTTAAACTTTAAACATTCTTAAAACTCAAATTAATATATTAAATCTCTAATTTATTCATCTTTTAATTTCGATATTACTTTTGCTTAATATAATATATAATCTACATAAAAAAAATATTTTGAAAGTTAATAAACTAAGAAAAAAGAAAAAAAATTTTATTATAAATCGAGAAAGAAAAAAAAAACGCTAAACAAAAGATTGATGGAATAAAAACTTTAAAATTACACTTTAATGACAAATTTTGCAAAATATAAACAAATATTCGACATTTATGGAGTAAAAAAAGTTTTAATTGCAAGAATAAAAAAAAATTTATAAATTTTAAAAAACTATAATAACATAAGTATAAATTTATTTTAGTGTAAAATAAATTGTGGTCTATCTATAAATGCTGAAGTGAACATATTTCAAAAATTATTATTCATAGTATTTATCTGAAATTTTGAACATTATTGCTTAATGTACTTGTTGACATGAAAGTAAAAATTGAATCCTAAGGCAGAGTATACAGTAAAAAACATTAACAATAAATTTATTGTTAACAATAATTAATATTATTACAACTGAAATAAAGACAATAAATGTATAATTATTTGGTATTCAAACAGTTATATCCAGCCTTAAAGTAGAATAAAAAGAATAAAATGTTACGCTAATATGTTGACCAAATAACAAGTTTGAATTCCAAATAATAAAAAAAACTTTCACATTATTTGATACTTTCTAATTTAAAAATTATCTTTCAAACTTAATATGAACAAGCATGATTTTTAAACTATTTAAATTTTTTTTAATAAGTTTAAGTATTTACTTTAAGAATAAATTTTATGCAACCCAGTATAAGCAATTATAATAATAAATATAAAATAAGTAACCTAAAGTTTCAAACAATAAAATAAATTAACTATTTGCGCTATAAGTTATTCAGTGACCAAACATTCAATGAAAATTTTAAAAAAATAGCTTGTAGGTGAAGTTGCAATGGTAAACAAGATAAACTATTTGGCTTACATTTTATCCAATAAAATCGCATTATTATCGCAACTAAATCTGCATTATAGTTAAGATTGACAAATATTTGAAGCTTGACAGTTTTAACTGTCATGTCAAAAAACCATTTTTGACAAAGCATTTGAAAATTGTAGCAAACATAAAATTTTAATGTATGAAATAATTATTAGCTATTATAAATATAAAAGAATTATTTTAAAAAAGTATTTATTGGCATGTGATTAAACATGTTCTTCATATGTTTTGACATTGAACCCTTTTAAATTTTGCATGTAGTGAAAATCCAAAATTTTCTGAGGTTGTGGTAAAATTAGATAATTATAAATAAAATTATGCAAAATTGCAATTTATCCAATCTGGTAATAATCTTGCTCATTGTGTTTAAAATTAATTTCTATTTTACTTCCATTCTAATTATTCCTTTCCCTGAAGTAGGTGAAAAATACTAGTTTTGAAGCCCTCTTCAGTTATGAATGAATTAAGAGAAAATTTTAAAATACATTCTTTTGATTAATACTCAGCTGCATGGGTTAGAAAGTAAACATATGAAAACTGTTATAACATTTTAAGATAAACTTGCATTAAAAAATTTATTCTAGTAAATGTACTAAAAACAGGTGATAACTTAATGATTGATTGAAAAAATTAATGAATTATTTAAAAAAACATTAATTTATTTTTAGTTATAATTAGTTTACTAATCAGGAAATATATTATAATCATGATTCGTAATCACATAAGCAACAACGAATATTGTGAATTAAATAGATCAGACAATTATTGGCGACCACTTTGGCTTTACATTTTTTTACTTATTTAAATTTCTTACACAACTCCACATGCCCCACAAAGTATGATATGAAGTATATAGATGTAAGTGGGCAAAGTAAAATTATAAAAAAAAAATAAAATATAAAAAAACAGCCTTCACTTTTTTACTTGAATAGAAATTACAATAAAATATAATATGTTCTACAGTACCACAAGAATAAAAATTATAATTTACTAAATTAAACCTAAACAACTAGATGTTAAAATTTTTATGTCCTTTTACGAATCTGAGTTTAAAAAATTTCCTACAATCCACTGCCAACAAATAGATGGAAAAAATCTTTTAGTTCACACAGCTTGTGGTGAAGCTAAGAATTCGTACTCGTACATAATTCAACAAGGCCCTTAACACCCATAATCTAATTTATAATAAATAATATAATATTTGTTTTCAGCTTGATAATATATATACTAAAACTATTATTACAATATTTTAAAAGTATTCTATAAGAAAAAACCAGCTTTCATTCTTCAAGTTGTGCTTACATTTTTTGAGTCAACCGCTGACTTTCTGCAGTATTAGACCCGAATCAATTTTACTCATATTTTGGTTATACATGTAACAATTTGAAATTAACAGAACAAAAAGAAAATAGAATGCCTATTAACCTTATCTGCAGAATACCAGTACAAGATAGAATTAGCGTGTTTAGCATATAATAATCAACTTATGGATTAAATCAGGAGTTGGCAACATTCTATCTGTGGGTGGGTTGGGATACATTTATTACCTCACTTACTCTTCGGCTCTACAGTCAATTAATGACCGTCTTTACCACAGAGCTCTACTTTTTCTTATCCTTGGCCTTTATCTTCTAATTTTTGATTTTCATCTTTGTTAAATCAACATATCTGATCTACCTATCTTTTTCTGGGATGTCAGACCTTTCCCTCTAGTCTTCTCAAGATTTTCTTTGCTACTCTTTAATCACTCAATTCCTCTAGATGTCCCAGCCACTGTGTTCTTTTTCTTTTTATTATATTTAGTATAGCTTTTTTCTTTATAAAACTTACTTAACTCTAAATTACACCAAATTCTACACTTGTCTTCATCTTTGATTGGATGCTATATTTTCCTTAGAATCATTTTTTCAAAAGGTAATATGTATTTTTCTTCATTCTGACTGGTAGTCCAAGTTTCCTGCAGCATATGTGCAAATAGATCTAACTACTGTTTTCTACAATTTTAGTTTCAACTTTCTTGAGAGTAGAAAGAATTTAAACAACTGAAGCATTGAAAAGTAATATCTGTTTTCAGTTGCCATTCTAACGTTTACTTCTGGGTTCAATTCACTTTTTTTTTGTGATAATTGAACCAAGATATTAAAATATCATTTATTACCCACAACTTATTTATTGAACTGCTTCAATGAAAAAATTAATTATTTTTTATTGTTATTCTTACAAATTCATAGTTAAATAATTTAAGTTTTTGTCAAGTCTAAGAATAGGTAGTATATATTAGTAGAATTCAGTACAATGTCTGCAGTTGCAATATAAAAGCCAGCTTTTCAATAACCACTCTCACATCCATCATTGAAGTGCCTAAAAGATGCGTGTTATATTCTTGGAAGTACCTTTCCAGTTCCTCCATTATAATAAATGACTTATGGAGAAAAAGATTCTGAGAATTGAACTCTTTCTATGTACTCTATAACTCAGGAACTGCACAAAGTTTTACATTTATTTTACAAGAACATTAAATCGTTTAATCTTAGCCTGAAAAAACTTTTCTATAAATGTGTTATTTCTAGGAAGTTTTTCTCTCCCTTACAATGTTTTAGATTCGAAAATTAGGATGAATCTCGTAAAAGAAGCTAAAAATTGTTGCTTAGTTAATAAAAATTTTTTATTAACAAAGTCCCTCAGATTATGCAGGTCACAGAATGCTGAATGAAAGGATTAGCTAATTGACAAGCTAAATCTTAAAATTTTATTTGCATAATTAGAAATATTTGAATTACTATTTAAATTGATTAATAAAAAATGCATCACTTTATAATAATTAAACTGTTGACATGTTTCAAGTGCACAAGCATGCTCCTTGTCAGAACAAAAAATGAAAATGAACAAGCAGATACAGTTTTTGTTCTGATCAGAAACAAGTTTGCAATCCCATCTTGTGGTTCAGTAAAAACATGTTGGCAGAGTTTAAAATTTTTATGGAACGATAATTATTTTTTTAACAAAAGTAATTTCACTGCTTTTCTTAAAAAAATATTTTGCTCATAAGAGTAAATAGGTATTTAAAAATGTTTCGATGAGGAAAACAGACATTATTAAGTCAAAGAACGTAAGCAGTTCATAATTTGATTAAACTAAAAAAAAATGTATTTGATAAAGTAACTGTGTTTTTTTATTAATTTACATTTATCAAAATTTGAAAGGTTTTAAAAACAGAATTATAATTTATACAATTGAAAAAATATAATAACAAATTTATTGCATCATCTAAAAAAAATAAATGTCTAATTATTTCTTATCTATAAACAGGGGGGAAATTAATATTTTTGTTGCAAAAAAAAACACCAAATTGAAAAATAAAATAAAAAAGGATGTGATATAAATGATGATTTGCATGCAGAATATGATAGCAGCCAATGTGAGCACCTGTTAAAAATCATAATATACTAGCATCTTAAATAAGAACACAACACATTAAGACAATGTATTCGTAAGTAGCTACAAAGCATTAATTGTTGCAGCAAATCCACAAACACATACAACAGCTGCATAACCAGAAGGATAGGTATAAAAACTACATTGAGATCAGACGGTATCATTAATTATCATGAAAAAGGCAGAGCATCAAGCTAGTTGACAGGAACTATGCATCTGAATGTCACTGAACAATCTGTCAAACTAAGAAGCGGGTTAATGTTTGCTCTTTCTAGATATCTACATGTGCATTTCATTTAAATTATTTCTCTTGTTTGCTTTAAATGGATTATAAAATTCACTCACAAACATCATGTCTTCCTTGAATTTCATAGCCTGCATCACTTGAAAGTTCGCCTGAAAAGCAATTCATTAAAAAAAAGCTTTTGGCATAGTTCATTTTTCTGCCTAGTAATTAAATCAATTAACCACCCACTTTAACCATAAAATAGATTCACAAAATAAACTCAAATTTTGTTTCTTTGAAACAAAATTGTTTGAAATATTTAGATTTTCGATACAAAAACAGTAACCATTGGTTATATTGTGCAAACAAATAAGCAACTTTTCTTTAAAAAAAAAATTTTTTTTTTTTTAATTAAAAAAACATGTATTGATAACTTTCTATTTTTCCTAATTCCATAAATACAATTTTTTGAAACAGGAACAAGAAATTATTAGCATCAATACATGCCTTTGATTCCTTGTAGTTTTAAGCGCAAAAATCCTCATCTTATCTAATCCTATGAAACAGAAGAAGAAACACCTCCTTAGAAGCACAATTACTGCTAATTTTCTATTATTTATGTCATTTTAAAGGACAAGCATTTTTTTTTCTACACAAATGGCAAATCAGCTAAAGCAATTTTAAAGACAGTGTGACAGTTTCAGCAAATTCGTGTCCCACCAGCTTCTTACCATGACCTTGAAAAAGCATTGAACTACATTATTCACCGATTTTGCTGGATTAGAATTCTTTGAAGTCGTATTAGATCAACCTTATGCCTGCTAGGATCCCCCAAAAAATAAGTCATCTTCTAAGAAGACCCCTTCTTTAAATGCACTACAGTCTAATACATGCCAAGAATATCTCAATAAGCTTCTTCTAACTGACTCTTATGAGATAGAATGGTCCACCAACAATTGACATAAGGTTTGTCTTTACACAATCATCCATTTTGTGCAAAGTCTTCCTCTTAGCTGATATTCTGAACATACGCAAAGGTGACTTTTTTAAGAAGGTTTGAGTTCTCACAATTAAAAATATGCCTAAGCCATCTGATAGGATAAGATATGCAACATTAGGCTATAGTCTCAAGCAATATTAAGTTTTTATTTTCATAGACTTCATGATTAAACAAAATTCTACATCTGTCATGTTTTCTAAGTGGGGAAAGATATTGTTTAAGTTTGATAAAATGCAGATTGGCATTTTAAACCTGGGAAAGAAGACATTGTGGTCCCACATTGTGACATGGGAACACAAAAATTGCTGCAGCCTGGACTGAAATGCATCAACTTAACTTGGATAATCTAGGTAAACAAAAAATTTTTAATCTTTAAATTGATGTCAATATTATAGAGAAAAAAAACACTACTTGCACTTAAAAAAAAAAAAGAAGAAGAAGAAGAAAGGAAAATTAATTTTTGGGATTGCCATTGCAATAAGTTATCTAAACAATAAATAGCAATTGTTTCTTAGATAATGATGATTATATAAAAACCACTGAGCATCACGAATGATTGAAAATAAAGGTTAGTTAAAAATAACAAACTGAACTAAGTTGTCTTACTATAGTTATGAAATCTATTCTTTTATTTTTCTATCTACATTATATTGTATATTCAGATAAATGCTTATTTCTACAGCCCCTAATAAGCACAATATAATAAAAGATTACTGAATTTAAAACCATTCAAAGCAATATATTTATAATCATTTGCCAGAGTATATACAATTAAGAATCAAGTCTGATCCTTTTTCTAGAATGTCAGACAGCAAAAAAAGAATTTTTAAATACTAAAAGAAATAATTTCTAGGTTAAAATTAAGAGTAATTTCTACAATAAGAAATAAATATATCAATGTATTTCTCATTATATGAATAGATAATCATTTACCTTCTCATAGAAAAATTGAACTAACGATTTTGCAATCACTGTTTCATTTAATTTTAAGAACAATAAAAAATTCAATGCAACAAATAAAATCTAAATACTTATGAAGTATTTCCTTCAAAACATTCCAACCTATCTCAATTTTTTTTTTCTTTTACATTGTAATTAATATCATTTAGAAAACTTTCACCTTACAAGATGCAAAACAATTGAAAAAATACTTTTAACAAATAAAAACTATGAGGATAGGAAAATTGGTGGAACTTACAACAAATAAAATGTAAATTAATAGTTTAAAAAATTTGTAAATTCAACACAAAGAAAACAAGCAAGTTGTAACAACAATACAATATGGTATTAAAAGCCGTTCGTTAATAACAATTTCTAAAATTCCTTAAAAAAGTATAAATATTTATAAATAACATAATTTGTTTTAGTTCTTTTTTCATCAGAATATTAGAAAAAAAGCTTTTAACGATAATAATCAAAAATTAACATTGGAGAATGAAATCGCAATGATAAAGCTATTTGAAATATCATTTTCCTCTAATAATATAATAAGTACATGAAAGGTTTTACAAACTATAAAACTTATTTTTATATGTTTTAAGCGCTAAAAACTTAATTCATTTAATATCAAGCAGAAATTTTATAAAATTATGAATGAAAAAAGAGAATAATAAAGGAATTATTACATGGTTGGTCACTTGTTTTACACTTATTTTCAGAAATAAGTTTTATGAACATTGAAAATAATCATTAAAATTATTCATAATACCCTAATTAAAATAATTCATAAAATAATATACATTATATATCGTACAAAAAATAAGCAAATCACACATCAAAATGGAATACAAGTTTACATAATCATATGTTTCCAATACTTACGGTATGATAAAATTTTTAAAAATATTTTCCAAGAAAAGAAAAAAAATATGAAAAATATAATTTCTAAATTTTACTTAACTATAGCTGTTTTTATGCAAAATCAGAAGTTTCAAACTGAAAATTAGAAAATGATGACAAAATTATAAGATTTTCATCCTAATTATACATTTTTTTCTCTTAAAAATATTTCAACAATTTGTATGAAATTTTAATATATTGATCAGTTTTTGATGACATTTCAAAATGCAAGAAGTTGGGAGAAAATGAAGTAATTACCTGTTAAAATTATATCTGGTATACTTGTTGGAGTTTGAGGGGTTTGTGGCGTCGTCTGATGACTTGATATAACACTAGATTTGGTATAAAGGGTTGGGGACTGTAGATGAGGATCTGAGCCAAGAGAAGTTATTGAATAAAGCATAGCATTGTCCATATCCTGTGAAGAATTCATGCCAGGTGAAAGTTGACTTGTATATTGAATACCACTCTGGTTCAAAAGAGTTATTTCCCCATCTGACGGGGGACCAATACCTCCACCACTATCTACAGTTGCTAAAAACATAGCTGTGTTGTTATGGGACCCAACGTTGCTCGAATTCGAACTATTATCTGCCATCTGAAATGGAAATACAGACAGAAAACTTAATATTTATTATTGAGATAAAGAATGAAATATACAGAGTCATATAGAGAGAGTAAACCAATAGAGAAAGTTTGATGACTCAATGCATTATCGGAAGTATAAAATACATTAACAGAGGTCCATCAAGAATTGGTTTTTCAGGGTGCTGTTTCAAAATTGCGTAAAAAATATTGTGAAATATTCTAAGAAAAAGTTAAAAATAGAATTCAAATTTCTGAAAAAGAAGCATGGAATTTTGATAAAATTATTTTTTGAGAAAAACTATAGTTCTATTTCTATGAAATATTTTTGTCAAAATCACATTTATGACGTTCCATGCTTAATTTGAAGAAAATTCACTAAGAGTTTCCTGATTATCCAAAGAAATAATTAAGATATATCTACACATTAATACTCCTACAAATTTAACTCTTCGATTTCAAAATTTTCTCATTGTTTTAAAGAATTTCAAACAAAAAACTTAATTATTCATCCACAAATCTTTAAAAAAATTATAAACTTTCATTTTAAGATCAAAAAGTAAATCAAATTCCTTGCTTAAATAACAGAATCTTAAAAAATTATTCTAATATTGAAGCAAATAAATTTTTAAAAATTTTTAGTATTGTGAAAGAAAATTACAATTTTGTTGCAAGAGGTTTCAGTAAAAAATTATATTTTTTTAGAAAAAATAAAACTTCTTTAAAAAGAAAAAATGTCCCAAAAATTTCAATTTTTTTAAATTTAAAAAGTTTAAATTTTTCCATGTTTTTAATAAAAATTTTAATTTTTCAAAATAATTCTGATTTTTTAAGCAAATTTGAAATCTATTAAATTTTCAAGATTCTTCCAGAGGTATATGAACCCTGTTTATATTAAACAGTATAAACTTTTAAGGATCAAAAATCTAAAACACACTAATCCGTATATTATCAGCTGACAAAAAGATCTCAACACATTATTCTTTAGAAAGTTTTTCTTTTCCATTTAAACACATTTTTGTCAATAATTCAAAATTCATGCCCTTAAAAAGTACTTAAGTTGTAACAATGTAAACAAAATGGAATATTAATTAAACATTATGAAAAAACTTTTAAAACTGGCAAAATGTCACAAAAAGAGAATAATGGTTGATATTTTGAAATGTCTTGAATTATTCTGCTTTGCTAATTTTTATGCTTGTGTTGAATACTTTAAAATACAATCTAGAACTTCCAACTGGCGGCCCGGGGGCAGTATCCAGCCCGCGCAGTCTTTTTTTGTGGCCCGCAAAATAAAATATATTAGTTGTTATTTTTTTGCAGACAATTTTTTTAATAAATCTTATGTGGCTCTAAAATACTTTTCTCATTAATAAAAACCTAATTTTTTCTTTTCTGTAAAATTTAATAAATCAAAAGCGCAAAAAAATTTTTTTCACAGGTTTTGCCTCCAAGAAAATATTTATTCAAATACAAAAATATGGTTGTTGCTCTTTTTTATTTCATTTTTTTGAATTTTGTGAATATAATTTAGCATGTGCGTATCAGAAATTTTCTCGAAGAAATTCTTCAATTTAACTTTTTGAAACCACTCATTTTGGACGAAAACATTTACACACACATTTGTAAATTTTAAATATAAATATCTATTCTCTGGTGGTTGCAGCAGACAAACCTCCATTTTCTCATTGAACATTTTGTGTGCTACTAGGTAAGTTTTAATACCAACCTTTTTAAAGTTTTATATCTTAACAGTTAGATATCTGTTGCACATTAAATGTTTAATACATAGGTGCACATAAAAGTTATTGTAGCGCGAATTTTTATTATTTATTTAATATTTTTAAAAATATTAATAACAATTAAATATTTTAAAAATCTACTTCTTATTTTAATTTGTAATTCAATATTTTTGTTTTATACAACTTTGTAAAAATCTGACAGTAATATTTAATGTTCCTTCAAGCATAAAAAGAGTCCTACATAAAATTTAGATAAAGTTGCGGCCCACCATTTGATTTGATTTGTGTTTTTAATTGTGGCCCCCAGCCTCATGTAAATTGGAAACAGCTGATCTAGAAGTTTAAGTTAACAATTAGTATGAATTCTTGCATGTTAAATACTGCTGTCAGCAAAATGATGTTATGTTAGTTATAACAGATTATTTTTACATTTCATAACTAATTATGGGTGAATATGCTTTAAGTATTGGTTTAAAAAAAAAACACTTATTTTGACATGTATCAACAGTATTTAATTCAACTAACAAAAATTCGGATAATTAGATTTTTTTTAAAAAAAATGCTTACTTTAAATAATTACTGTATGTATAGTGGAAATGAGGGGAAAAAATGTTTTTAAGGATTTCAAGGATTCTTAAGGATTTCAACAATTCTTCTGTGGGATGAATTGGTGCATTATCAACATTTAAAAGCACAGGACTTCCAACTGATTTTTGGCGTTTTTTCACTTCAGGAATGAAAATTTCGTCCTACCACTCTGTAAACAGTGCTGCAGTCATTCAAGCTTTGTATTGGTTTTCATAAAATAGAGGAAGTTTTTGACATTTTCAAATGCTCTAGGGCGTTTTGACTTCCCTATTAACAGAAGGGGTATTTCATGGCTCCCAGTTGAGTTCGGGCAGTTAAGCACAGTAACGACGTCTTTACTAGCTTTATGTCCTGGAGCACTAGGAGGCTTTGGCACTGCACTCTCTTTTAGAGGCTAAAGTGTTTTTGGGTAAATCTTTCCATAGACCAGTCTCATCGGCGTTGTATAAGAAGTCGGAATCGTAAGAGGCTGCTATAGCTTTAAACTTTTCAATAAACTCGTCAGAAGCTTTGGAGTCTGCAGATAACTTTTCACCACTTAAATCTAGTTCACAAATACCGTGCCTAGACTTAAAATTCCTTAGCCAGCCGTTACTTGCTTTGAAAGATAAATAACCCAGCTTTTCAGCTAAGATCTTACCTTATCCACAAATCTTTGTCCTATCCTGTAAACTTTCTCTGCATAAATCTTTCCTTGGCTTTACTAAAATTTTATTTTATTCATATAAAAAAAGAAAAAAAAAGAGAAACTCATCTTTTCACTATATTTTCATATTTCCATAGGAATTCTGAAAGCGATTCGGATAATCGGCGATTCGGATAGTTGGAGTTCGGATAACTGGAGTTCTACTGTATCTACTTAATTTCATTACAACTATTTATGTTTAGTTCAACATGTTAAAAAATCTTTTTATCACAATTTAAACATATCTTCAAAACAAAAAATCATTTCTAACATCAATTTTTCTATGAACTTAATTTCTAACTGTTCCTACAAATAGCAAGATATTAATTCCCAATTGAAATGATATTAAGAAAATTCAATAGATAAACAAATGTACATATTCATTATTTAGAGCAATAAATTAAAAACAATAAATGCCATGTCCTGACAAGAAAAACTTAAAATAACAAGCATGCAAAAACAGCAAGAATGACATTTACTAAAAAAATATCAATATAGAAATTGTAAAAGATAGAAAAATTCTTTTAGACATGCTAAAAACAAATAATTAAAACTCAAAATAACATGCAAAAAATGTGAATTCTTGTGAAAATCATGTAAGGCAACAGAACCTGTTTTCCTTTACCTAACAAATGATCGAAGAATTTTGAATTACATACATGACAAACTCTGAAATTGCAGAGTTAGCAACAGGGTGTTGTATCACTGCCAGATCGTCTAATTTCCAGGGAAGGTAGAGACTGTCATAAAGCATTGAACTCTATGACTGGAAATGCCATCATACACCGCTAGGGGTGCTTTGCTATTATGAATTGTTTCTACACGTGCCTTTGAATGGGTATTTTTATTTATCTAAACTTTATGTTTTATAATAATTGTTGTCAAAAGTTGTGTTTGAATTGGATCGGTATTAGATTTTTAATTGCAATTTAATGATTTGGCAATTAATTTGCAAAGTTCACAAAATCATTAAATTACAAAACAGCTGTTTTGGTGTCCATTTGAATGCAATTTTCGACAATGATTATTAGGAAACATAAAATTAAGATAAGTTTGATAAATAAAAATACCTGTTCAAATATTGAAACAATTGATAACATGGAAGCCTCACTAGTGGAATAGAATAACATTTCCTGTAATGACTTCCTATGCAATTCTAAATCCTCATGATGTGTCCTGGAAGTTAGTCTGGTAGTGATACATTCTGTGTAAAACTGATCCAATATGAAGAGAGTATAATCGAGCCGTATAAATAGAGCATGTTGGCTCAATAAAGATTTTATAATAACCATATTTAGATTAAAACGAAAAATGTCAATAAAGCACAGAAATGGACATACTACAGTTTTGGTTCTCGAAATAAGACTCTTACTCAGTGTCTAAATACCAAATTGATTTGGTTTTAAAATATTAAAGAAGGTTCTTGCTTAGAGAACCAAAACTATAGTATGTCCATTTCTGTACTTTATACAGTGTTTTTCACTTACTTTAGTCTACATAGCACAATGCATACCTTAATTAAAAATTAGATTAATTAGAAACATTATTTTGATCAGTGGGATTGTATAAGTCTCATGTAATTGAAATGTACATGGAGTTAATAGAGAGTCGATATAAATATTTTAAACAGTTGAGGCAAAGTTTCCTTTTTAACCAAGATATGGCTAACCATGCTTTGTTAAGTAGGAATTAGTTCGAAATGTAAGACCGGAACAAAACATTTTGTGTTAAACTTTTAATTGATGAAACACCAAACATATTACAGTGAGGAAAAGTAAACTTAGTTGCTAAGGGTTAATTTCAAAAGAAAAATACCTAAATAATTTGCTAAATGATAAAACTTGTAAATGCAAAGAATACAAATTGCGATTTTTAAACACAAAATTTTGAGATAAAATTGTATAATTAAAATTCATTTCTCCCCCACCTGTAAAAAAATTAAAGCTACAAGTATTTATCTTTAAAACTGCAACAGAACATTACTAAAACACTGACATTTGTTTAAGTTACATTATATTATTTTAATAATGAAACTATAAAACAAAATAATTAAAATAATAAACATATAATAAAAATATGCATTCATGAATCATAAACAAAAAGAACATCTATTTAAAGTAAATAGTATTAAGATTAAAGTCAAAAGTTAGCTAGACAAAAGAAATATTAGTAGAAAATAAAATAAGAATCAGAAAAACAAGTGGGTTTAAATAGGGAAAAGAATAATTTTAGTCAATAAAAACAAACATGCATTCAAAGATTAGTAAAAACAAACATTCAAAAACAATGCTGGGACATTCAAAAACCAAGGAAAGAGTTTAGAATCAACAGTGACAAGAAGAATCAACAAACAGCTAGTAATTTATTATCAGTGGCTTTTATGAAGTAATATTTTACATTAAAAATTTCTCCTCAATTATAACAGAATATTCCTGGAAGAACAGATTAAGTTTAATATTGAACAACTAAATAAGCCTTGACAAAATTAAATATAAAATCAAATGATTAAGGGAACTAATACTTCATTCAAATTCTAAATAAAAATAAACAAAATAATGAATTGCACCTAAAATTTTTTTTAAAAAAATATAACAAAAATAAAACTATTGATTTAATACAACCAACTTCGTAGATGTTTCTAAAATAACTAATCAGTTGATATAAATTTTTATGGCATACTACATAAAATTAGTAAGGTTTAAATCTTAAATCTGAAGAAATTAACTAGGTTTCATATTTTAATTTAAAAATTCTATTTTAATTTTCATTATGTTCACGAACAATTCAAATGGAATTATTATATTAATTTAATTTTATAAAGAATAAAATGAACAAAAATAGTAACTTTAGAAAAATTGCAAAACAAAGGAGATTTTGATATCATATGTAGTAATATCATGTCCTAAAAAGTTATTAATTCTTTGTTAAACCATTTGCATGATTATTTCATATCAGGATTTTTTTATCATAGAAAAAGTTTAAAACTTTTTTGGATACAACTCATGTTCACATTTTTAATTTTTCTTAAATTATTCATCATCATTCCAATTAACCATTAACACTTGAAAGAAACATTGATTTGTTAATTAAAATAATTTTAGACAGCTATACTGTTTTCAAAAGAAGCTCACACAGTCGCAGAGTCCCTACCACTTTGGTGGGAGCTAAAAAATTCCTTTACTTTATTATAGAACTATGTAGTCAGTACTAAATTAAATTGTTTTTGAACAAACTTTGAAAGAAATACAATAATCTCACAAAAGCATACTTTTAAGCAGGGAAAAAAAAAACCTTCTTTATGCACTGATATTTTAAGGTTACATTTTTACGCAAATACTCAGTAATTCATCTATATAAAGTTTATTTCAAAGCCAGAACTTTTTATTCTCCTGACATTTGATAAATTGACAAATTTTTGGTTGTCAAAGTTCTTAAAACTTTCTTTTCTTTTCTAGTCTTACTTCTTAAACAGCCGGTATTATTTTCAACACGTCACATATTACAAGAAATACTTTTGTATACTTTTATTCTTATTTTGAAAATTACTAGATTGATCAGCAATTTGATTACTACAAAAAAAATTTTTTAAGAATTATTTCTTTTATTAAATAAGCTAGACATCAGTCTTCTCCAAAATTCACTAAGCTTTACCATCTTATTTAAACATGAATTTTTCAATAGATTTGTTGATACATAAAATTATGAAAGAAATATATTTTTGAAGATTAATAAATTAAAAATTAATACAATTTATAACATATTTTTCTGTCTTTTTGGGAGATATTTATGGTTTTTTTCGGGCGAGAATGTATCATAAAAGTTAACATAGGTCGTTAATTAATTTAATGGCCATCCCAAAAATGTGAAGATATTTGCATAACATATTTAAAAAAAGCACTCAGTTGTCTTTTTATTTAGAATAGAGACTACCTTAAGAAAATAAAAATTTCTAACACTAATATCTCATAAAATTTTGAACTCATTTCAATAACGCTATTTTTTTTTTTTTAAATAAATAAATTCATTCTAATATTTAACTAAGAAACCATAAAATTCATCTAAGCTTTAAAAAAATGGGGTAGAACAGTGCTTTTAAAATAATAAAACCATACAACAGAATATTTTTATCAGTTTATCATTTTCTAAGATATTTTAATAAAAAATATTCCTTTTCACCTTTAGAGTCAGCCAGAATACAGAACTGTTAGTATAAAAATAATAAGAAATGCACAAAAATAACGTAATAAATATATAAGTTAACTAATAATTAAATAACTAAAAAAATTATAATAAATATGCCTTAAACATAAAAACTAGATCCTTTTTTTTTGTTCAATTAATTGTCTCCACTGAAAGTATAAATAGCTGTTTGATTCCAGTCACTGCAAAGCAAATAGTTTAGAGGTAGAGAGAAGTTACCATGAAGATGCATTCACACAGTTGTAGGTCACCCACCATCTTGAATTGTTCAAGTTGATGCTGCAATGCGTTTGTTTGCTGGTGTTGCTGGACATAATAGTTAGAATCTGGATAGGAATTATTACTCAATGTTGTATTAGACCCAAGACCAGGTGAACTAGAAGGTGAAAGACTATGAGAAGCAGGAGATGTTGGAGCACTACACGAATGATCTGCAGGACTGGCACTTCGATATGAGCCCATGGACATCTGTGGAAGAAATTAGATAGACAAAAATTTTATAATTGCATAAAAATGAGTAATTGCATAATTGTGTAATTGCATAAAAATGTAAAAACAACTATAAATTCAAAGACTGATACTGTAGTTCAGTGGTGCTAAATTTTATAAAGGAGAGCTCATAAAAAAATTGCTTTTGGTGACCACAATGAATTTTTTTTAAATAATAATTGGAATTATTTCTTAATGTAATTAAGAACAATATCAATTTGTATTAAAATTAAAAATGACCAAAGAATATTACTTTTGAATTAAAAAAGCCTTTTGATTTTTGTACACTTGGTCTCTTTCAGACAAAAATTAAATTTATAACAGTTTTTAAACTTCCTTGCAGATAAAATTAATTGCACATTTATTTTTAAATGTTATAAGCTACTCACATCTTTAACTTTTAATAAAAACTTGCATGTTAAGGTAAAAAAAAAAATTCTGAAAAAAATTTAATGTACAGGTCAGAAGTAAATTTTTTCGTAGCTATATTAGGGAATTTCGATGTTATAATTTCATTATGAGTTAAATTTTTATTAAAATTAATTTCAATAACAGTCTCATAATTTCTTATGCTAGTTATTTAGTTTTTTTTAATTATTAATATTTGGTTGGAATACCATTTAAGTATCATAGATTGTGCACCACCTAGGTGTAAGTAACAATTAACCCTTTAGTACCCTAAAACTGGGTAAAGAAATGTAATGTGCTATTCCCTTAAGTAAAATTTTAGAGGAAGGTTAATATTAGGCTAGAAAAATTTATAAGTTATAAAACAAATAATACATACACACTACATCAATTTGAAATTTTGTTCTAAATCTTTTTTATTGGTAAAATACAATTATTGTGTAAAATACAACAATCACTGAAAGCTTTAAATTATTTTGGACCCCCTGCCATTCTTTCCTAAATCATTACACTAATTTTTCGATTAATAAATTAAGTTGGTCTTGTACCACTATCAATCAATCCTCTTTGCACCAGCTGGTAAATAAGGCCTCAAGCCTCTCTTTTTTCTAGGTTTTACTTTACACAGATCTTGGTGTGTGTATCGTTGCCAAGTAAGTTTTGGCCCTCCTTTTTTAATCTTTTCTATCGGAAGTCCAAGTAAGTGCAATGTTGGCAGCTCTACTCGTTTTAAACATAGGGTATGCCCAGTTCTATTGCATCTTCTATTCAAAAATTTTAATGAATGGGCAAAAATTTAGTCTTTCTCAGAAGATCTTTATTTGAAATAGTGCAATGTAGTGTAGTGTAAGATCTTTAAAATGTTATAAATTTACAGTTTAAATTTGGAATAGCATAAATCTCTTTAAATGCTAAATGGAGAAAATAAAAGGGAAAATCTCAAATTTCAAAAAAATAAGCAATTACTGAACAATAGGGTAAAAAAATTTCAGTTAAGGTAAATAAAATTGAAGCTAGCATAAAGTACAGACAGGGAAAAGGTAAGCGGAGTAGTAAATTTATATTTTATATATTTTAAATTAATAAATATAGACACAAAAAAAGAGACAAAGAATGAAAAATAAAGAAAAAATTACAAAGAAATATTAAGAATTTGCAATTAAGTTTTATCATTTGCGCACAAGTTGCAAGTAAATAGAAGGCATAATATAAGACAAAAATACTAAAAAAAAACAAGGAAAAAAAAATAGAAAAAAATTATAAAATTTATAAAAAATTTTAAAAATTAATAAAGGTTAGAAAATAAAATGATGAAAAGATATAGTCTTGTCATCAGCTCAAACAACTATATCTGCAAAAATAGTATTTTCAAATATTGAATTTAAAAAAAACAAAGCAAAATATAACAATAAATTGTGAGAAGCACAAAAAAAACATACGAATAAAAATAAATAATAATAAAAATGAAAGAGAGAAGCTGATTCTGAAATAAAACATTATGAAGCAAAGATCAATAAATTTAAGAAAAACACAAAATAAAACACAAATAGGAAACACAACGAGAAGTGAGAGTGGACATCATCATGTATTTACAAACATCTTGCAAAAATGATTTTATTTTCGTAGCTAAGCAGCCACATTACAAAATATGAAATTAAAGCATAAATAGAGGACAGTGGGATATATTTTTAAAGTACAATCTTATTGAAGTTATTTGTCTGTTACCTTGGCCCGAAAACAGGATTTGGGCAAGTTAAATTATACTGGATAACTCAAAGTTTATAATTTATAAAGTCGAAAATTTTATTAGTACAACAGCTGAATTCAGTGATTTTTATAAAAATTATTAACATTTATTGAAAAGCATTAATTGAATATTGGAGGAAGCTGTTTGTTAGATATAAAATTTTTTTAGCCATGATTTGCACACATCTGATTTAAACAAGTTAAAACAATCTATTTAGGTAACCAAAGGATTTAATGAAAATATATTCATTTATTAGTTTTAAAACACAATTAACTCATTGATTTTGTATAGAACTTAATTACATTTGTTGGATATCCATTGTTATTAATGAGATTATGTAAAAGTATGTCAATTTTTTTTATGGATTAATTGTATATGTATGCACACATATATACAGTGAAACCTTCAAGAAGGACCACATCTATGTAGCGACTTCCTCTATTTACGATCACTTTTGGGAAGCACAAAATTTTTTCCATAGATTTTTTATTAAAGAAAACCTTTAGGACCATCAAATGGGGAAAAAATCAAATAAAAAAACAAAATATATTAACAAAACAAATAAGTAGATTTAAATGAACTCAAAATATTTGTGTGATGCTCTTAAAAAAGTTATTTTAGAAAAAAAACTAAGCATCTCTAACAAACAAAGCTTTTCTCATTTTTGGAAGCGAACTAATTTTTTTTTATATAAGATTAAATGCAGGCAGACTTACACAAAAAACATTATTTTTAATTTATTTAAAATCGTTCTATCATTCATAATTGGTAAATTTGTCTTTACACTTAATTACATTAGTTGGGATCATTTGTACTAACACTAAATTTTATTTATCAATTCGGTTTTCATGATTCCAACACAAGTGGCAATTTCACACAAGAAAATGACACTGATTAAAATTAAAAATTGTTTGCAAAGAATCATGTACGTTTGATAACATGTTTAATTCAATGGAGGTAACTCCTAAGAACGACCAACCTCCACTAACGACCATTTTAAAGTGGAACAGAGAGTGGTAGCGTGCAAGAGGTTTCACTATATATATATATATCACTGATAGTAATCTCAATAATTCACAACGTANACTAGGCCTGGGCAATATACCGTAATACCGTCATTTACCGGTATTTCTTTGATACCGCGGTAATGATATTCGGAAGTATATTCTTCGGCAATACCGAGTTATTGAACGTCGGTATGCCTGCACCTCCCGGTACTCACCGCTAGCCAATATCTTCGGCCGACCGGCGGCGAGGAAGTGGCGGTATGGAATGGTATCTAGGAGGTATTGGTATGGCACGTGCTTGATTTAGGGGTGAAGAACTCAAAGGCTTGGGCTTAATATTTACGGTACCTCCTCTCGGCAGCTAGAAATTTCTCCTACAATATATTGTGGTATCATTTGACTTTAAAGCGCATGCGTCATATCCGTGGTATTGGCGATATCGGATTTCAAACACCCGCGCGTTATATCAACCCTCCATGGTATACTTAGTTACTGATTTTGGTTTCATTTGATTTTGGTTTCATTTTGAGAATAGCGTGCTTCTGGATTTTAAAAATATCCGAGATTGTCGACGTTGCTTTTGGATCTCCTGTGAAAAACGAATAATACAGAGGAAATAAAAATAATCAAGGTATGTATCTATTATTTTCAATAAATATTTTATGCATAAATAAATATTTAATTATGCAATTTCTTTTCTATAGATGTTTTGAGAAATGTTTCAAAGTTCAGCAATTTTAATTAAAAAATTGTTTTTTTATTTGTTTTGTATTAAATTTAAATTATCTCATTTATTTATTTATTACTGAACAGAAAAAATACTTTCGATTAGAAAAAATGGGGATTTCCGTATTGTGATCTGTGGCTGAATAATAAGTAACAAGAATTTGAACCCCCGGGCAAAACCTCTTCGTTTATTTTATTTTATCATTTATTATTATTTATTTATTTTTTAATTTGAAAAACTTAAAATCTATTTCGCCCCTTTTCGAATGAAGTGGCGCGACAGATCACGATGCGGAAATATTCCCCCAAAATGCATTTCTGTTGATGCTTTGTGGAAATTAAAAATTTTCACAATTTGAATTGAAAAAAATTTTTCAGATAGAAATGGTTAAGTAGTTAAATTTGAAATAGCATTTTAAAAAAAAAATCGTTTCTATTTTAGCGATTTAAATTTCTTACATTTTTATCGATATTTTAAAGAATTCAAGAAAATGCCGGAGTTTTATTGAAAAATAATGCTTGAATTTTAGCAATTTTAAAAAACTTTGCACTTGGAGTTTCTTTGAATTTTAGAAAATCAAATGCATATGTATCGATGTTTTGCGAGAATTTATAGAATTCCGCAGTTTTAAATTTAAAAAAAATATATTTAAATAATATTTTAGTATTTAAAATGGCAAAAAACTGCCGTGATTTTAGCGATTGAAATTTTTTTTATTTTTATCGATGTTTTGAAGAATTTTAGAAAATGCCGCAGTTTTATTTGAAACGGTATTAAAATTATAATATTTTTGTACTTAAATTTAAAATAGCCTACATTTAAAAATAACGCTTGAAATTTAGCAATGATTTGCGGCAATTTATAGTTTAAAAAATTTTACGTTTAAGAAAAAATGTCTTGCTGACAAAAGTTTAGAATTTAAATATTAAATAGCGTCTTTTGAAAAAATTGCTTTGATTTTAACGATTTGAAATCCTTTATTCATTTTCATCTATGTTATGAAGAATTCTAGAAAATGCTGTCATTTAATACAATATTTTTATAATATATTTTAACTTTTTTTTTACAATGGCTTAAAATAAAAAAATTACTTTAATTTTAGCAAATTTTTAAAAAAAATTATTATTAAGGCTTTGTTGAATTTTAGAAAATAGTGGAAATTTATCGAATTCTTCAAATTCATTTTAAAAATATATTCAGGTAATATTTTAGTATTTTAAGTGGCACATTTGAAAACAATTGTTTTGATTCTAGGGATTTGATTTTTATTTTTTCTAAATTTTTTTTGTTGATATTTTCTAGTTAATATATAATAATTAGTAAAGGCTGCAATTTTAATAATGGCGAAATATTTATTAGTAAAGGCGAAATATTTCTAGTAAAGGCTGCAATTTTTTTTATAATAAAATTATATTATTTTTGTATTTAAATTTTAACAAAACACTTGCATTAGAAAATGCTTGAATTTTTGGAATTTGAAAGATTGTTAGTTTCTATTGCGGTTTTGTGGAATTTTAAAAAATCAAAGAATAAATTTTCTTGAATTAAATTTCTTATAAAAAATATGTAGTCTTATTTTAAAATAGTGCGTTGGAAGATTTTTGATTGTATGTACTTTTTTTTTCATTTCTGTTTATTTTTCCCAAAATTATGTTTTATAAACTAAATAAAAAATTTAAAAAAATAATAATAATAATAGCAAAGATTTTGTCACATTATGGATTATGTTAATTGTTGAGTTGTAAAGTAAGACTGAAAACTTTTGTCAAAAAAAATTTATATTGATTTCATTATTATTCTTTTATAGAATATTTCTGTTATGGATGCTCTTACTGATTGTCCAGGATATTGCCAGGTAGTATCAAAGCCCAACACTAAAAGCGCTGTCTGGATTTATTTCGGTTTACCAGCTGATGATAAAGGCCGGATTTTAAACCAAAATATTGTTGTATGTAAATTATGCTCAAAAACTGTTGGATCAAAAAGTGGGGGTACAAGTAACCTGACAAGTCATCTAAAGCATCATCATCCTTTAAAATTTAGGGAATTGAACACTTCAAGCAAACAATTGACAAGAAGTACTATACCTGCCATTGATGTTGATGATCCTTCAGCTCCAGTTGATGCTGAGCAGAACCCAAGTGAAAGTGTGAAAAAGCGGCAAAAAACTATGTTAGATTTTCAACCGCTGGACAATAAATCGTCTAAAAATTGCACCGAAGCTGTGGCAAAATTTATTGCAACATCAATGCAGCCGTTTGCCACAGTGGAAAATCCGAAGTTCATCGAAATGGTGAGGGTTTTGAACCCAAAATATAAGCTGCCTGGAAGAAAACACTTTTCAACTGTAGCTATCCCGAAATTATATAATGATACGGTTGAAAAGATAAAGGCTGAAATATCTTCCATACAGAGTTGTGATATCGCAATCACTACTGACTGTTGGACATCGATAACCAATACTCCTTTTCTAGCAGTGACTGCTCATTTTATTTCTAATGAATGGCAACTTCTAAGTGCGTGTTTGAACTGCAAACATTTCATAGAGGACCATACATCAGAAAATTTAATTGAAATGTTAAGTAATACTTTAAAAGATTGGAATATTGATGTTAAAACATTGCCCTCAATAACATCTGATAATGGCACTAACATTGTTAAGGCTATCAGAGATCTGAAGGTAAACCAGATTTCATGCTTTGCCCACAATATAAACATTGGTGTCAACCAATCTTTACAACAGTCTTCCTTGAAGACAGCGATTTCTCGCTTGAAAAAGCTACAGAACACGATTTCTCATTCATGGAAGATGAAAAGAGATTTACAGAGAGCTCAAGAGCAATTGAGTATGAATGTTGAAAGCTTGCCGAGTGCATGCCCAACACGTTGGTGGAGCACAACAAAACTTTGCAGGCGATTTTTGTCCAATCAGCTTCCTCTCTGCAAAGTTTTGCTGGATTATCCCTCCAGAAAACACTTAATGCTTGAGGGATCTGACATTAATGTTCTTCAAGATTTTGTAAGTGTCACGAATTTGCTTGAAGAAATGACGAAATCTTTAAGTGGAAGCAACTATATTACAGCTTCCTGCGTTCTGCCGATGTTAAATAAAGTTAAAAAAAATCTTCAAGTTAATGACAGTGACTCTGAAGTTAGTAGGAGTATAAAACAAGAAATTCTGGGGGCTCTGGAGGCTAAATACAAAGATTCATCAATGGCATTGATTTTGGGTCTTTGTTCATTATGTGATCCGAGATTCAAAGTGAAATATCTAGAAAATGTGTCTGCAGTTAAAAGTAGAGCAATTGAACTTATGGCTGAATCATATACTATGCAAGATGACCTACAAATGAGTGTTCCTTCTTCATCCAGTACTCAAACAGAAAGAATAGGACTTGCTAAGTTTTTTGACTCAGATGAAGAAAAGGACTTAAATGCTAGGGATTGCACACCAATAGCAAAAGCTGAGAGGGAGATGAATGAGTATTTGAATATTTCGAAAATAAGCATTTCGGAATGCCCATTAATGTGGTGGAAAAGACATTATGCCTCTTTTCCGAAATTGCAGTTAATTGCGAGGCGCTTCCTTGCAATACCAGGGACAAGTGTACCATCTGAAAGTGTATTCAGTGTAGCAGGCAATGTTATTACTAAAGATCGTGCATCTTTATTGCCTGACAAAGCTGAGATGCAGATCTTTCTAAGTAAAAATTCCAATTATGTTTAATTGTGTTGCAAAATTTTGAGAAATAGTGTTGTGACGTTTATAATTGTGTTGATATTTATAATTGTTGATGTTTATAATTGTGTTGATGTTTATAACTGTGTTGATGTTTATAATTGTGCTGATGTTTATAGTAGTAATTGATGTTTATATTAATAAAATTTTTCTGTTTTAAAATAATGATGCTTCATAATTAGTTGATTCTGTAGGATAATTATGCTGCGAGCTAATACTATAGGATAAGTACCCCATTTTTTTTAAATGATGCTCTTTAAACAAATTAATTTTTAATAGCAAAAAAGTCTTAGCATTTATAATATACATAACAATTTAATTACCGCGGTATATCGTAATATCGTGATATGAAGCACACAATATACCACAATATCGAAATTCTGACATTGCCCAGCCCTAGTATGTATATTACACATTAAAACAAAACATTGGAAATGGAAAATTTCAAAACTAAACTTTCTTTGTAATAGTTTACCAAGTAGTTTTGTCAACCAATTTTGTCAGCTTTTGGCCAAATTTAAATTTTAAGTTTCACTTTTTGAGCTTTACACTGTCCAAATGTCTAAGCCGCAACCATCACTTAGATTCATTGATGCAAAACATCTTCAATCTAATAATTTGGAAGAATGGCTGTTATTTCTGAATATGGACAAGGACAGAATTTGGTTTTGCACTGACTATGGATTAAAAAAAATTCGGTTTTATAATTAAAAAATCTTTGTTATTGTGGTGTAGGGTCCAGCCAAGAGCAACATGGCCTATAGCTTTTGTTGTATCCCACATCCTATAACGAAGCATGGCACTTTTTTCATTTAAAGGGATGTAGTATTGTTGGCTGCTGATACATTACAAAGCTATATATTTTTCATTATTTATATCCTTTCGTTTTAATAATCTAATTTGTTTTAATATCTGCTCTAATTTTCATTGGCAGCTTTTGACCATGTTTATTCGAGTAAAATGGCTTTTTATACTTTTTAAAAAATTTCTAAATACTAATTAATTATACACACACACACATACATATGTATAAAGACACAATAGAAAGACAATAAAGAAGGGAAGAGAATTTAAGATTGATGCATTAAGAATGACCTTTAAAAATATATTACACTACCCTCTATTTACACTTTAACTTCGTTATCTAACAACTTAGCTAAGGAAATATTTTAAAAAAATTTTTACTAAATGTGAGAAATATATGATGCTTGTTTTCACTTCTTGCTATACAGGCTCTTATTTCGGTCTTTAAATATTTGCTGTGTCATGTTATAATTCTGAATCGTTTTTTTCTTTGATGCTCCTATCATTAGTGTATAGATATATTTTGCTTTGGTGATATTAAGGTAATATTTACAAACTATTAGATAGATAAAATATACATAAATATAAAAAATTAATATGTATATATACATAAAGGTAAAAATAGATAATACATAAATATAAAAATAGATAAAATATACTATTTTTGTGTTTATAATTCTGAGAGCTGATGACATGATTATACCTTTTCATTGTTTTATTTTCTAACTTTTATAAATTTGTAATTTTTTTTTTAATTTAAAGAAAGAAAAAATTTCGAATTTTTTTTTCTTTATTTTTTAACAAAAAATTTCTTTCTTTTTTATTTTTATATCCTTGTTTTCTTTACATTTTTATTTTATATATATATGCACATGCAGTAGTAATCTATAAAAGGCAATTCTACAGATTGCAGTTTTCCATAACCCACAATAACTTTGTAAGTGTTAACAATGGAAATTACAGATGTACTATGAGTTACAAAATAAACTCTGTGCATCTGATTGCCACAAAAAAATGAGCGAAAGTTTAGGTTTCCGCAGAAAAAAAGTTTGAAGTTCTGCCATTGAAGATAAACGATATTCTGACCTTCCTTTGAGGTTGATTGTGACCAGTAAAAGCAAATCGTTGATCAAGACAAAAATGTTTCAACACAAACTATTGTGTTAGAGCTTGACATTTCCCAAAAAACAAGCGTTAATGCACTCAAACATAAAAATCTAATGTTTAAGTTTATTCGCTGGATGCCTCATGAATTGACAGCTGAAGAAAAAAGCAGCCTGCCTAGCTCGGCTCAGAGATCAAAGAATTGTGACCTGTGATGAAAAATGGGTGCACTACAGCAATACAAGTCATAAAGGAGGCTGGTCAGCACCCAGGGAATCAGCAGGTTCAGTTGCAAGAAGAACGCTAACAAGAAGGTCCTTCTCTATATCTGGTGGGAATGTCATGGAATTATCTTTCAGGAGGACCTGATAGCAGGCAGGCTATCAACAGTACAATGTACTGCAATATGCTAATCAAAGTTAGCTATGCCTTCTGTGAAAAACGAGTTCAGAATGAAGGTGGTTCTCCTTCATCAAAATAACATGAAAAAATATTGAAATTATAAAATGAAAAAAATTTGATGCAAACTATTTGCAATATATAAAATATCCCACATGGAGAGATTTCTAGAATTCTTTTTAATGAATAAAGGGAAATAAAACAAAAATCGTACATCCGATTAATAACTATAAAGTAAAAGTTGCAATGTTTTCCTAATGCAATTAACATTAAACAGACTTTTATTTTTTCATTATGTTTATCATATTCACCAATTTAAAATTTTGAATTGTAACATAAATTAAATTCATTTTCAATAGATTTAACATTTTTTTTCTTGAATAAAATATAAGGATATTTACATAATATAATAATTTTCTTGATTATTATATTTTCTAAAGAACATAATATTTTCTTGAATGAAATATGAGAGACTAGAAGTAAATTCAGAATGACAAAAAAAAATTATAAAAATAAAAAAATAAATTAAATTTTTAAAAAAAGTTTTATAATAAAAACACTCACTTTATAATTCAGAAGTAATACATGTAACTCATTTTGTCTCTCAAATTTCATAATTAAGTAATTTTAATAAAATTCTTAAAAGATAATATTAAAAGATAAGATAATAAATTCTTTTAAAGCATATATAACTTATTTTATGAAAATTCTAAAATTAAATTTTGTGAATATAAGTGATGAATATATTCATAATAAAAAAAGAGAATTTAAAGAGAAAAAAAACTAATACTTTTGTTTAAGCATAATTAAAAATATTGCTATTAAAATCATTTGCATGAATTTATATATCATTTTGGTACTTAAAAATACTTTTTTTAGTTATTTCGACAGACAAAAATACACTAAGTCAAAAAGAATAGCAAATAATAGATTTATCATAAAATGATCAAACATGTTCTTCATAAAATGCTAAAAGAGACTGGAAGTTTCAAAAGGCTAAATCAGCCCTCACAAAAAACTTTTACGTAAAATGACAGCCATGTAGTTGAAACAATAAATTTTGCAAATACTCTTTTTTCACTATAGATACATATCATGTTTAAGATGTACTTTCCAATTATGTTTCAAAATATAATTATCTTTATCTACAAGTCAGCATAACAGTTCAGTTTGTTTAGTTTGGCAATTTATATTTCAGTTTTAAAATCTAAATAGATGAATATGCACAAATTAAGTATCAACGCAACTACCTACTTTCAAGATTCATTTGGGTAACACTAGTCCTGTTAAGTAGATAACTTATTTTCAATTGAAATCTAGTTTAATTCGATTAATGATTTGTTTTAAACAAAGTACTACGAAAAAACTACCTAAAAATACAATAACAACCAGAAAGAAAATTTTGTTCATTAAATCAAGGTGTTTCTACAATGGTGTTAGCCGAAATTATCAATAACAAAAATTACAATAAACAAAAATGCACTAGAATAAACTTAAAATTAATTACTTTCCCTGTTTTCTATTTATAAAAATAAAATGTCTGAGTTCTATTATTTAAGCTAATGCCTTGTCTCAGAAAACTGTTTGGCATACAAAGATAATCGTGGCATTAAATACAATTTGCTAACATTATTAATGACAAAAGTAACTTTTTGTGAAGCACAAAACCTCTGATAAAAACCTCATTCACGTCTTCTTTCTTTAAAAAAAAAAAAAAAAAAAGATTTTATTTTTCATAGAAAGAACCTCTACTTTTAATTTACCCATTATTAAAATTTTGTAGCGATAAAATAAAGAGCATAAGACATTTGTATAGGAAAATACATGCAGATAAGTGAGCAACAAAAGCAATGGGATGTAGAATTTATTCTCAAGTTATTGAAGATACTATTTCTAATTCATTCATTGCTGTACTATAACTCCTTGATTCATGATAATACAGATGAAAAACTTCACATTGTAAATCTTTATAGCTTATATACAAGCATTTTTTTTTAACAAGCTGAAAAAAGGGGATTATGCTTCTTAAGAAAAGAAAATTTGCACGCAAAAAAAACTTTTTTTTGACAAGACAACTTGAACAAAGTTATTTTTCATAACATTATAAAAACTTCCTTATTAACAACACTAGAAAGACTGAAACTTAGTATATACCTATATTGCCCAAAAGCAGTCCTAATAACTGGATTGTGAAAGAATAACTAATGTGTAAAGAAATTTGTTTAAATGTAATTTTTAATATTTTTTATATTATTTACCATTATATAACAAGTTATTAGTAAATATTAACAATAAAAAATTATATGTTGTGCAAAAAGTCAGAAAATTGTAATAAATTGTGTCATTATATACGTCATTGTTTTTCTAATTGAAATTAAAAAGCAGTCAAAATAACTTCCTTGGCATTCTAGAGTTAAATCTGATTTATACCTGTAAAATAGAGCTATCAAAATTAAATGACTCATTTTTCCTAAATTCTCGCATTTAACTCAGGATCGGGTTAAATTAAAGCTCGCAGTACAAGTTGACTGTACAAGTTTTCTTTTCAAATTGAATAAAAACTTTTTTATTAACTAGTGTCACAGTTATTTTTGAATTAATACTGTAATCAATATTCAGCTAGCTTAAAGGAAATAAAATTCACACTTTAATTGCATGGCTGTCATTTTTCAAATTTGCCTTTCCCACTAGATGTGCAATATGTTTCAAAGTAAAGCATAAAAAGTAAAAGGAAGTTCTAAGCAACAGAGTACCCAATTTCAAAATTAAAGGTAATACCAAGGTGTAAAAAAAAAAGTTTTTCCTCCGGAAAATATTTTTACAATTGGTTATCAAATAGTATTTATTAACATTATAAAATCTTAAAATATATGAACTGCTTCTAAAGATAGGTAATTATACTATCTATGCTAAAATAATATTTTTAAAAAGTTTTAAAAAAAATTTTTCTTTGCTTTTTCAAAATTAGATTATTTATATTCAATTTAGTAAGAAATTCTAATTACTTTTCAAAAAAGTACTTTATGATAGTAAATTATTTTGGAGATATTTCAATTTTCAAAGAGAAATGCATCCTAATTTATTTTTAAATTTTCCACAACTTAAAAGGTATTGGTATAAAATAATATGCCCCAGCCTTTATCTTTTTAAAACTTATAAACCATTTTTGTTGAATATTTTATATAATTTTTTAATTTCATATTAAAACAATACTCACTCTCAACTGCACTAAAATTATTCTCAAAAATTTATAGTAGATAATAAAAAAATTTTTAAAATTTTAATTTTGAAATTGGATACTTTTTCACTGGACAACCTGTATGAGATATTTTTGTTTAAATTTTTAAAATTCACATTTACTGTTCAAATTAATTAGCCTCCCCTTCATATAAATCCGATAGCCCCTAATAATCTTTAATTGCATTTTATTGTAATGTTGCTTCTTATAACTTCAAATCTCTTTGAATTAGATGTCTTTATCAGCAGATTTCTACCTGAGGCAAAGTAGGAGATGTGGGTGTCGCAGATTCATAGCCAAATGGTTGAGAATTTTTGTTGTGAGGAGACGGCTGCTGAGGGTACACTCCAAATTGCGGCGTCTGCTGGGGATAAGTTTCAAGTGAGAGGGCGTTGGTATCCATAGTCAAACCCTAATGAGTTGCATCAAAGCAGAAAAAAAAAGATAGAAACAGAATGAAAAGCAACTACAGAGAACCAACTAAAAATTTGCAAAAAAAATGAAAAGGAAATTAACACTGGTGATTAAACACTTAAAAGCTACACCTGTGTACATCTAGTAGCTTTGATCTACGATCTTAGTAGTTTTGATATTTTTTCAAAAAGGATATAAGTGACATAATATTTCTCCTCTAAAACAAGTAAATTTTGACAAAATTAACATAACTGTGAAATAATGCTTTCTTTAAACTAAATAATTTTCACAATGGCTGAGATATTATAGCTGAGCTTATTTCAAAAAATAAATAAATAATTATAATAAAAGTGAGGAATTAAAATTATTTCATGATTGCAGTTACAAGTGTTAACTAACACAGGGATGAGATTAGCAAAAAGGCAAAAAAGCTGAATTTCCACGATAGTAAATTTTACGCAAGCGCAACCCTATAATAATAAATTCCAGACAGTTTAAGGTAATAAATAACGTGTTGACATACAATTGTGTACTAATCTATTATTATATAAATGATTACATTGATACTTAACATTTAGTGAAAATAAAAATTACCAATTGAAAAAATAAAGCTGGAAATTATATTTTTCCTCAGTTCAAATAAGAGACAATTATTACTTGAAAAACTACCTGGTTTAGCAAATTAAAACTACTGAGAATATACATTAATATTTCATTTCTTTTAATAAATACTGTTATGTGATTTATAGCAAATATATCAGTAATATTACTTTTTAAATTATATGGGAAAAAAAAACTTTAACAATGGACCGAATCATTATGTTCATATTATAGTCTAATCTAACTAGAGCCCTTTGAAACATATCAATAACAGTGAAGTAGAAATATATAGTAACTCCTTAACATACAAAAATTGCTATTTTAGTTTGAAAAATTACATGACAATCAGCAACTGTTTAGATAATTGTTTTTTATTTGATAAGAATTTTGCATTTTATAGCATAAATAACAGCAATTATAAATAAAATTTTGATGATGAGTTAATTAACTCTTTTTCCCCCCAAATTTTTTTTTAATTAAATCCCTTTTTAAGTGATTGCTTTTGTTTGCTATATCTTTTATGTTTGCTATATTTAGTCGTTAGTCCATCTTCAAACATCTTGTGACAAATCCTATTTTTTCTTCTTTGCAAGCACAGAATGTAAGTTTTGAATATATTCCCTTCCAGTTTCTCTGATGTTGTAAAACTTACATATACTAATAATCGTCGTGAGAAAAACAGTCACCTTTATAGTAACTAATTAAATAAAAAATTTACTTCTTACAAGAATCACGATAGTTGGTCTTAAAATTGCGTGAATATGAATAACAATTATGGATTTTGAAATCACATGAATATGAAACTAGATATGCGATTTTGAAAATGAGAAAGTACAAACTGGGATATCGAATTTTTAAAACGCGTAAATACAAATATGAAAAGCTATGTTTGATATTAAAATCGTGTGAATAAGAATCGAGATATTAGCAGATTCCAGGCTCGGGACCTCTAAAAGGCTTGTCAGAAGCAGCATCGTTTGAACTACAAAAATCGGATCGATCTGGAGGGCGGGTAAAAAATTCGGAAAATTTTATCAGCTGCGTGAAAAGGGGGAGAAAATAGCTAAAATAAGTAAAAATGAGAAAGGATTGGTAGCTATGTAGTTTCTGTAATTTTCTGTTTCTCTTTGAAAATCGGTGAATTTTCTGAAAAAGCGGAATACTTATAAAAAAAAGTGAAATTTTTAGAAAATCTGAATTTTTGATTTAAAAAACTGAAATTCAAGAGAAAAAAGTGAAAAAAGCGGAAATCCGCTAAAAAGCGGAAAAATCTCATCCCTGCTAACAAAAAAAAATTTCCTTATTGAAGACCCAAACATCAAAAATAATACTTTGCAAAAATAAAGCAATAAATTCTACTAGAATTTTATTTTTTTTAAAAAAGGGGGGAGTGTTATTTTAGTGAAAAATTAATTTAATTAATCAAATTAATTTAAAACCAATTTAAACTGTCTAAAATAATTCAAAAATTGATCATAATATACGATTAATCCTGCACTTTATCGTGATCCTTACATGTTCCAAATACACAACATACATTACTAGTCAATTTTAATATATTAATATTATTATTTATGTGGCGTATCATAAAATTTTTCTCAGTATGAAAATTTGCCTCAACGCTATTTTTGCCAACTTATGAAAACAAAATATTTTTTTAATATGACCCCAGTTCTCCATCAATCATTGTTTTTAAACTACAGTAAAAGTTTTTCAATACTTTTATGGCAGGGAATTTCATTTGGATGAGGAAAAATGATTGTTTCAACAGTTAAATTTCTTTGAACTGCTAAAAAAGTGATAAGTTCTAAAACAAAACCTTTGGTAAGAAAAAAAAATGTTGGAAACTTGCTCCTAAATTTGTTAAAAAAAAATTTTCGTAGTTGCAATTTTTCACATATTTTCTACATATTCTAGCTACTTTCTTTTTTTTTCTATTCTTAAGTAAGCAGCATTGTCAGCTAAAAGCAGATGGGGGGCGAAAATGTCTTAAACTAGTGCAAGAAAATTTGGAAAATTCGGAATGCAACGATATTGCAATGTAGCAAGTGTATTTTAGTAAATAATTAAGAGTCCAGTAGCAGAATTAGTGCGTCATGGTACAAGAAGCTACAGACTAATTTTAGCCTGGCAGCAAAAGTTTAATGTTGTTTTTCAGTTCAATGGTGTTTGGTTAATTTTTTTACACTATTTTTAATGTCAACTTATTTCAATAAACTAAAAATGATTGAAATCAAGAATATATTGCAATGAAGGAAGCTGCACTGTAGAGACACTTTTTATAAATAAAAAAACATTGATTGGAAACATCAAAATCACAACAAAGCAGAAAGAAATAGTAGAAACTGTCAATGATCGTTTTCCCCAACTTTTCACATAATTCCAGTAAGTCACATTTTTTTGCTTGTCCCAAGAAAACCATAATTAAGAATACATGTAACACAATTCCTTTAAAGTAAAGTATAAGTCCGATTCTAATTAAAAACCAATGCCACCAATTAAAAAACATATATTAGCTGTAACAAATAAAGCTAAAAAGACACTTTTTATAAAAAAAAAATATTTGAAACATCAACCACACAACAACAAAGCAGAGAGAAATAGCAATACCTGCAACGGTTTCGTATACACTTTAAAGAAAGTAATACCCACAGCGAGTTAGTATACACCTTAAAAATACAAAAAGCTTAGCTCAACGAAAAATCTACTCTCCGGCATTCCAAAAATTGTCTCGTTTTTTGTTTTTTTTCTTAATCTCGCTTACCTCGTAGTGTTTTTCAATTCATGCTTGCGTTAACTAAATATTTTTAGGTCTCAATGATTTTCCGACCTAATTATGTTACAGAATTTTTTTCTTTTTTGAATTAATACATACTTTCTTTTATATTTGTGAATATATAAATTAGAAGTTTCAATTTAACTCAAATTCAAAGTTTTAGCATTACAACCATTGAGGTGAAATACACGAGTGTGTACATCACAATAATTTTTGTTCTTATAATGAAACAATGTGACTATTAGTCAAATGGAGAGAGAACATTTTCAACCTTTATATCTTCTTGTTATTGCAAACGAAGATAATGAATGCTGGAATATTAAAGCCAAAAATCTCTAAATATGGTAGGTTACAGTACCACATTTGTTTGCACCCCAAAATTTCTTAAAGGAGGGCTTCATACATTTCACAAGTAAGTTAATTTATCACTTGTTGGAATTAAAATTGTTTTATTTATTTATTATGTATTTTAAAAATGTTTTTTTCCTTAGAACATCGTATTAATCCTGATTATTCCAGTTCATTCATTCTAAAATTCCTAATTATACTTTCAAAGCTATCTTATAAGCAAATATAAACAAATAAGAACACAACTATACCATTAAACAATGACTACATAGCATTATTCATTATTAAAAGAAAATAATAACTCGAATTAGGTGCTAAAATGCTGTAGGTAAAGTTTTGGATACATTGTTTCTTTCCTTTTCGTTTATTAAAAATTATATATTTTTTCTCTAATGTTTTTGAAAGAACCAGTTTTGTTTTCACCATATGCTATATATTTTTTTAATTTCAGTAGTTAACTTTGGGTTAGTTTTCTCAATACACTATTTGCTCATACAAAAGAGGGTTTATGAAGGATTAATAAGAAACAATTCGATAAATAGTTCAAAGATTCTTAACACTAAATTATCAGTTCTTCAATAATATCATCAGGTCATTTCAATTAAAATTGCCAAATCTTTTTAATTGCGATTAGGAAAACAAAAATCTAGAATACTATCAGAAGTAATAAAGTTATGTAACTTTACTATAGCAATTGTAAAGTTAAAATAAAATCGGCAAGTTAAAAAGAAGGAAGCAGATTTTTTAAAGGAGATTGATGGATTTTTTAAGAATGTTTTCAAAAACTTCTAATACCTGAAAAGATATCTATGATTTTACAAGATGTGGTACTATTGTAAAATCTGTGTTAGATTGAAATTTAAATGAGTTTTTTTTTTTTTAAATACTTCAAAATCTAAAAATCAATAAAAAAAATTACTATAAATGACTGTTACAAAACAACTATCAATGATTTTGAAAACTTCTGAATATAATTATAATATATTTTATAAAAAAGAAACACTTTACCATTTTTAAAGCCATTCGAAAATCAAAATTTTCTTCATTTTATACAGTTTATACATATTTAAAAATTGGAATTTTTAAATAATTTTCAATTTAGCAAAGTCTTGTGGAAAAATTATCAAAAACTTCACTGTCCTGCTAATTTTAATACTCTTGAAGCTTTCAGCTTTCTTCCATTGCCTTTATAAGTACAAAATCCGAATCTACCAAAAAAGAGACTTCATCAACTTTGACACAACACCCTTCTTTCTACACCGAAATTGCCAAATGAGAGGGTGTAAGTGACTATAAAGACTGATATTTGGGATGAGAGATGAGGAACTATAACAGCGGGCTTGTTCTATTTGTACTACAACTCTATGGTAGCAACTCTACTGCTTATAATAACATAGTTACTTCACCATATGCTAAATATTTGTAGCATAAAATAGTCTAGTCTTTTGAAATTTGAAAAGCTATTAAGTTCAACATTTAAATACAAATATTTTAATGCATGCTCTGGAAGAAAATGTTAGAATTCTTCCATGGTGTTGTAGATCAATGCAGAAGTTTTTGGTATTAAGATCAAGTGCAATTACTGATTTAACTATTAATGAGCATTTGCAACCTTAATAAACTATTGTATGATGTAATTATTATTAAAGTTGGTGTTTTGTCTAGAAAAAACCTATTATGTTCAGGACATTGATAGAAACAGGAAACAAACGGAAGAAACTGGACAAAATGGAAAAAATTAAAAGAGACTAATATAATTAGTTACAAGTATTATAAAAATAGCTTAAATTCAAACTACTGGAATAGAATATAGAACTTAAAATTTAAAAGATTTTTCACAACTATTAAAAAAACTTTAAAACTTTTTTTTAATACAGAAATTTAAAAATCTATATATTATATTACTTAAGGGTCTACTTAAGTATTCATATTTCACAGTATATGATTAAAATAACAATATGCAATTCCTAATTATGATCCTTATGATAATTCCTAATCCGCATTTTTTAGAACAGTATATGTTTAGTGACTCGTTAATTTTGTAGCATAAATAAAATTTTATTATGTTTTTTAACAGTTCTCTACATAGTTCAACATAAATTTAGGTTTTACTATAGATACTCATTTAAATCAAACAATATAAAATTGCAGTTAGTTTAATGGGTTAAGATAAATTTTATATATTTTTATATTTTATAAGATAGTTTTTGCTTATTTAAATAAAAATATGCATTAAATAGCTTGAAAATTAATACTATTATTTAAGCTAGATTGCAATTTGAAACTGTTTTAATATTTGATATTTCTTTTGTAAAAACAAAAAAAAAATTGTTTTTCCAAGGTTTTTTTAACTGTGCAAGAAACTAGCCATCCCTTATAATTAAACATTACATTTTCCCACACTCCAAATAAAATATATAGCCATAAAATTATTAATAAGTAATAAATGTTTGGGTAGGTGTACCTAAAAAACAAGGAGGTGAGGAAAAAATTAAGCCATATTCGAATTGAAGGGGTCATTTTACAGGATAGCCTGTAGAACTGGCAAATGGAATTAACTTTTTCCTTTTGCAGACCAATATTTTTAAAGTGACGACAGTACTATATAATTTACATGAATGAAGAATTTAAGTTTATAATTCACCAGTGTCTAAAACCATAAAAGTATATTAAAAATCAGGCATTCTAGAATTTTAAAAAAAAATTATATTTGCAGCATAAATAAAATTAAGTTCATAAGTTTAAAGTAAACTATAAGTACATGCTCAGACAGAACAGAGAAACTAGCTGAGAGTGATTAAAGCATTCATTAAAAGCAAACCACTGCACATCAGCAATAGAAAAGGAATTTCAAATTTATACACAAGAAAGAAATGGAACATTTATTTAAACAAAAAGAAAAAAATAGTGCTTTACCATTAGAGAAATCTAAATTACTAATAATCGAATTTTAAAAAAAACTACCAAAAGTAACAGTGAGAGAGTGTTCACTAAGATTGAGATGGCAGTGACTTTGACTATTTCCTACAGAGGTTAAAAAAATTATAATACAATAAATAATAAATGGCTGAAGGTAATTTGATCAATCAATAATTTATCAAGTTCATTTATCTAATGGAAAAGCACCAATATTTTATATCAGATTACTAAAGATACTAAGTCAATCAAGGCATTTCAATAATATTATCTTTCATTGATTAAGTTCTTATTAAATTCACAATTTATTATACTACAATTTCACATAAAACACTTAGCGAAAAAGTGAAATAAATTAAAAATGTGCAGATATAAATGATCAAATTAAAATTATAATATATTATAGAAAAACAAGTAAAAAGTAATTTATTTATTCATTAAATATATTATTTTTTTTAAATTAAATTAAATGCGAATGAAATTAAATGAATTATTTTTTTACCTTTCAATTTCAACTGAAAAATTTCATTCCAACCTTAATACAAGTCAAGCATTATTAACTTAAAAAATTTGTCATTAGCTATTAAAAATTTGAAAGCTTGATTCACAAAATGTATAGATCTTCAAAAAATGCACAGATATGAAGGATAAAATTAAAATTATAATATTATAGAATAACAAGTAGAAAGTAATTTATTTACTCATTAAATATGTTACTTTTTCCTAATTAAATTAAATGTGAATGAAATTAAATATATTTTTTTACCATTAAATTTAAACTGAAAAATTTCATTACAACTTAATTGCAAGTCAAGCATCATTAACTTAAATCATTATCATTAGTTATTAAAAATTAGAAAGTTTGCTTCACATAAATATTAACACAATATATGCTATTGAAGAGGTTTTGTGATATCAACGTAGTGACAGCACAGACAAATTTCTTACTTTTAGTTCAATATGTTCAGTTCACTACCTTATATTTCTAAGCTAAAGTAATCACTCTGCCCATACAGCTTATGAAGTAACTCTACAATATTAATATACTCATTACAGAACAAGACCTATCTACTCTAAAATGGATAGATAGTTCTCAAAGATTCAACAAGAAATGAAAATCTACATAAAACACAACCATAAAAGATAAAAACAGAGGTAGAGAGAACAAGAGATGGACAGACAGTTAGCAAGCATTTAAAAACAATTTTGTTAGAGCAAAAAGAGCTAGAGAATAGAGCAGAAGTGTGAGAATTATGCTCAGTAATATCATAAGTTAAACAAGCAATATCAAATTTATTTAATTATTTACAAATTTAATTAAAATATATAACGAAAAAAATTGGTCAAAACTTTTGAAAATAAAGCTAGTATGTGTATATATCTGCTGCAATTTAATGATTAAAGCAATAAATCATGTTATTATTCATAATAACAGGTGATTAATAATAACCACATTTCTTGGTAAATATGAAAATGTATTGTTATTTCATTAACCGGTTATTATCAATAATTGCCAGTGAAGTTCGGTCAATATGATAATTTATTGAAACTTTATCAGTCAGTGTAGAGATTAGTAGATTCAAAAATAGAAGATTACATAAAATGCCGAATTTTACTTATGATTTAATTTAAAATAGTAGCTTTAAAAGTCTATTTTAATATGTGATAATATGCATTGATAAGTGGTAATTTGAAATCTTGAGTGTATAAATTTTAATATCGTCCCAAAAGATTAATATTTTCATGAAAAGAGTTACAAATGCGCCTTTATCGCTGAGGCTGTGGTTGGGAATCTCTTTTGTGAGTGCCTGTCCAAGGCCGGAAGGTCTTGCTGTTTAGCCTAAATTGATTAAATCACTGAAATATGAACAAGTTCACTAATAATGTACTGTAAAGTATATTGACATATACTGTATGTATTTTTTATTTACATACTTTAATTACATAGAATTTTTTCTTGTTTAAACACATTTTTACACAATTTCTGCGATTTCGAGTTCAGTTAAACATTTTGAAAGCTATGGCATATAGTGATAAAAACGGAAAAATTTGACGTCTAGAATATCTAACTATTAATTGAAAACTGAACTGCAAAGCCAAATACACAGCACGCTAGCAAAAATAAAACTCTTCTACTTACTGTAAACAAATACCACATGTTCATTTTAAAGCATGTGATTTGGAAACATTCCTTTCCCCTTATAGAACAAAAAACAAGAGTATGTGAGTCATATCTCTCATTTTAAGTAGAAGATTAAATGTACATGCATCTCAAGTCGTATGGACATACAATGCCATCTTGTGCTAAAAATTATAGCTTTTAAAAAGATCCAGAACACGGTATGTGACAGCCAGGGATGAACGAGAAATCTCTCTAACATGGCAGCTAAGAGATGAGAGCGTTTTATGCTGTCATGTACACCTGACGGTTAGCAAGAGAGTTAATGAAAATGTTAGCCTTATGGAAATATTTATATTTAAAAATTGCTGTTTATTATTTTTATCAATCAGATTAATCAAGGGAAGAGAGTGCCATTCACCAGTTCATCACATACTGGTGTTTTTTAAGGTTAAATTCAATTGACAGCTACACATTTGCCCATTTTACCGTGCACTGATGTTCTTTTTAAAGTCAAGTGCCACTGCCCACTATACACTAAACAGATATTTTAAGGTCAAATGCCACAGTTCAGTACAAATTTGCTGGTATATCCCTACATTGAAGTTTTTGAGGTTAAATGCCTAAGAAAATCAAGAATGTGAAAAGAACCAAAACCATCTAGTACAAAATATTTATACAACAAAAGAACAACCAATGCACACAAGGAGCACGTATCTGCTTCTAAAGTAAACAAGTAACTAACATTGTCTAACCATTTGAGCTGAAAATTACCATTACGCATGCATATTAAAAATCTCCAGCTAAATGCGCTGAAAATCGACCAAACTTCATTGGAAATTATAAATAATTTTAAAAAATTATTTAATTATTAATAATAAATAACTAAAAGATTAGTTATTTTAACTGACTTAATCGATTATTATTATTAATAACCCATTTTTTACATTGACCTCAATATGTATAATTCATACCATGCAATAGAAAAATAAATTATTATTCCTTTTCAACCCTAATTTTTTCGTGTAATCAAATTTTTATTAAAGTGATAAAATTAGTCTAGTTACAGCAGTCAAATAACATAGTCAAAAAAATTAATACAAAATTTGGCATTTGGGATCTCATACTACTGCAAGAACTATTTTCTATGATCAAAGGTTTATTTAAATTAAGTGTTTTACTTCACCTCAAACTTCTTCATATGCAAAGAAGAAAAATAAGAGCTTTAACAGAGAATCAAGAAAATAAGGATAATTAAAAATGATTTAACTAGCTTTCAACGTAGTTAAATCTACAACTTACAATAACATATTTGTAATTTAAAACTGGGGAAAATTTAAGCTGAATTTAAAAAAAAAATTAAAAAAATATTTGTGAGTTGCATAGGCCAAGAGGGTGAATTTAACACATTTAAGAAAAAACAAAAACAATAAAAAAGTACTACTTTTTTTTTACACATAGAATAAGAAAATTTCAAAATTTTATTTCCTGAATTTTTCTGATATCACGATGTCGGCTGTAATTTTCAATAAATTAATGACCTTGTAAAAAATTTTTATATTAAATTAGTAAAAAAATTAAAATACACATAATTAACTATTTTCAGCAAAGCAACTTATCTTTTGCATTTTAAAGCAAAACATTTACTCGGCTTGAGCTTTGATGGCAGTTTGAATATATATTACCTAGAGAAAACACTAGCATTATTTCAGAAGACAGAAACTTTTTTTATGGAGGAATTTTCTTCACAAGATGTATCTAAAACATTTTCTTAACTTCATTCAAAACTTTAAATGTTTATTTTTTTAAGGTAAAATTTTTATTTTAAAAATGCGTATTTAAAAATGAAAAATGAATAATAATAAACCATCATAAAAAAATTTCAAAATAATTTAAAACAGTGAAAAAAGTGAGTACTAAATCATAATGCACATTATAATAGAATTTTCTAATGAGATTATAAATATAAAAAAAATTATATAATTGGTTATAAATAAATAATTAGATTCAAAATTCATAAAACTAGAAAAAGTGTGTATTAAAAATTAATTTGCACAACTTTTTGATGTTTTCTTTTAAATTTTTATCAATTAGTACAAGCCATCTCTGGTTCCTCTTTACCTCCATAGTAATCCAAGATCGATGAAAATTATGCCCTTGGGGTTTGTAACGTACTTGCTGTGGTACATTGTGCTGGTGCCCTCCGTGGTGTCTTGGGCTTCCACTTCCAATTACTATATTTGTAAGATTATGATGATGGCGACGTCTTGAAGATGGTGATGGTGAAGGACCAGGACTTGAATGCCTACTACCTCCACCACCACTAGGGGTAGTAGTAATAAGTGTACCTCCACTGAGACTTGTACCTGCAAAAAAAATCAATTTAGCATTGATATAATCTCAATATGATTTTTTTCTAAATTTTAAATATATAAAAAATAAAATAAATTGCATTATGAGAAAAGTAAATAAATTTTAAAACTTAAACTTGAGATACTTTTCAAATTGAAAAATAAAAATCAGATATTAAAGTAAAATATTTAGAAATATGAAAGGATTTTTCACAAAGTCAAAACAGAGGTGCATGAACAGAAAATTTTGAGTAATATTACATAAAAGTCAAAACTATGAATCAATTAGAGTATTGTGTATTACACCATTACTTCATACACTGTATTATATAGTGAAACCTGAGAAAGTTGACCACTAAGTTGATTACTTCACTGGTAAACTTAGACAGGTGGTCAAATTACAGGGGAAAATAAGTAATCATTTTGTTTTATCATTTCTTACACCATATTACACTCATGTTTTTTTCCCCCATTTAACTACCAATGCAATTACCTTTTTTTTTAACAAGACTTTAAAATTTTATTTAGCAACTACCCCAACATATATTTTTAGATATGAGATTAACTACCAGAATAAATTTCAATTTCTTACAAGATTTTGAAACTAAACTAATTACCTATAAACCTTATTTTGTTAGTAATAGATGCCAAGTGTTAATTATAAAATTTTCTTAAAATATGAGTACATAAAAATGTATGCAATAATAAAACTAACAAATTTTCAAAACCATGCAAAAGTGATAGCTGCTGAAAAATCTATAGAATTATTGCAAATACTTGGATGCGTAATTAAAATTTCCCGTGAAATATATAATGACATATCGCACACATGAAATATAGCATGATTTTATCGATACTTTAAAAAATTATGTGACAGAAAAAAGGTCAAAATACTGCATGAATTTAGCGCAAATTGAGTGTTTCAAAAAACAATTACTTAAATTCGCTAATTCTTGTGTTACGAATTTCTCCTGCTGTAATAATACCATATAAAAATATCAGGATTTTAAAAACCATTTGAAAACCAGTAGCAAAGCTGCGAAAATGTCGTTCGTAAAAAACAGTGGTATTGTCATATCAAAAAGTAATTTATCAACTGCGCGATTCAAATTTCGAGTATCGTAATAATATGGGAGTTTAAGAAACCATGAGAAAATCAATAGCAATAACAGCTAAAAGAAAAGAAAAAAAATTATTGGTACACAGCATAGATTTACAATGAAATCCAACTTGTTAAAAAGTTATTAGTAAAATAACATTAACCTTTTCATTAAATCTTATTAAAAACATTAATTCTTAATAGAAAAATTAATTAAATAAAAATTTTACCTGAATAAAAAAAAGGCAGAAAATATACCACATTGAATCAAAATTTGTAATGAAATAAGCATATTAAAATATAAGTTTTAAAAAAATTGAGAAAAAAGCACCACTTTTTTCTAGAAAATGATCAAAAGTAATTTGGCTTGTACAGCCAAAAGCATTTATTACAGAATTTTTCTTTAAGTCTCGTGTTCTCGAAGTATACCAGAAATTGTATTTCGCTTTTACAAATCCATATAAAAAAAAAAAGAAGAAAGAAAAGAAGAAAAAGAGGGACCTAAATGACTTACCTAACAAGATTTACTTAACAAGATTTTGACTTACCTAAAATGTGTGTCTGATGGTGCATTGATGAGGGGGACAATGTTGTACTGGTAGATGAATGAGGGGGTAACTGACTACTTGTGATGATACCTGTTTGATCCTCAACATCAAGTGGGGTGGTGAGAGGTGATGGGAAATGTAAATTCGTCAGATCAGGCAATGAACCTGTATTATTTGAGATTGGCACAGATCCACACTCTTCTTGAGAGGGATAGATGCTGAAAGCAACACAAACAGCTTTCGTTTACAGCATTCACAAAATTATAGAACAATGGGAAAATGTACATATGTAAATTAAATAGTATGCTGAACAAAACAAAGATATGCTTAAAATAGTTGCTTCATACCAAAGAACAATTATAAATCCAAAGAAAATAGAAAATATGATAAATTGAAATTGTTAGAGATAACACGAAGAGATTTTCTTTCGAATAAAATACGTCAAAAGTATGAATACCTTTTTAACACTAAATTGTGGAGAAAGTAATTCCTATCTTTTTACAATCACTTATAAAATTCTGGCTTATTTGTGAGCCATGATCTGACCAAACAACAAAATTAAAATAACAGGTAATCAAATAAGAATAAAAACATTATTTTTAATACTGAATTTCTTATTTTACTCCGAGAAAAGTTAAATTAGAAGAATTTAACATAACATTTTTTTCTGCATTAATTACATAATAAACAGAGCTAGTTAAAAAGTTAAGTTATACTGATAAGATCTTGCAATAGAAGGATAAATTTCAAACAACAAAAGTAATGCATTTCTTTTTGTAAACAAACAGCACATATTTTATTATGAAACAAAATAGATATCACTTATACCTCATATGGCTCTGAGGCTTATGCCTCATATTAGGCTTAACTTTTCACCAACTTTCCTTGACACATACTTTATTTCTTAATTTAATGTATATATCAGAAAACTAAAACAGATGTTCTTTAAAAAAAAGTTATTTTATTTTTGCATTGAACGCAAACATTTCTTCATTAAATATTAAACTTTATTAAATTTCTAATAGTATTCTTATTAATTTTAAGAGTAATTGCTTTTAACTGTAAATTTCATATTATTAATTTTTAGAATATTTTTTTTAAGGTACGTTAATTTGTTTGGCATAAATAGAAAAATATAATGGTTATGTTAATAAGTAGAGAAAGGCACCTTTTGAATAAGAAAAAACAGAAGTTTTGATAGAACCATCATTAAACTTTTGAGATGGCTAATACAACAGTTGTAATTAAAGTCTTTTTTTCTTCTTCTTTGCTATAAAAGTGTTTTGATATGAGAAATATTAATTTTTTGTGATGTCACATTGGTCCTACATAATATACTCAACATAACATGTCTCTTATATATCACATATTTTTATAACAAAAAAAAAGAGACTTAAGATATAACTGTTCTACTAGCCATCTCCAAAATATTAAGTAAAGGTTTAATTTCATAATAATAGAGAATAGCAAAAATTTATCATTTTTGTATTGTAAATTGTCCATTAAAATTATTTTGGTTTTCCATTTTTTAACTGGACAGTGGTTCTTGGATGATCTAACTGAAACTTAACATTTTTATACAGCAATAAAATTATATTTTAATGCGAATAGTTTAGAAATTATTCTAAGAACATTCCAAGTTACATAAAGTATTTCCACTCACAAGCACACACTAATTAGTTTAATTTACATACAAGACAAATATATTATTTTAAAAGTATAATATTTTAGAGGTATTTACTTTATTCCTGGAACTTCACAAGATTTTGGCCTCGACTGTTGTAATGGCATAAGATGGTTCTGCAAATAACAAAATCATTTAAACAAACAAAAATCAACTTAAAGTAAATAAACAAGAGAGAAATAAACTCTAATACTGATAAAAAATTGGTTTGATATTTAATATTAAAATTTGGGGGATAATCAACAAATATTGAATGGAAAATTCTATTTTTCCTTTTTTTTATATAACATAAGAAAAAAGGAAATTGTTTTGAAATCAGAAATCAATAAAATAACAAAATATGCTACTTGAGACAAGCAAAGTTTTTCGGACACTAAAACTTAAGGCAAATGTCACAAAGTATCTAAAACTATTAAAAACATAAGGAAGAAACATACTGAAGATGAGATATAAGAAATCTAATCTAATTTAATTAAATCAAATTATCTAAGAAATTAATGTATAAATATAACTGAAAAGTCAATGTTCTGTTTAATGAGATATTTTTGCTAGTCAAATGGAATAAGATACAAATTTAATGATTGAGTTTCTGATAGATTTCTTATTAAATTAATTATAATTATATTTCAAGATTTGATCAATGCACAAACAATCTGGGATTGCCAAATTGGCTCCTTCAGACTTCAGTCTTTTTAGTGTTAATGGTATGNTGAAATCAGAAATCAATAAAATAACAAAATATGCTACTTGAGACAAGCAAAGTTTTTCGGACACTAAAACTTAAGGCAAATGTCACAAAGTATCTAAAACTATTAAAAACATAAGAAAGAAACATACTGAAGATGAGATATAAGAAATCTAATCTAATTTAATTAAATCAAATTATCTAAGAAATTAATGTATAAATATAACTGAAAAGTCAGTGTTCTGTTTAATGAGATATTTTTGCTAGTCAAATGGAATAAGATACAAATTTAATGATTGAGTTTCTGATAGATTTCTTATTAAATTAATTATAATTATATTTCAAGATTTGATCAACGCACAAACAATCTGGGAAGGGCCAGATTGGCTCCTTCAGACTTCAGTCTTGTTAGTGTTAATGGTATGTGACTTTTATAAAATTCTATTTCTCAAGAACAATTTGACAGATTTCTTTCAAAGTTTGTATTTTATCATTTAAAATTATATTATTTTAAATAATGTTAAAATTAATAATTATTGTTTGTATGATTTATCTTTGTATAAATGAATTTTATAATTGTGAGCAAAATTTTCTTGGTTGGTTTGAGAAGCATGCAAGATTTAGCAAAATAAACAAGTAAAATTCACATTAAGTGGTTCAAGCTTTTGACCTCTCCTGATCCAACTATTAGTATTATATAAACCAGATTTCGACTTCACCCTAAATTATATCTTAAATCCTATATTTTAAGAGTCATGAATCCACATCCATCGAAAAAAGGTATACTTTTTTCAGAGGAAGTATGTTTTCGTAACATCTAAAGGGGAAAGCAGCCAAAATTTTCAGAAAATAGAAGGATTTTTTTTAAAAAAAAGGAAAAAATAGGAGTGTTGAAAAACAAATAAAAATTTAACTTTAAAGTAATTTAATCAATTTTTATGAATATTAATTTAAATCAAAAAATATCTTTTTCCCTACGTAGCCAATATAAATTTTGAAAACAGTAATAAAAATAAAATTGCTGAAAAGATCAAAAATTATTTAAGTAAGACAGATATTTTACTTTCATTAGGACTTTAACAATATAATTATGATGCATAAGTAATTTGTATAAATAATATATTTCTATAAAATTGAGCTACAAAAATTTNGAAAAGATCAAAAATTCTTTAAGTAAGACAGATATTTTACTTTCATTGAGGCTTTAACAATATAATTATGATGCATAAGTAATTTGTATAAATAATATATTTCTATAAAATTGAGCTACAAAAATTTATCAAAAAATTGTTTTTGCCGAATTGGTATTTCATAAATAAAAAATTCTTATATTAAAAACTATTATTTTATCAAATTTAAAAATACATTCATTTCATACATAACTTTTTTTAAAGAGTTATTTTGGCATGGAAAAAAAAACAAGGAAAAATTCATAGCAATGATCAAAACGCTACATATATTTATGATGCTACATGTTAACAAATAAGTAATAATAGCTACATGTAAGCACATGTTAACAAATCTGAAATTGCAACAAAATCCCCACTCACAGTCAAATTTTATTTAAATGTACAATATATCAATTTTATTTAAATGTTCTTTATAAAAATAAAAAGTGAAAGCAACAACATGATTTTTAGAGCAAACTATCTTTCAAACTTTCGCGATTTCAGAATTTTTCTAATATTATCTAATTGAAATTCTAGCAGAAGCCCATCATTATGAAATTTTTTAATTTTTTTCTCAAATAAGAAAAGAAAAATCAGAAGCATTTCTTTCCCCTTTGATGGGTGAGAAAAGTATCTTTTGAAACTTGTTCAACAGAATAAAAAATATCTTTTAAAAATTTCTGCAAAAAGAAAACTAAAATTTTTTACTTCATTATACTTAATTTTTCATTATTAAGAAATGAAAATGGAAAAATCGTGAGCATTTCTTTTCCCTTCTATGCGCGAAAAAAGCAAGGAAAAAATCTTTCGCAATTACTCGAACGTTCTGTGACAATATCGCCATAATTCCGGCACACGATTATTGATACTATCTACAGTTTAACCTAAGTTTCAACATTTTGCTAAAACATTAATCGAAATCAAAAGGTAAATCTTATTGTGCATCACAATCTTATCTTTATGCTGAGCAATTTTATTTCTCCACCACTCCAACTAAACATGAATTGGCAAGCAGAAACAGAACCTGACGTAATAAAAAGAATTCATGTTCTACCACGTTCTGCCCCCTCCTCACACCCCATTCAAAATTAATGAATTAAAAAACAGGTGCAGTTGCAATGCTTGACCTTGAGTCTTTATTCTGTTCACTATGTTCAAAGGGGGAATAGCAGAAATGAGAGATGATTTTTAAAAATATAAGAAAAAGTAGGAAAAAGGAAAAAACAGGAAAAAAAGGAGGGGTGCTGAAATAGGAAAAGTAGGGGAAATTAGGTCTGCTGTCCCTGCATCTATATATATTTGAACATCGTTTGCACTAATTATTAGCATATCTGAGGCTATCAACATGAACTATAAGTTCTAGCACGCAAGAATCCGATCCCTAAATCAAAAGTTACTCAGAATGTTCTTTTTGCGCACTCTACAGATAGATATATAAAGCTTAAGCTGCAAAGCAAATTATGTCATGTACTTAAAACGAAATTGCCAGCTCCCCTCCCTTGAAAATATATTGAACTATACACTGTAAAAGCCACACAAAAAATTTGCAATAATAATTGGCATCCACCTCTAAAAGAAAACTGTGAAGAGGGAGGAAGTAAATCACACTTGTAAACACTGTGTTTATTATAAAAAAATTACACTTCAAATGCCTTTTAAAAAAACAATTTATGCTTTTGAGAGACATAATATTGATAAAGAAAAGAAATTCTAAGGATTCTGAAGAAAAGGGTACATAAAACTTACTTTTTTTGGGTCCCAATAACTGTTAACTTGATCATTTTCGTGCAATAGTACTCTATCAACTTCTACAAAAATCAAAAATGGTTTGTAAGAAAAAAGAAAATATTTAATGCTATTTTCAAACCTCTATAGCAATTTTTATCTGTCAATTATGCAAAAATATTAATATTATACAGATGACAATCTTCTAGATGATTCCTAGATAATAAAATTTAAAAGCGATTGCTACAACTCCAAGGTCAAATATACATAAGAGATAAATAAAAATTATTAACAAAAAATTTTTTATGTGTATTCAGCATGAAGGATAAATTAATTCTAATGATAAAATATAAAACAGAGAAATCAAATAACTAAGAGTTTAGTAACATTCTTAACATCTTAACTGGTACACCAATTTTAGTAATGGATAAAATAATAAAAGTCATACATAAAAATCAACTACATACCAAATGTCCTGTTATTAGGAGGTGTATTGGCACCATGATAGTTGTCTTGGGGGTTCATAGCACTCTGATGAAGGGCAGAATCTGAATTGGTCCTAAAATAGCATAAGTTAATATTGAATTTCTTGGTGATAACTTTATAAAAAATGTTTGTTGAAAAAGTATTTATTGTTATAATATAGAAATTTAGAATTTTCATACAAATGTTCAGTTAGAATGTTTATTTATAATCATAGAAAGCAATTTAAATTCTTTTTCCCATAAAATGTGTTTTTTCCCTCATAAATATTATTTTAATAATAAGCGACTAATAAAATGATGAGTTTATAATTTTTTTCAATATACACAGCATTTTCTGGGAAGTAAAAATACTTTACTAATAGCAGCAAAGGAAATGTTTCTATGAATCTATTAACAACAAGTACAGTAACCTTGAGTTTCACTTTTCCCACGAAGTCATTCATCATTTTTATGGTGAGCCTTGTCTGAGTAGCATGTCTATATAACGTTCGCCTCAATTAAAAATCCCACCAGTTGTAAAGTGCACTCCATAACATTTCTCATGCAAAAGGTAAATAAAAATAATACAAGTCAAAACAAACGCAGGATCTTGCTGACAAAGAGTTTATTTGGTTTTTAAAAAATTAAGGCTAATTTCATTTCGCTTACACATCAGAAAATTCATCACATCTAAAATATTTAAAGAAAACTCAAAAATGGCAAATTTCTTTATAAAAGAAATAGTTTGTTAAAACTAATAAAATAATTTACTTTACCTCCGCCAGTTGGTATCAGGTGGTGGTGAAAGATAAGATGAATTGTAAGGTGAAGCATCAGCCTAAAAGTGAATTAGAAATTAAATCCACATATATACTTCCAAGTAAAAAAATTAAACCAAAAGATTTTAATAAAGACTCAATACAACTTCATTTAAACTAAAATAGAAATTCAAAGGTGAGGTCATTATATTTTGAGTGCACAAAAATAAAAATATTTACTTTAAAAAAAAAACACTAAACTTATTTTGACCATCAAATTACATTAATAAGAATTAAGAAAGTAACAGAATAATTGATAATTACCCGACTTACTTTTTTAATGCAAATATATACTTAAAAGTAATATCTAACATATTACATAATGTGAGAAGAATATGTTTAAAGAAAATCTGGTTCCAGACATTATTTTTAATAAGTAACACACATTCAGATAACTGCAAAGCCTAAACATAATACAGCATATGAGAGGTGAATACTTAGCAATATACCAAAACAGACCAGCAAAATTTACAAATAAAAATATGAGTGACATTTTTCACTAAGATATTTTGTGTACAAAACCTTTAAATTAACTACTTGTACACATAATTGCTACAAAAAGATATCTATATATTGTTAAATGAACATTTCAACAGCTTTTATCTAGATTTCTTGCACAAAGATTCAATATTAATTACTCAAGGATATAACTCTAAAATGCTAATTAATTTGAGCAGATAGTATTTTAAATTACAAAGATAGGCTTTCTCTAAAATGCCTTCCTTTTATTTATTTATTTATATGTTATTATTTTGGGCAGATTTGGGTTCTAGTCAGTTAAATTATAGGAGGTAAATGCAATCTGGAAAATACATATTCAATAGATTTATTAGTTGAAAGTTTAAGATAAGAGAGACAAATTGAGACGTTATGGAGACAAGTTGAAAGTTTGGTTCTTGTGATATAAATTTCATTTACACATTTTCATAAAAAGATAATTTCAAGCAAAATATTTTTTTATGATAATCTATTAATTTTTTATTATTTAATTTATAATAATTGCTAAAATTTTTCTAAATTAAGTTACAAAAATTTTAATTTTGCAATTTTAAATATCTAAACAAAAAACTTCATATATAAAGGTTCAAAAAATTATTGAAATTTTCCAAAGGGTCAAAAAAGTTGAAAATAAAAGATTTTTGAAAAACTTTTATAATTCAAAAACCTTTCAATCAGTTTCATTAAAATATTGGACTTCCCTAGGGAGCTCCTTCCCAGTTAACTTTCTTGGGTCGCACTGCTGCCTGGCAGTACAAAACACACACTAAAACTAGTAAAATTACCCTTTTATTTTCAAATGCAAAACGACGACTCTGATGAGGAACTGCATGCCGTCCTCTTTCTCGGTGCATTCTGTCTGCTGAGACTTCTCGTCCTTGCTTCATATCTTCTAAACTATTTAAAGCACTCTATAAAAGAAAAAAGAAAAATATATAAAGTTGTAAAATCTACAGTAAAGAACGAGTTGAGGTTCAACAATGGGCAATTACGGCATCTCCTTATTTTTTTAAAATTTCACTCCCAACTCATTGGAAATTCTTTTCTGAACCCGAAAATCTGATTGTTTTTTCTCCAAACTGCGTATATATTTAATTACTAAACATTTAAATTGCCCAAAAAGAGCCTCGTTGGTGATGCAATCAAAAACAATTTCCGATTGGTCATGGTAATGGCAAGTTATGTGCTGAATGGAAATGTGCCGTCTCCATCTGCTAAGGCTATTTCAATGTTCTTTCATTTTTTATATCATTTATATTGTATGAATATCCCTTGTATATTATTAGTATATTATTATTAATACAATAGTCTAAAGGATTTAGATCTGGTGAAGAAGGGGTTGACATCAAATCGAAGAAGGGGCTAAAATAACTTGACATCAAATTTACTTATCTGAGAATCCTACATAAAATTTTAAATACAACCAATAGAAAACAAAAACTCATGTATTTAAAACAAAACAAGTTGGCATCTCTACTGCAGCAACAGGTTAGTGGCATAACATATTCCACTGTAATCCCATTGATAAAATAAAGTGAAAAATAAAAACAGCACTTGTAAAAATTAAAAGACATACAGAAGGGGAAAAATAAAGCATGATGATCGTTCATGAAAAAATCTGATCTATGGCACAACAAAGAAAAATACCCGAATTTATTCGTTTAGAAGCTAATTGGTAAGAAATGTCCTCAGTTTTTCATAACTGGTTGCAAAATAATAGTTTTTTTCTATATTTTGATTAAAATAGTCACCAGTCTCCTTCACTTTAAATAGTCGTTTTTTATTTGTCAATGGCAGCCCTGCATTTATTACCTATTCTAGCAAAGAAACTGTAAATCCAACTATAAAAAATTATGCTTCAAACAAATTTAAAAAATTAAAATATGCATTCTTTTAACATATGCATTCATTTATCGATACTTTCGTTTTTCTCCCAAATATTTGACATAAATATTCGAACTCAAAATACTTATTTTAGTTTAAAAGTTTATTTAATTTTGTATATACAGTGTTTCAAACAAAAGGAATATAAATACAAACGTTACTCATAATACATACCTGTAAATCAATGCTATTGTTACCAATCTGATTTACGTTAGGTAAAGAGCCAGCTCTGTATGAACCAAGAGACTGGTTAATTATGAGGTGATGATTTTTTGGAGGACCCTGTAAAAGCAAATAAAGAAATATTAAAATTAAAATCTAAACAAAATGAAGATGACAAAAAAAATATGAAGTATTGTATTACAGACAGAAAATTAGTTTTTGTAGATCATCAAAAACCTACAGACATCTCTTTTAGTTTAGCAGAGTTTACGGCATTGCATAGTTGACCAGATACTGATTTTAGCAAAGGAAACAATTATTTTGGTTTTGACACATAATATTTAAAACATAATATTTTTGAGGTAGTCAAAAGCCACTTTTTTTTTTTGTTTTTGTTTAAACCACTAAAAAAATTAGGGCTAAAAATGAAAAAGGCTGCTTTTTTTAAACAATATATTTCAAAAACTGTCATTTCAACTGAAATTTTAAAAAATTTGGAGCAGCAACTTTTTAAATAAAATATACTCAATTGTTTTGAAAGATACAGTTATATGGAAAAGTGCCTAATTTTCAAAATAATTATTTCAAATTTTAGAAGAAGTAAATTTGAGTAGATAAATTTAAGCTATAACAAGCGTTATTTTATTTCTAATAATCTTTAGAAAAATAAAAACTACAATTTTTTGAGCTTAACCCTTTGCTTATGGGGTTCTATGTTGTACCATCACTTATGGTCCACATGTTGTACCAGCCGTAAGCAAAAGGTCAATTAAATATAATTCTATATAGTTTTAAATTTTATTTTAAACTGAGAGTAAACAATAGGTATACATAAAAAAATTCTCTTTTTTTGATTACTAGATTTGTAAAACTAATAATCAAAAAAATAAATACTGTGAATAACAAAAGTTATTGTGAATAACAAAAAAACAGTTACTGTGAATAACAAAATATTACAAAAAGTCAATACAGACTATTTGTAGGTAAAAACTTGAGATTTTTAAAAATAAAAACCAGTCAGTCTGGTATTTTTCACAAAAGACCGGCTTTTTTGCAACCTAGAGTATTTTCCGAAAATAAATGTATGGAGAAAGAAAGTATCATGATAATAGCAGTAACAAAGGCTGGGATAGCCTGGTTGGTGCATGTCCAAGAGTTTGTGGGCTCGATCTCCGCCGATCGAAGACTCCCCGTGTAGTAAATGGTGACTGGTTAAACCTGTCAAGTCACAAAGTCCTAAATGTTCCCATAACAAATCATACCTCTTGGGGTAATCATCCAGGAGTTTCCTTGTCTCCCGAATTGGCTCAAAATTACAAGGCTACAGAATTGAACATTAGTCGTAAACTCAAAAAATTAGGTTGGCTGTTCAACGTCGGATATAAAATAAAATAGCATTAATACAATATTAATTGAAAGTTAAATAAAAGGCCATAATCTTTTATCTTCAAACACAGTAGTTGACTATAAATAATTAAAAACTGTAATTGCAAATTTACACAATAGGTAATTTTAATTCTTATTTATACTCACAATCCCCGTGGCAAAATCGTAGCGACAAGGTGACATTGTCGCAGAACGTTACAGAGTTCTTGCAGAAGGAATTTTCCTTTAGAAAGTAAAAAATTTTGTTTTTCTTTCTGCAAAAATTTTATTTTCTCTAAAATTATATTTAAAAGATGCCTTTTTTGAAGATCAGAGGAAAAGGAAATCATCGTAATTTTTCGATTCTTCTTTGAAAAGAATAAAAATAAAGAATATTGAAGGAAGAAAAAAAAATTTCTGCAAAAATTTTTGAAATATTTTTTGCCTCCACAATTATATTCAAAAGATGCCTTTTTCATGCATCAGAGGGAAAGAAATGCTCATTATTTTTTAATTCTTATTTGAGAAAATAAATAATTAAAAAAAAATTGGTTTTCTTTCCTTTCACAGATTTTACGATTTTCAACTATATTATGTTATGATGATTTGCGAAAAAAAATAATAATTAGTGCATCACAAAATTTGAGAATATCGCCAATGATATTAAAATAAAAAAATATTACATATTCACTAAAAAAAAAATAAATAAATAAAAAAAAAACATTTTATTATATCCAAATAGAGTTTTTTTTCTTTGTAAATACAACGTTTCTGTTACTTTAATTAACATACATATTAGTTATTATTAAAAGTATCTTGTAGAAAGATATTAGTGCTAGAGAGGTTTGTCGCAGAAAGCCCAAAAAAATTTTGCCAACTTTTTATAAAAACTGACAAAGAAATCAAAATGACAAAATTTAGATATTAATGTTGTCACAATTACAACTTAAAGCAATTGTGCAGATATTCTAAATTATTCAATTCTTGTTAAGAATAAAAAAAGAAATACAAAAATGCCAAGTAAACTTCGAATTAAAAATTTAAAAAGCAAATTAATAAAACTACACTTAAAATTTTTTTAAAAAAAATTTAATTTTTTTTAGCTATTTAGATTGATTAACAAAGTTAATATTTTTATTTTCTAAATTAAACTATTGGAACACAAAACAGAATGTACTCATACCTTTTTAAACACTTGTAAGTAGATTATTTTACATCAATTTAAAAAAATATTAATAGCAGTCATAAATTTGCTCTTAAGTTTTAAAATTTAGTATTGTTATGCTTACTAACTATGTTCTTATTGTCAAGTAATTTGTTCCATTATCATTGTTTGAAATTAGACTAACAAGAAACTAAATATGTAATAGCATAACCAACTGAATCTAAGATTCTAAAAGTTTTTCAAACAGAAAATATAATAATTTTCAAATAGTAAATACATAAGTTTTCAAATAGAAAGAGTAATAATGAGATAACGTTTTTAAGAAGGGGAAGCAAACAGCTAAACAAAACAAAAAAAAAGTAGTTTAATCCATAGCTTTTAAACTTTCATTTTGTGCAGTATATTTCTTTGAACTTAAAAAAAAAGGAGAGACAAAAAGACAACACTTATTTCAAAACAACTAAAATCCATAGTGTATTAAAATTATTACTATAAAAAAATTTATGAATTACCTCCAAATTTAAAGACTAATTTTACAACTTATTACAATATTAATAATCACTAAAAAGATTGACTACAATATGAAAATAAAGTGCAATACGATGTTACATCATATTTTTAGATAATGCAGACAGTTAGCGAATATCATTAATTTTTATTTTTAACAAAAATTATGGAAAACTAAAAGTATTGAGGGGAAAAAAATTTCTTAAGGGGGAGATTCGCTATTCAGATGGCAGAATGGCACCCTTGACTCGTACCTTAGATCAGCGACATATTTTCAGTTTGTCAATACTACAATAACATAAATAAATACCAATAAAGAAACTAAAATAACACGCAATGTTGGGTCTTTTAAATAATTTCAATAGTCACAGATCATTTTAGGTATATAGTAGTTCATTTATAACAGACAATAAAATTACAATACAATAAATAAACTTACAATATTTCGTAGAAAAGAAGCCACAACAAGATTCTTGCAGTAATATTTAACTTTCATTTTAGACATATTTTGGACCTCAGCAAAAGCAAAGTTATTTTTATTTAAAAATAATGAAATATTGTAATATGGAAGAAGGGTTTTATTGTTTTAAAATTGTCTACATGTTTCTGAATTAAATTTTTTAAAATTTATTACTTTTTATCCTTTGATAAAATAAATAATTGCATTAATATCACTGTTTGTAAGATATAATTAAAATTATCTTGATTTTTAATCAAAATCAAGCACTTGAATTCATTATAAATAGAATTCCAAAATGGGAAAAAATCATTTGGTCTTTTACAGTTGCTATGTATAAAACACATTTGCTATGCTTGATCTTGAGGTCAAACGCCTGCGACAGGCTTATAATAAAAAGAGGTGAAAAATGAAATGAAAATAGAAAATGATTTCGTTCGAAGGATGGTGTTTAGTAAAAATATTTCATGCAGCAATAGTTCATTCTTCAAAGAAGAAATGAAAAAAGGGGTTTCATTTTTTTATGCTAACTCTTTTTCATTTGATACCTGATTTCAAGGTTGGCAAGTTTTTGACACATGACTGTTTTTACCGGTTTATACCATGGTTTTTAACCCTCTGTATAAAACGTCAAAAACCCATAGTTTTGGTAAAACTGTATTTTTATTTGAGTTTAACTGCTTATAATTGAAAATTAATTCATTTTTGGGCAATAAAATTAGAAAAAAAAGTTGTTGAAAGATATTTTAGAACAGATTCTTGCATTTTCCCAACATTTATCAAAACATACTATTTGAAGTAAAATATTAGGATACTAAACAAAATTTTCAACATTTCCAAGCATCATCTTGTTTAGCATATTACATTACTAAAGAACGTCAAATCATTCTTGAGTTAGAGTTTGTTAGTAGTTACAAGTTTTGAAAGTTTTGTTTAGCTTATTTCTAATATTTAAGAAATGCCAAATTTTAAATTCTTCTTTTTAGTTCTTGAATTTATAAATAGTTCCAAGCTTCTTTGTTTGTTTGTTTATTTATAACAATTAAGAAGTGCAAAATTTTGAATCCTTTGCAAATCAAGCTATAATGATAAAAGTAAGTATCACTATTTCAATACGTATATTACAATATTTCTATATGAATGTATATCCTTCTATAAGAATACATGTATATACAGTATACTCTCGGTTATCCGCGCGCGGATTATCCGGTTTGCAGATTATCCGTGCTCATTCCGGAGTCACACAAAAAATATAAAGAGAAACATTTTCAAGATTTAAAAAAATTTGATTCATGAAGTTATAACACTACCAAATTTTTGGAAGCAATATTCGTTATTGGATTGCAGTATATGGAATATCAGCAGCATGGTCAAAGGTAAAATCGTCTGCGTTATCACGATCTTGGAGAAAGATCATACCGCTTGATGAACAATCCTCTTCAGATGTTCAAGAAAAATATGATAACAGTATTCTCGAACAAGCAAAAGAAATCTAAGGTTTCGAAATTCTTGATGAAGAAAATTTAGAAGATTGGTTTCAAAGTGATGCATGTGAGCCTGGCTTCCAGTATTTGACTGATGAAGACATCGTTATGTTGTTAAATCAAATAGTGATGATAGTAACTGATGCAGAAGATGTAGTAAATGAATGAAATACAATTTCTCATTCTGCTGCTCTGTGGAAACTTTATTAGATTATATGGGAGGATTTGATTACGGTGACATTACTGCGGTTCGTAAAATATGTGTATCGATATATGGCGAAGACGCATTACACATTTTTTAATAAGGAAAATTCCTAGTTTGATGTTATGCATGCTAATGTCAGTAATTTTTATATTTTTTGTACTGACATTGAATTTTTCTTTAATAAAAGGAGTTTTCGGATTATCCGTGTTTTTCGATTGTCTGTGCGACCTGTCCCGGTGATTAACCCGGATAATCGGGAGTGCACTGTAGTTGCAAAACCAATAGCAATCATTTACAACATTCATTTATAAAGACAACTATGCAAAAATAATATATTGTCCGCAATATGCCATAAATTAAAGAAAACAGTAGGCTTTGGATGGTTTTTACCACTGTCATGTCAAAAACCAGTTTTTGATGGCAAAAACCCAACCCTGCCTGATTTAGATTTCTTTTTTACTTTTCCTTTTCTTTCTTTTTTTTTTGGAAAAAAAAACATGAGTTTAAGCATTGACAGGTCTAGTTTTTCTAATTTCTTTCCTACTAAAAATCCTGTCGTTGATGAAATGTTCCATTTTGAAATATCAAAAAAGTATGAAAATCATGACAAAATACCAAAAATCAACAATCAATTGTTTGGTAGAGTTATAAATACATTTAGTACAAATCATAATTTAAAGCACTTTGATTAATCCTCAAGAGTAGAGGATATACTTTTTTCTACATAGAATAAAGCAAACACAATGTGAATAAAACATAAATAAATGACAGAAATGGACAAATAACAAAATGAACAAGAGGTAATATTATGCATTTAAGCATTTACCATTTCTGCGTTTTTACTTGCGCTTTATTCATGTTCTTTTAGTTCTATGCATTTCAATTGAAATATCATTCATATCAAAGTAAATACCAACTATACTAAATAAAACAGAGGCTCGTAACAAACCTTACATAAATAATACTTTCGTAAGTAGGTACATAAAAAAAAGAGAAAATTAAAATTTAATTATATAAATCTAAAAGTTGTAGTACAATATATGTTATTTGATGACATATTTAGTTTGAATTACTTTTAGCAACAATCACTCATTAAAATTGAACTATCATTCACATTAGATATCTACTACTAAACTAAATGAAAGAAAGGCTTAAGTATAAACATAACATTATAAATATTACGTAAATTTAAAAAAAATTTAATAATAACATAAATTTTAAACTGATTTTAGTACAGCAAAGGATCAAAAGGGTACCAAACATTTAAATAAGTTTAATATTATAAAACCTTTAACACATAAAAATTAACATAACTCTATTATCAAATATTAAGAATATTTCCTAGCTAGGATTGGGCGATAAATCGATGCATCACGAACGATTGATTTAAGGCATGTATCTGCATGCCGATATAGTGACTTCCGTTTTAAGCGATGCACCAAAAATTTGATTTAACCCAGCGATATAAGACAACCCTTGTGGTTTACCTACATAACGATTTAACATTCTAGCTGTGAAGATGTTGATTGCATCTAGCTAGGAAAACGATGTTCATTTCGTGATGTTGACTGACGAAGAGCTAATTTAATCGGAATTCCCGGTTTTGCATGAGGACCAGGGTTGAATTATAGAATGCAATGCACAGTTTTATCTTTGAGATTTTAAGTATCATGAAGATTATTTTCAGCGGGACTTACGTTATTTTGCGGTCGCTGTGCCTTTCATTTCGTGCAGATTTAATGTTTCGAGTAAATTATTTTCAGTTAGACTTATGCTACTTAGCGATTGTTGTGCATTATTTTGTCACTTTTATTCTGTAGGGATTTAACGGTTTTTGTCAATTATTTTTAGTAGACATACTGTTACTTTTTTATCGCTGTTATTTTACGTTTTCATTCTGAACTTAATATCAATGAAAAGAAATTATGAATATACAAAAAAAAAATTCTTCATTGAATTTTTAATCATTGTTTTTCATTTTATGATAAAATTTAATAGGGGTATTTTATATTTAAGTAATTCATACTTTTATAAAAGTTAGTCTGTTTGTTTAATAAGTTTATTTACTGCATGTAAGTATAATAATTTGATTATTTTTAAACCAATAAATCCTATTTTTAATTATAAAAAATTAAAACTATTAATTTGCTTTAATTTTTGCAAAAAGTAAAACAAAGTTTGTGCTATTTTTTCTAAAAAATACTTTGGCTATTAGTTAAATTGGCCAATTTTTTTAAATTAAATAAAAAGTTAAGCAATGTTTAGACACTTTTCAATAATTTAACAACATTACTTTTAAACATAGTATTTCTTTTAATTTTTGTTAAAATTCTTTTTGTTCGTTTGATAATTTGTTACATAGTCAGAGTCAGTATTATTTTTAAACCAATTAATCTTTAGTCTATTTTATTTTCAAAAAAGAAAATAAATAAATAAAAAACTTTCACTTATATTTACATTTTTTAAGTCAATACATTTTTATTATTTTAAATAAATAAATAAAAGAAGGCCTAACAATGTTCCAAAAGCATGTTTTTTTTTTCAACAAATAGTTTAAAAATTGTTTTACTTACTTTTCTGAACATTTCTTTGGTTTGTTTCTTATTTCAGTTTTTTTTTTTCCCCCTTTAATGCATGTATGTAAAATATTCTGTTACAGTTTTTTTATTATTTTAAAACTAATAAATCTTAAGTCATTTTTAATTTTTAAAAAAAAATTTAAACAAAACAAGACAGTGGTCTTAAGCCAATCCATCTTTATAATTTTAATTGAAAAAATTAAATAATGCTATTGATTTAAGCATTTCTTTAGATTATAGATTTATTCTACTTATTTATTTTTGATTGATTTAAAGATTTCTGATAGATAATTTTTTAACATATGTTAAATCGCTCTATATCACCGTATCACAATGTCTAACAGACGATATATCACGATATAAAGTTTCTTACATCACCCAGTCCTATTCTTGGCAGAACATATTAGCACAGCTATTTTAAAATTTTATATCTAAGTAAAATTTTTAAGTATGTAATAAAAAAACCAAATATAAACATGGGTATATCATTAAAAAGTCAAAACTTTAAAATTACTAAACATAAATTTAACTCTGAAGTTACAATAAGTATATAAAATTGAAAAACATAATATGTCTAATCTGATATTCAAAATATATATATATATATTTTTTTAATGTCAGATAAAATACAAAAAAAATAATCAAAATATATTTAAATAAATAAACAGTGAGGATGTTAAATTAGTAATTTTTAATTCCCGTCGAAAAAGCTTAAAGAATTCTTCGAGGAAATCAAAACGGATTATAAGATATATACCACATACAGTAAATTAATACTCAATGACACCAAATTCAACGATCTATAATGAATTCAACAAATACTTTAATTTCATGCTAAACATAGTTATCATAAGATTGCATAGCATAGACAAAATAACATAGTTATTATAAGATTACTGAAAATCTATAAACATCAATTTTAAAGTCAGATGCATAAACATAAACAGAGTCGTAACGTAGTACTCACTACTTTTACATGTAAATAAGATGCCAGTTAGTAATGATCATAATTTTTACAAATTAAACAAATAAAAGGTTTAAAATCATTTGGACAATGTAATGCACCGCAATTAAATAAGGAAAGTATAAATTAAAGCCAAATTTGTTTGTAAATAATGCGTTCAGCTCGTAAGGAATGCAATGTTTTGACAGTATTGAACCACAGATACCCAAACAAATCGCATTGGTATTAAGTTTGAGAAGCACTTAATTATTAAACTTTAAGAAGTAGATCAATTTTAATAATTACCCTCGTAGCTCCAATAACTTCTTTCATAATTTGCTCAAAAGCAGCCGTTTCTTCAGCTTGCTTTTGATTATGAAGAGCTATTTTTTCACTAAACTTCCTCGGATTCGCCATCACGGAGTTTTGCTTGTACCTACATACTCTTCAACCCAGTAAATAATGACTGGACGTGAAAATTAATCAATAAAAAACAAAAACATAAGCTGAGACGCAGTAAACAAACATGCATTATCCTCCATGTTTGATGCTCAGCTCAATGTTAAGCGGAAATAAGCACAACAGCCCAACGATATTCAATATTAGTAGGATTTCATTTTTAAAAAAATGATCTTAAGAGATAACAGCAACAGGGAGAAGATCCTTCACGTTCTCTCTGCATAAAATTAATACAATACTTTGTGCACCCAAAAATTTTAAATAAAAGAAACTAATTTTGAAAAATAAAAAACTTAATATTGAATTGCTTATTATAAAAAACTTGCAAATAATTCGAAAACTGTTTTAAACTGCAGTAAAACAATTACAATTATTTAGCATTAAAACTCAATAATTAATTAAATTATTTAAGTTGGTCAACTGGAATGTCTATGACCTTGAGCGTTTAATAAAATAATAAATTGAATGAAGGAGATTTAGTTCATAAAATCATGTTCAATGCTTTAAGACACTTACAACTTTTATTCATTTACGAACGAGTTAGCTCGTTCTTTTTTTTTTTTTTTTTTTTTNACTTACAAAAAAAAAAAAGGTATCATTTAAGTTCAAGCAGAGCCAACAAATTTTGGTCGAAGTCGAATTTTTCTTTTTCTATGTAATGTTTAATAATTTTTTATTTTCGCCTCGTCGTTTTATTTTAAACTTCTTATCAATTTATCTGTAACTGTAGATTACTAATATTTAAAAACTTGTCTGCAAGATAAATCAGCCATAGCAGGCAAGTTAAAAAATCTCGGAACTGCTACACCTAAGTATAATAGTGCAAAAAACAGGATTATTTTGTCAAATATAATAGGAATTTATAACTTCTTTTGTTTACCTGCAAGATGTAGTGAAACAAATTTTTTAAAAACCTTGATATATCTTTCACTTTATATAAAATAATAAAGTAACTTTAAAATGATGCTCAGGGTGTGTTTATTTTCAGGTCTCTGTCCATTCCTGATATTCATTGGTAAAAGATTTGTTTTTAACGGTCACAAAGTTATTTATTCTGTAAAAAGAAAAATTTGACTCAGAAACATCATTAAATTTAATATAGCAAAAGATTTAGTTTTAGAAAGCTAAATTAATATTGCAGGAATCAGTGCATTTTTTAGAAAATTAATTTGCCTACTAATTAAATTGATTTTAAAAATTAATCTCTTTAATTTTCCCATGAAAAATATTTATTACTGGTATTATATTTATTAATTAAGAAGTCAAATAATATGTTTAAATCAGTATTTTGAGTTGTAGAATTAAAGTAATTCAATTATTCTGAATTTTTATTTAAATGTTTTAATTGATAATTTAATAAAAATATATTCCAACTATATATTCCAACGTTAATTCTACAACTCAAATCGTTATTCCAATGTTAATATATTCCAACTACAAACGCCAAGGTTCAAAATGCAATTTTTACTTGCAAATTCAAAAAAAATAAAATGTGTAGATGTTTATGGGGGTTGCTACAAGTTATCTTCCGTGATATTGTTGCTTAATTTCTTGTGAGCTACTGCTTGCCTCCTAATTGATCTTTTTTTAAAAAGTCAACAATTCTTGTGATATATATATTTATTAAAAACTGGTTCAACAAATTCAAAAAAATAAAACATGTCGATGTATATGGGGTTTGCTACAAGTATCTTCTGTGATATTGTTGCTTAATTTGTTGTGAGCTACTGCCTGCCTCCTAATTGATTTTTTTTAAAAAGTCAACATTTCTTGTGATATATTTATTAAAATATGGTGCAGAAATGAATTGATTTTAATTTTAAACATTTAATTCTATACATATTCTCCCAACAGCCTGATATTCCCCCTCTTTATTTTATTCAATTGTTAAATCAATTTGCTATAATTAATCAAGTTTTATTCAAAATAAACTAATTAATATGATGTTATAATGAAGTACGAAAATGATTTTAAGTTATAGACAAATATGTTTATTGTTAAATTTTGAGTGGACCAGTGATATTGTTTGTGGGCCAGTAACTTTTATTTATAATTTCTAACTCTATAATTCTTTAATTATTGTAATTTTCTTTCATCAAAGCCTATATATTTGCTCAAACAGAATAAAACACGCAATTCATGCTTCTTAATATGAGAGTATTAAACATGTCTATAACCAGTTTCTTCCTATAGATCTTGACAAACTGATGTTTGAAAAAGCATTTTATGGGCCAAGTACATTAAATGTACATTTCTTTTTACTGTCTATTATTAAAGATCTTAACTTTTTTTTTTACTGGTTATCATATTCCTAACACAAATACTATTGTAACTTTTAAATTATTGAGGAAAGGTTTTAACGGTTTTTTCTTATCTTTCTCGCTCTAAAAGTGCTCATCCAATGAAATGCATTTCAATGTTGAATTTTTCCATAACGCGACACTCTAATAAATAAAAGCAAACTGCTTCAATCTAAGACTATTTTCTTGAAAATAATGGTTCTCTTTTGCTGCTTTCCTTTCTTTGAACTATGACTTGCCATAATATGCATGTTTGAGGACAAATACGTCTGAAATGAATAGCTTAACTGAAATGTTGTTCGCAATGACACTTGCCAATACCAGCAAGCCTGCTTTGGGAATCCAGAGGATGTGTTTCTTGTTTTTCAGCGGCGCCATCTATGGCTAAGAATACGACTTCAGCCACACATGTTTACAGAGAGGACCCATACATACATCCATAGACCATAATTTTGACCTGAACCAGAGAACGATCAATCTCCAATTCAGTACCCCCAGAGGTATTGATTTGTTATGGGAACTTAAAGGACTTTGTGACCCCCATAGATTTAACTTGCACCAGTCACCATTTAATACACAAGGATTCTCTGAACAGCTGGATTTCGAATTCACAATCTCACGAGCATGAGCCTGGCATAACAGAGATGCCAACTGCTCCGGACATGCCAAAATAATTAAAAAAACGGTAAGTAACTAAATGTAAATTTTCCAAATATTTGACTATTTTTGCTTGAAGGTATAGTACTTCAGTACTATAAAATGACGAATTATATAAGTCTACGAATTATTTGGAACTAGTGGTGAATAAAAATCTACTAAATTGAATTGGAAGAATCACAATTGATAAACTACCACTTTAAAATATATACTTGCTGTCCGGAGCAAGTTGGCATCTCTGGCATTATACCAACCAGGCTATCCCGTCCTTGCTTAACTCAGATTAATACTAAAAACTTTTCTTAACATAATAACCATTACTGTTGAATAATTCTTTTACTTACATTAATTTACTTCAAAGCAGTTTGCATAGTAGCACCTCCTTCTGAAAGTCATTTGAAAGAAAGCTGTGTAAGTCAAAACAAAATTTTGTTGCTTATTACTTCCTTCACTTTTTAACACTATTCAGGCTAATTCGTAAACCTTTTTTATAAATATCATCCACAAATTCTACAATAATTATCTTCCTACATTCTTTTTTAATTTATTCCTGCAGTTATTATTTTTTAGTTGGGATGTTTTGTTTGTTGTAGATGAGACAATTCTGTGGGCCACCGGTTGAAGACCTCTTTAAATATAATGCAACAGTGAAACTAAAGAGTTCACAAGTCATAAGATTGAATTTTTAGATTAAATGTGGTCTTAAATTTTACTACTATTATTTGACAGGAGAGCTTAGTATGGTAAGTCAAATAAATTTTCTCTCTTGAAAAATACAGACATTTTAAACGGTTATTATGGTAAAACCTCAAACAAATGTTTCCTTGAAAGGAAAAAAAAAATAGGATCTAATTTTGAAAATTTTTTATAAAGCAATTGTGAAAAATGCCTGATGTATACTTGAAAATCAACGCAACCAATGTAAGCTACTCACACTAAGTATGCAAGAGTAAATTCTTCTATATTAACTTTGTGAGTAACAGCAACAAATTAATTTTTTGAATATTGTTTATCATTAAATAATTTAAACATAAAGATATAATATTATGTAAAGAAAAGCTTTAAATTTGAAGGTATGTATTATATTGTGTAGATCCGGTAATGCAGATGCAGGGTTAATAAAAAAGGAATCAATATGTCAGTACTGAGAAACACTACCAAATCATACTGAAAATTGAATTGAGGAGCTTAGTGGAAAAACCAGATAAGTGATATTTTTAGGGGAATTAATGAATCAGAGAAAATAATATAAATCGGTTGCATCAATATAGGTATGTTTAATGTAACAGAATTGTTTGAGCCTTCACTTCAATCTTAACAAACTAATCCACATTAGTTTTTAGTATTCTTGATTGATTTTTATTCCAAATTAAGCGGTGGTAAATAAAATAAGGCAAAGAATTATTAGTCCGACTTTCTAATATATGGATAATAAAATAGTTCAGATATCACTTTTTTTTTCATATTCTGATTATAACCTGTCTAAAAATGTCACTTAGCTTGTTCTTCCACTAAGTCCTTCAATATCCTTAATAAATCTAAAATATTTCAATTTTTTTTTATATTTATTATTATTTGTAACCCTTTCCCATGATTTTATGTTATTAAACTAAGCAAAACTGGTTTATCTTAGTTCATCCCATCATAATAGAAATTAACAGTATTTTGCTTCACTTAGCATGTTATTGCTCGTAGTCAACTAATGATAGTCTAAACTTACCACTATCAATTTTCTCTGTAAATATCCCTTTCAAGAGGAATATATCCCTTTCAAGAGGAAAAATTGTCAATATAATACTTTATACCTATTTTAATACATTTGGTACTTATATACATCTTCAACAAAACAATTACATCATTTATCTGTAGCAACAAACCAAATCCAAATGTTTAAAAAAAACACACACACACAAAATTGATGTTTACAGTAATTGAAACAGTAATTATGTGGTAATAATTAATTTGATAAGGACTTCTGAGCATGACCATTTCTCTTTCTAACCTTTAAGTTACAGTTTAATATATTTATAGATAGTAGTCAGGGGTCTGTCCAGGCTGAATTTACTACCGTTTAGCGGTACCTTCACAAATTCAACTTTAGGAAAATCAGTACTTTCACAAATTCAACTTTAGGAAAAATGGTAGTTTCACAAAAGACTTTTTCTTGAAATTTTATTTTTGTATCCCTTAAGAAACGATAAATCCGTATTTTTGTGTTGATTTTTTATTAAAATTTTTTATTTTTCACAAATTATGTCTTAAATTTTCACAAAATAGGTACCCCTCAGAAAAACCTAGACAGACCCCTGGTTGTGTAAAAAAATTTTTCATTCTGTAGGACGATTTTCTACGGTTCCCCTAAATGAAATTCGATTATACATAGCTTATTTTTATTATGCACATAGTATTTTTTTTATTTCAACTAACCCATATTACCAACATTAATTAAGCATCATTGCCGTCAATAATAGTATGGCAATTTTTTACGGTTCTTCATAACGAATAATTACCTTTACTCTATTAATTTAGCCTTTTACTACAAAGCCTATTTCTTTTATTTCAATACTCATATACTATCTAAACTAATTAAGAATCGTTGTCGTTAATAATAATAAGGCGATTTTTTACATTTCTCCTAAACGAATCAGTATCACTTTTCCATTCATTTTACTTTTGAATACATAACAATTTTTTTTTTGCATTTCAATTACCATTAATTTAAAATAGTTACTTTTTTAGAAACACATTTTAAAAGAATAACTATAAAAAAAATGTGGTATTTCATAACTTTAAAAATAGAAATTTCGTGACATAATCCACACGTTTTACAAAACTCTTTTTTTTTAGCAAATAAGGCTATAAACTACAAATATCACTGATGTTAATCTTTAAAATATGTGATTTATGGAATCGTCTAAATTTGAATTTAAAACAATGGCTAGTGCTTAACCAATCAGAAAATTCAATTTCGTTTTTCGCTGATCCCACTCGAACGGTTTGTCGTAGAATGTTCTAATGCCAACAGTGACCTTCCTTGGGGTTTGAACTATCTGCCAAATAATTTCATAGCTTTCGGTCAGATGGTTTAGGAGTCTATAAAGGAATTACACACATCCACAGACAAACATTCATTTTTATATATATCATTTAATTTCCTTTAGAAACTTAAAGTAGTTTTGAAAATAAATATAATGGTTTGAAAAATAAGTAAACTGAAATTATGTTATAGTTGATTGACATTATTAATTAGTATTCTCATATTGTGTAGTTTTATCTTGCAAACTAATAGATGTGGATATCAGGCCAATAGAAAAAATATACTAAATATTTACAAACTATAAAAAAAATTGCAATACACTCAAAGAAAAAGAATTTAAAACCCGAATTTTACTCAAGCTTGGAAAGAACAGTTACCTCAATTCTCTCATAAACCATATGTTAAAGACATTCAACATAATTTAAGTATAAAGGGTGTTTCAACACAAAGTTTACAAGTTTTTACTCTACATTCAGGGAAACAGATGATGCAGTATCACATAGAAATGCTATCATGTGGCTGATAAAAATCTTACAAATATACAATAAAAATTTTATAAATTTACAGAAAATACAAGAGAGAACACCACTTAAGAGAATATACAATTTATTATTAAATGAACACCAACAAAAGTAACATGGTAGACTACATGTAGTCCATCCACTGTAAAAAAATAATTGATTTTAGACTTGGCGGGGTCTGTGTTGTAAAATCATTTGGGCCAAGATTTTCTCATGCAAACCATAAACGTATGTTTAAATGTAACTCCTCTTTAACTACTGGATTGTTACTATGATTTGCTCTTTAATCTTCTTAGAGTAACTGGAATATGAATGTTGGGAAATAAGTGCTTAAGCCGTTATCAACAAGCTGTGATACACTCCTCATATCTTTCACATATGAAATGGAAGCCTGTGTTTCTTAAAAGATTACAGATATGTATTGGTCTCCCCAAAATGCTGGGTGTGCAACCAGATTCTTCAAGTAAGCAAGACATAACAGGGATAGCAATCGATGACATTAATATAATGTCAAACCAACTACTGACTAAATGTGACAGCTAGATTATGAAAAGTCCATGAATAATAAGAAAACCAACTTGCATGCAAAACCATCTAAGTTGTATGCAAAACGTTTGCAATTCAACTTTGCTATATGATTCAACCATCTAAGCGCATCCTAACCCTCCTAGAAATTTGAAACCCAAGTTCTGAGAGGAGAATAGACATAGTATGCATTTCCTTTTATATGACAATTCCTTGCTATCACTTTTAGAGATGTGGCACAATTTTATTTTGATATAGTACCAGATTAGTAAGAGCATTTTACACAACATAAAAATCAAGGACATTATTTTTGTAACACAACAAAATTATTTTCAATCTGTACATTAATGCAAGATAAAATTCAGCACTAAAATGGAAACATTTATTTTAAATAGCAAGATACATATTTACAAGTTATACATTTTTTTTCATATCTGGATCAACTAAATAAATTGAAAATATTTAAATTACATTTTTAATAGGTATCTAAAAATCAGTAACTCTTCCTTTTCTTTCCCAGTCTCCATATCGAGTAGGTTCTGGGCCTCTGGGACCTCCTACTTCTCCAGTGGCAGGATTTTTGTTTTCAGGAAAAGGAGCGTAAGGGTCAATAGTACTTTCTTCAGTGTCCTCTTCAGCTACAACTTCTTTATCTAGTTTTCCAGTTGGGGTCTTACCTCTTATCTTTTTACTAGAATCTGAAAAACTTCTGTGAACAAAATCTGGAGAAACCATCATAGGTGTAACTAAAAAATTTTTCCCTGTAAAAAAATAAAAACCATTGAAGGAAAATATGTTGTAATAATAAAGCATGTTGTAGAAAATTCATTTATAAATATTTTTACAAAATTGTAAATTATTATAGATGTAATAATACATAGATCAAAAAAAAATTTATCTAGTCTAAATATTCAAACTAGGAAACTCTATCCTTACTGCAACAAAACTAAAACCTTATTTTGTTCTCGACAGAAGTATTAAGTACCAAGCCAGACTTTTAAAAAAAATTTCAACTACCTTATGAAATGGTGATTGTTAATTGGGCATAAATAATCTGATTTATGTTGATGAGATAATGTAATTTAACTAGTTCTTAAATTTTTGAAGCTTATAATGCATTGCAGGTTATGATGTTCTGGTCTATTTGTATCTTTTGAGTGTTTCAATTTATTGTTCATCCTAATTTTTTTTAAATTATTGTTTCACTTTTTCTAAATTATAAACCCCCTAGATTAAGAGACATTAGTTGATCTGTTTATTAATCAACACACTATTTTTACTTAAAAAATTCATTGAACATTAGTTGTTTGAAGTATTTGATAGTAACCAAAATGGAAAAAAATTATTTTATTCAATTTTCGAGATTAACTTTATTTCTGATGTGATCGGAAAATGTTTTGCATCTCTAAGCGTTGCTTTCAAAGGCAAGCTGATGTTGGAGATCATGTTACTCTGTGCCAGAATAAATGAGTCTCATCTGTATGTTAGTAAAGTATAAATGTCAACACTCCCTCGGTTTTTAAAGGTTTGACAATTTTTGCACCATTCATTTGTCAAACTTCCAAAAAAATTTTTAATCTTCTGAATATTAATTAATTAAATGTAAACAGATTTAACATTTTCCTTTTAGACAGAAGGAGAAAACCTTTTTGAGTTCGACATGAAAAAGCGACATATTTAAATAAAGGCTTGAAAAAAGTTGTAGTTGATAAAAGGGGGAAAAAAATTTATACTTAATAATGTATGCCAAATTTATGATGTTGAAAGTTTTTAGATGTAGTGCCTTAAAATAATTATTTTGGCAAAATGTGCAATCTTAAAGCAAAAAAGATAGTGGAAAATGAGTAGAAGACTCTTCAAAATCAATTGTTTCTGTGGTTCCATTTTCAATAGAAATTATTGGCAAAGAATTTAGTCTCTTCAGTGTACACCTTAAATACGTTTTTAATTTGCTAAAAGAATTAAAATGTTTAAATTTATCTATAAGTTGGGAAAAATATGTTCAAAGTTGTTCTTATAAATGAACATATATTATCTTGTTATTTTTTTATAATTGTACATGTTTTAATAATAAGTTAAAGGTGATTTGCATTCAATGTACGCCATTTTGTTAAAAATTGTTTGTTTTATAAAATGAGACATGAAATTCATTAAGTGTCATTTAAAGAAAATATTTTTCTTATTTTTTTTGCTGCACAGCACTTTTGAACTGAGAAATATTCTGCAACACTAATATTGCACTTTGGAATTGAATATCTTCGGGTAAAAATTTACAGTTGGGCTTCCCTCTTATTTGAAAGATTTTCATGTTTTTCCAGAAAACATAGAAAATGTCTTAAAATAAGATTGTCTAATAAAAATAATAGGGGAAATGGATTCTTTTAAAGACAGTAAAAGGCCTAAGTTGCAGTACCCATCTATTCTAAAGGGACACCTAATTCTAAATTCCAACTTCTTCTAATATCCTAATAAAATGTATTAAAATAAACCTTACATTGGAGATTATGATTTTGGGAACTATTTTTTCTTCCTACCTTAAAAAAAAAAAAAATGAGGAATACGTTTCATTAGATTAGCATAATCAATAGCTGACGAAGTAGGTGAAGGGAAGTAATAAGTTTGGAGACAGAAATTAAATTTAAATTCCTTAATCATTTTCTTTTAACAAGGATGTAACCATAGCATATAATTAAATATGTAAAAACTCACTAGGTTTTGAAATCGTTCTCAGCATTTTCGGATAAGTCTTGATAACCCTAAGCATCTTTTGATGGTTCGTTAAATGTTTAACATAAGTATTTAGGGAAACTATATTTTCATGTTCAATCCGAAGTTCAATCGCAATGTTTGTTTACATAACATTGCAAAATAAAGCGACGAGTCCTTTGCGAAAACTTGCAGCTCTTCTCGTTAATATTTCGTCGTATTTACTTTTCCTGTTGCAGGAAAAAAAACTGTCTTAGCAGCCGCGATTTTAACCCTACAAATCTGTGGCGCAACGATATCTGAAATTCGGGAAAGCACGCCAAGTTTTGTCCGAGTAGTGGTAGCTAGGTTTTGCGCAGGATGTGAGGAGCATGTGATGTACAGTCGGCTGAAAAATAAGATATCATGCTGAATAACTTTCATTCTAACAATCGGATTTTCACGAATTAAGTGTCAATCTTAATGGTTCCTGGGTGTGACCTCAAATATGCTATTTAATTAGTGCTAACTATTAATTAAGTTGCGAAATCAAACGCACTTTCTCTGTATAAATGCATTAATATGTTTTTTTCATATTTGGAATCCTGGCCCTTGAAATAGGGTGGGGGGGGGCTTTGGATAAAAACGATTTTTAAGTAATATTTAATTTATTGTTTTCTTTCTTAAATAAATGTTTATTTATTAATAATATGGGTTACTATGGCGGAGGTTTGTTTTTCATCAGTAGCCGCCAATATTCGTATAGTGAATGATTGTTCATTTTGGCCATTAATGAATGGATTAAACAATTAACAGTCTCCAGGAAAGAATATACAAATTGTTTAGTGAAATTTAGATTTTATTAAACATAATTAGTAATATAGAATGTACACTCTAACATCATCCAAAAAAAATGAAATCTCCTAAAGGGATCAAATTCAATATTCTCACACTGAGAGATTACACAGCCAGAATATCATCAGAGTCTAGCTTTTTCCAGCATGGCAGTATTATATTGCATCTTTCTAATGTCAGATAATATCATTTTCATTTTGTTACCTGGGCTATTTTTGAAACATGTGCAAAGTGAAAATGATAATTCTGCTTATAATAGTAATTCACTTTATTTCTACAAGCACTGTGGATAATTATTCTTTATAAGACTAAAAATTGAGAAGTATGAGTCACTGACGAATAACTTTAAATAAGAATTGTATGAGTATACTTTACTCCTTACGTAAACCTGCTAAATCTAAAAATGTTTTATTCTCTTATCAGTTATTTTTACACCAGCAGCACTTATAGTTTGTAAAGTATGGCGTAACTTGAAATTTCTTTCTCTCAATGAAACGGAAAACAATTAAACATCAAGTCGGAAGGAACTAAAATCCACCCCATCTGCCCTAAATGCCATCTACACCTGGCTTCCGCCGATCACATCCTGAACTGTCTTGGTCTTCTCTGGGAAGACATTTACTCTACTCCTCTTTTGGTGTTTGATTTTCTTCAGGTCAACGGGTTCATAGATCTGGTCTGACTTCATCAGGCCAGAAGAGGATAAGCAACAACAACAATTAAACGTTTAGCGTAAGATAGAAATAAATATATTTAAACTTTACACGCAATCAAAATGAGTTGTGTATGTGAATTTCTACTTTGCAAACAATAACATTTCTTATACTTCGAATCATTTTTTGTTAGACGTATTATTTTAAGTATCTTAATTTACACACTTGTTTATTAGAAAAACATTTTTAAAATGTTATTAAAATTTTAAAAATTTCACCCAGTTGCCCCCTGCCTGCTTCACTAGCTGCAGTGAACGACCAAAGAAATCAACAGGAAAGAGACCGAAGAACTTCACAGGCAACATGGGTGAAAGCCCTTATATAGCAAGACGGAAAAGAGAAAAACCTGGTACGTAAAACATTTCATTCCAGCATTTTTTTCGAAAAAAATGAAATATCTGTAACTATCAAGATTTCTTTTATAATTCTGGCATATATATAAAACTGCTTCTTTTTCAAAATAAAGTAGATATTGTTGAAAAATTTTAAAAAAGATACGTAAACTCCTTCCCAAAACTAGCTATAACTGAAATGGTTTTACTACCAGCCNTAGATCTGGTCTGACTTCATCAGGCCAGAAGAGGATAAGCAACAACAACAATTAAATGTTTAGCGTGAGATAGAAATAAGTATATTTAAACTTTACACGCAATCAAAATGAGTTGTGTATGTGAATTTCTACTTTGCAAACAATAACATTTCTTATACTTCGAATCATTTTTTGTTAGACGTATTATTTTAAGTATCTTAATTTACACACTTATTTATTAGAAAAACATTTTTAAAATGTTATCAGTAATATTAAAATTTTAAAAATTTCACCCAATTGCCCCCTGCCTGCTTCACTAGCTGTAGTGAACGACCAAAGAAATCAACAGGAAAGAGACCGAAGAACTTCACGGGCAAGGCTACTAAACTTCTAGCATCCTAGAAGTGTTCCTTCAAAACGCCGAACTAGTGACGATGCTGCAATCACTCCTCTCCGAATCCCAAGCCTAATCCAAAATCCAGGACTAAGCCTTTTCCACGAGCCGATCACAGCTGATCATTTTTTCTTCTATTTTCAGATCCTCCAACATCATTGATCCTCTCAACTTCGGTGAGTCGGTTAAAGCCACTTCGCGGCTGTGTACCGAGATAGATGGAATTTATACCGTTCTGTTATTATAGAGGTTAAAACATAGTTCTGTTTTATTAGTAAATGCAGGCGGAGCCGGAAGGGGATTTAAGACAAGGACGCTTTTATAAAATAGTCAGTTCACTTCATCATTTTCGACTAAATGAAAAGTAGGCGTAACTTGAAGTTTCGTACAGTTACTGAGAACAAAACTTAATAATTAACTTTAATAAAAACTTATGATAATTTATTCAAGATCATTTTAAAAAAATAGAACAAAATAAAAAAATTTTATAACTTACCATACAACTACAAATTTTAAGATTCCAGAATATCATATGCTTTCTCATGATCAATAATCATAGGTAGACTTATTCACTGTGATATAGACTAGTTTTATATTTCGGTAAAGTAATATCTATTCAAAATATATGGGGGGAAAATCCCTTTATACCAATTATTATATAAACTTTAACAAAACCTAACATATTGCACATTAAGCTAGTTAAATGATTTCTGATAAAGCTGTTTTACTGCTTACTTTTCGGGTTACTAGAAACAAGTCATTTCTTCTCTAATAGCTGAGCAGATGTGCATCTGGATATGTGATTTTTCAAATAAAGTATAGTCAAGAAAATCAGAGAGTAGGCGCGGTGCAACTGGGAAGTAACGCCCACCTAGATAATTTCGCCTTTGATTTTATGAATATTTTTCATAGTTCTGAATTCCGATTACTGAGTTGTTACAACACAATCTTACGCGAAAAGGCCGAATCCTTAGGAAATTACAATTGGTCGTGGGGCAAGAAACGGATTACGAATAATGCTAAACTAGAAGACTTTAAATTCAGTCACAAAGGTTTGGCTTGTGAGACCCTGAGACCGAAATGGCCCTTTTACCCATTTGAAATTCGGGAATATGATGTAAAATCTTAGTGTGACATAAAAGAAGTGAAATTGGGGAAAATGGGCACATTTGCTCAGTTAAGTCCAAAGGACGAAATGAAAATCCGGAAAAGCATGGGATGGTGGCAGGAAAAAGAGTGGTGAATGGTCAACAATCATGAAAATCGCTGTACTTTGCTCGAAAAAAACATCTGACTGCTTAAGCAGATGCTTACGCAATGAGGTAGTTAACATCCCATGACGCCGCTGCTAACTTAACCTGTCGGTCGACAGCAGAACTTAGCTTCATGGGAGACTCCTACCAGCGATAACTGCTACGGACAGACGGGCTCAAACGCAAACAGTTTGACGGCGAACCTAATTGCTGCTACCGAATACCGCCACAGAAATTACGCTATTTGATCAAACCGCTACAACAATTCTCAACTGTTTAGTTTACACGGTGTTATGTATTTTATCTTCAGTGTAAATGCGCCTTGCAGCGACTCAACTCAACTCCATCTTTTGTTATCCCGCGCTAGTCAGTTGTTGTTCAGCTTTAAACGTAACAAGATGTAAACCTCACCTTCTCCCTAATAAAATATGATTTACCTTGATTCTAGTATATAATACACGGTGTGCTTGCTTTGTCCTGGTCTTAAGACCACAAAATCTTACATTTCTGTCATAAATACGTTGACCAGTTAACGACTCGCAGAAATCCTGCATTCCGTAAAAGTCGCAATTCAGGCACACGAAGGAGAAAAGAATCATTTCGGAAGCCTGAAGTGGACGGTGCGAAGCTCGACTGGTAACCGGAACTCATCGGACCGGACATGCGTCCAAGTCATGGCGAAGGAAGACGTCGACGACGATCTTTATTTGATAAGGTAGCTGCCCGAGAAAGCGGGAACCAGACCTCTTAATCTGTAAATTTACCCTAGGGCAACTGTTGCGAATCCGCCACCTTCATCTAGCGGACAAAATTGAAACTAATTTTAGCTGTAACCGAAACTGATGAGTTTATGTATTATTATTATTGCTTTTCGAATACGAAGTGAGCAACCGTTCCGTTCAAAATGATTACTTCGACGCTTTAATTGTAAATATCTTCATTAAAATTTTCCTATTATTCTTTTTACTAGTTAATAGTTGAGTCTCAACGAGAAGTAGGCATCAATTAACAGGAAAAATGCGGTCTGATCAGCATCGAAGAAGAAGAAGCGATTTAAAGAAGAGGTAAGCTTTTACCCAAATTATATTCTACTGGCTTTAAATCGTAAAAGAACTATATCATTTTTAATAGCAACGGTGACTATTAGCATATAAAGATGGAAATAGAATATTCCAGAGAAGGAATTCTGCGGTCGTCATCAATGGATTTTCTTCGTGTCTATGTCTTGGAAGATGAGAGAAGAAATTGGAGCAGTGGAACTAACTCCGTATCTTTTAAGAATTCTTGTAGTTCTTTGACGTTGTTCAGGAATCTGGTTGCGGTGCGGTCTTACTCCGAGGCCTAGCCCTGCAGCCTGTGAAACAGGCCGAGTGTTCTTCCTTTGCAGTTGACGCGTGTCGGAGGCTTGTTCTGGGGTTTCATGCAGAGGTAGGAGTAATGCGCGTCTGCTCATTTCATGCATGCCGGCTCATCGGTGCAGTTTCTCTGGGTGTGGCCGATGCCTTATAGCACTGTATTTCGTAGTGACAGCCACGAAATCTTTCCACTCGAACAGGTCTAGAAGTCGATCAATTTTGAAGATTTCCTGGTGCTTGGGATCATTGGTCAGGATCACTAAGTAGAGTGGGAGGAGCTTGAGTTCCTGGTCCCGCCTCTTCTGCATCTGCTCTGTTTTGAATGGTCGTAGTAGACCATCATCTGAATGGTCTCTTTCGATGGTGAATCTCGATATCGGCCTTAAGTCCTCGGATGAGTATTTTTAACTTTCTGGTGGCGGGTTGCAGAATTTCTATCTGTTCATAATTTTCAAATGGAGTCTCGGCGGTAGCCGGGGCTTCAGAAGTGGTCAAATCTGGGGTGATTTCTTCTGACGCAGGTAAGGGAGCTATCTTTTTCTCCTGGTGAAATGGTTCACTATTCGGTTCGTATTCAAAAGTTTTTAATGTCTCCGGGTTGACACTACCCTTCTTCTTTTTCTTGTTTTGCTTTTCTACAGGTTTAGCTGTCTCTGAGTTGTTGTTCAAGATCGGCTTTTCTATCTCGGTAGGGGTCTCAACTGGGACTGCTTCTTCTAAATCCATAGAGGTTTCGGCTGGTGTTGTTGTCTGATCTACTGTTGCTGCGAGTTTCATTTTCTCTTCAAATTCTCTATAGCTTGAAGGTTGAATTTCTTTCATAGCTTTCAGTGTTTCAACTGTGTAGGTTATTTCCTATCTTAATCCAGGAAATTCGGGATTTGTAGGGTCTCTTTTAAGTCACGCTGTGTAGTTATCTGCATATGACTGATAGTCTCATCAACATCCATGTCGGAGTTTCTAAAAATCAAATAGGAGCTGCTATAGCCTTTACTACGCATGCGTTCCTTCAGGGCAGTGTCATCGATGTTCAGTTCGCAAGAGGGTCGGAAAGCCTTCCCTCCGCGGGCAAATCTGTAAGATGCCATTGTAACGCAGGGCTCGGTTATAAGATAACTTTACTCCTCGGAGTCTGGAACGAGAATGGTGATGGAAGACGTCAAATTCAAAATAATGAACAAAAATATTTTTTTTAAAAAAGTGCTGGCAAGATTTTTTTCCATTTTAGTATTGTTTTTTGATCTTTATTGTTTATTGCATTTGAAATAGATCAAGATAAATAAATAAATAAATAACTTGTTGCAGCCGCGTCTACCTTTTTATGACATTATTTGTGAAAAAGTAGTTTTTGATTATTTTTGAACCAAAACTACGAATAGGGGGTCCATTATAAAATTTGAATCAATTTAACAAAATCACGTATAGATAGTGGCTCATATGTCAATATTATCTAGAGCTTTCTTTAATTAATTATAAATCAGTTGCATAATTTTGGCGTATTTATTTAAAATATGGCGTTTAGCCAAAATATTGACTGATATCTCTTTAAATGTATTTATGACTTGAACATCCATTTTTCATAACCTCTAGAACTTGAGCAGCGATGGCTCAGGAGATAGAGCGTTCGCCCTCCAATGAGGTGAACCGGGATCGAATCCAGCTACGGCTGGTCGATACGAATCCGCATCTGGCTTGCACCGACCTCAGTGTAGACGTGAAATATCCTCAGTGGTAGACGTATCATGGGTTAGAGCCCCTTCACCGTCAGGCTAACTGTGGAAGGTTCTCATGGTCTTTCTCTCCATGTAACACAAATGCGGCTTAGTTCCTTCAGAAAGTCCTCCACGAAGGCAAATTTCTCCCAATACTTGATCCAGGAGTTCCCTTGTCTTTTGGATTGGGTTCAAAATTACAATTGTACGGAGTTGAACATTAGTAGTCGTGAACCCAAAAATTGGGTCGACTGTTCAATGCCAGTTATAAAATAAAATAAAAACCTCTAGAGCTTCAGCAGAAACAAATTCTGGTCTATTTTGCTCTAAATTTTAACTCCTCATTAAGAAATTCAGGAATATAAGACAGAAACTACACATCGTAAAGAAGTCAGCGGGGGCGGAACTATTATAAACAAACGAATTTCTCTCCTCATGAAACTATGGAATTCTTGTATGAGGGGAGGGGACATCCCCCTGGTTGGGAACCACTGTTTTGGTGTATAATCCCAACCACAACCAAATGATCATGTATCTAATATAGTCAGTAAATATAATGAATTGTGTTCATTATGACAATGAGTATTTCCAGTATAAGTAGTTGACTTCTGTGTAAAAGCACGTTATCTAACTATAAATAATAAATATTATAGTTAGTTCAGAATATACTCGTAAAGCAGCATTTACTTAGTTATTCGCATACGACAGAATTTTTCTATAAAAAAAATTTTAAAAAAAGTCAATGTAGCAAAAAATCTTGTTTAAATTTTCATTTGAAAAGTCCTGTATATTGCTTGTGAAAACATGTTTTGTAAATGCATAATATAGTTTTTTTTATGACTATAATTTATCAATATCTGAAACTTGACTCTAGCCTCCTGCTCAATACTTTACTGTTTCACAACCAGAGCCTGTCAAAGGCAGGAGCATACGGGGCTGCTGCTCCTGGCCCCAAATCAGAGGGAGGGGGGACGAATCGAAATGAAAGTTTATTTTAAGTTTCCTTCATTAATGAACTTTTTTTAAACAAAATATCAGTTTTTAAACAAAATACACAGTCCAGTCACATTAATGTGACCACCTGTTAAAAGCCAGAATAACCACCTTTGGTAGAGTGGACCGCTGTGAGACGTGCAGGAAGAGAGTCAGCTAGGTTTCTGAAGGTGTTCACAGGGATGTTGAGCCATGCCGACTTCAGTGCCATGGCCAGCTGCGCTAAATTACGCTGTTGAGGATATGTGGCGCGAGCAACCCGATAGAGGTGGTCCCACAGATTCTCGATTGGGTTTAAATCTGGAGAGTTTGCTGGCCAGGGAAGTACGGAAAACTCATCCTTGTGCTCTTCGTACCACGCACATACACTGTGAGCTGTATGACACCTTGCATTATCCCGCTGGTAGATGCCATCATTCTAAGGAAAAATCATTCGCATGTAGGGGTGGACATGGTCCGCAAGGGCAGATGCGCACTTGTGCTGATTCATCGCTTCTTCCACAATGATGAGTGCACCCAGTGAATGCCAGTAAAACATCCCCCTAATCATAATGCTCCCTCCTCCAGCCTGGATCCTTTCGGCAATTGTTGCAGGGTGTTTGCTTTCAGACGTTTCATGCTGTATACGCCAGCGTTCATCCGTCCGATGGAGCATAAAAAGTGATTCATCGAATAAAGCCACCGGTCGCCACTCTGTGGACGTCAAGTTGCGGTACTGGTATGCAAATTCCAGCCATCGTCGCCGATGAACAGCAGTCAGCATAGATGCATTAAGCAGGCTTCTGCTACGGAGGCCCATACACAGCAACATTCGCTGAACCGTTGTTGAGGATACATACTTGGTAGCCCCTTGGTTCATCTGGGCGGTCAGTTGCTCAACAGTTGCACGTCTATTCACCCGAACGCGTCTCCGTAGCTTTCCTTCGCCTCTGCCATCCATAGCCCGTGGTGCACCGCATGTGGCACGCCGCTGATTTTGGATAGTGCCATTTTACCATGCACGGTATACTTTCAACACGGTGGTACGAAAACAGTTCACAAAATTGGCCGTTTCCGAAATGCTTCCACACTTGGCCCGAAAGCCAATAATCATACCCTTTTGGACGTCGGATAAATCGCTACGTTTTTGCATTACGCCAACGCTTGAAATGCTTTCCGATGCCCTAGGACATCCTTTACATACACTCTACTGTAANGAGCAAGTGTATACCGGGCAGTGACACTTGACCTTAAAAAAACATCAGTGTAGGGTATACCGGGCAAATGTATACCGGGCAAGGGCACTTAACCAGACCTAGTATGACTAGACCTTTGGTAAATGTCCGAAATATATACTAGGTCTAGTGCCACTTTTGCTATAGCTTAAATATTTAAAAAACATTAAACAAAGCGTTTGAATCAATTTTAAACTGATAACGAAATTATTGCTTTAAAATTAAAAAAATAATAATTAAAACTGCGCCAGATAAGAGTAATTGAAGTAGTTGCTTTATACAGCGCATGTGCGGAAAAATTTTTTAAAAAAAATTATCCACGTGCATCTAAAAGTGGATGAATATCCCAAGACACCGTTTTGGTTTGCATGTTTTCTAATCTATACCATAATTTCTCTATGCCATTATTGTAAAGGATTATCATTTGTTATTAAATTTTGTAGTATGATAAAAAATGAAATTTGGGAAAAAACCCATATCGTTTTGAGATTTCTTTTGCAAAGTGCAAAAACTACTTGAATTGCTTGAAACTTTTTAATATTGCCAAATCAATTTTTTTTCATTAGTTGCCAAACAAGATTCACTACGAAATTATGAAAAAACTTTTTAAAAATTTTTCAGTACATACGCAGTATAAAAGAACTATCTTGAATACTTATAACTTTCATATTTTTTAAGGAATTTTTAAAAATTTTAAATCGACAATTTGGTAATCAATCTTAAATTGCTACAAAAATTTTGTTTAATTCCATTGAATATCAATAAAGTTAATGAAAAAACGTAAGGCGAAAAAATTTTCATATCTCCATAAATATTTACTCTAGGTTTACGAAACTGTATGTGGTTATTAAAAAGAACAACTTAAGTAGTCGATACAATTTACAAGCTTGTTGCTTGATTTTCTGGCATAGGGAGTTCAAAAATACTTGTTTACTTTCATAATTTATAGTAGTTCTCTCAAACCAATTAAATCTTTAAGTTTTATTGCTAAGTATGAAAAATGTCATGGACTAAACATCTTTAAAGTTACAAAATAGTCCTTTACTGATTTCTTGAAAAATTTTAAAAAATGACAAAAACTGAAAGTGTTTCTTCCATTATTGTACGTTAGTGTAATATATATATAGCATAATAAATAAATAGAAAAAAACACGAAGAAAATTAAGAAAAACAATAAGTTTCATTTATTGCGCATAAGATAGAACTCATAAAATAAGTTCAAAATGAAGATAAAACAAAGGAAAATTAGAGACTAATGAAAAAAGAGGGAAAAAGAAAATTAATAATAAAAATAAAAATAACAAAAACTGGAAAAAGAAAAAAAAATTTAAAAAAAATCCGAAAAAAAGGATAGAATTCTTTTAAAAATCCGGAAAATAAAAGATATAATCTTTTCATCAGCACACACGATTATATCCGCAAGAAAGAGTGCTTTCTAATATTGCATCAATATAGCCAAAGCAAAATATATCAATACAATAGTGTGAGGAGCACTCAAAAAATTTTTTTTGCAAAAATTACAATAAATAAAATAGAACACAATAAGTAAAAATAACACATGGAAACAGAAAATAAAATATAAGGAAAAAATAGAATAAAACATAATCTATAAATCGAGTAGCGAAATCGACATGAACGGGACTTACGAATCGAACTTACTATCGACATGAATCGAACTTACATGAACGGGAAATTTTTCAAGAATGATTTGAAATATTTTCGTAGCAAGATTGCCAGATTGCAAAATATGAAAATAAAGGCGCAAATTGAGATAAAAGCGTAACTACAGGAGTTTTGTTTTAAAGTGCGTTCATACTGCATTACTGAAGTGAGTTTGATTTGTTAGTTACCAAGGATGGGCCCGAAAATGGATGTGCTCAAGGTAATATTATACTGGATAATTTAAAGAAGTTGACTATAAATAATTTTGGAAAATTAAATATTTATTTAAGAAAAATAGAAATGTGTTATTTTTACTTATTGTGTTCTATTTTATTTGTGGTAATTTTCGTAAAAATGTTTTGATTGCTCCTCACACTATTGTATTGATGTATTTTGCTTTGGCTATATTGATACAATATTAGAAAGCACTCTTTTTTGCTGATATAATCGTGTGTGCTGATGAAAAGATCCTATATATTTTATTTCCGGATTTTTAAAAGAATTCTATTCTTTTTTTCGGATTTATTTTTTAATTTTTTTTTCTTTTTCCAGTTTTTGTTATTTTTATTTTTATTATTAATTTTCTTTTTCCCTCTTTTTTTCATCAGTCTGTAATTTTCCTTTGTTTTATCTTCATTTTGAATTAATACACATTTATCTTGCAATAGTATCTACTATATATTTTAAAAATCGTAACCATAAAAGAAATCTGCATGGAAGGCAAGTATAGAGTAAAACATTATACAGTGTTACACTATCATACGTACATTTTGAACTAAAAGGAGCTAAATTTATGCATAAAATTATATCTGCATTTATTATAAAAGTAATATTAAACATGCATTACCACATGCGTTCTTAAGTTAAATTGCTACTGATAAAATCCGTTAAATTTGTCTGAGTTTTTCGCTTGAAATGCAAACAAAAAGGGAAAGGGTTCTAACTGCTTTCTCTAAAGGTTAAGTGGCTTCAAAAAGCAATTCAAGGGCATTTCCCCCATAAAATGCGTTAACATGTTTAAAATGCACTGAAATTTTACGGTAATATGGAAAGTGGGTCTAAAAGAAAAATTCGATAAATAGAAAATTCACTTCGCTATTTGGAAGTTATTTTAAGAAGAAATTTCCAAAATGTTCTTGGTTTCTCGAAAAAATTCGCAAAATAGAGAAATTCGTAAAAGGGAAGTTCGTTAAATAGAGGTATGACTGTACATATATATATATAGATTTTTTAATTCGATTTCTTAAAGAAATTAATTAAATCACGATTAGTAGGAAATACTAAACTTCTAAAGCAATTAGTTCTATCTCAGTTTCGATATTTCAGAAGAACTAGAACAATTCATTTCTATTCCTAGTTTTAATAAAGGAACTCTTGAAATGACTCCATTAATTTCTTCATAGGTACTATACTAGCTTTCTAATTTAGTGAAACACATAAGACTTCCATTCATTTTAGGCAGCCAGACCAATGCTCGAAAGACATGCAATTCTCATTTCCGATAAAGCAAATTTAGATCTTCCATATCTTGATGTCAGACGAAATTGACCAATTGTAAACTATTACAAGTTTATCCGGTAGATTACGGTGTTTTTGCCATTCACAAGGACTAAAAGTATTCCGTAGAAGATTTTAATTTTATTGTTTTGAAGCATTTTTTAACCCTTATTTGACCTCAGAATCTCGATTAAACATGTTTTTAATACTTTGTTCATTATTTCGTATTAATTTAGGTCAAAATAAGTGAAAAATATTATATTTAGCATTTTAATAATTTATGGTTACGAAATACAGCACGAAACACCGGTGTCTTTTTCTGCGTTAATTTTCCAAATACGGCTCACTTCCAAAAATGAATCTTTCAAATTTTTATAGTTATTTATATCTAAAAGAAGCAATTATTTATCATTGAAATTTCTATACGAAAACAAATTGTTGAACGAAAACAAATTTTACGTTGTTTCTATACGAAAACAAATTGTTGATAAACTTTTTTAATAAGAATGAAAAAAAATTCAAACTGCTTTTTTTCGATTTTAAAATTTAGATTATCGTAATTATATTTGTACTAAGATCTATTTTTTAACAACTATAGACAAGTCTCATGTGCGTCAAGGAATTGAATATTATACTGCGCTAAAGGATTATTACAAAGGATTAAATTATTACATATTATCAAACAAATATTATGTTGTATCGTAAACAATTTTTAAGAGCATATGTCGAAATATAAGGTAGAATTTATAATCGAAAAAATTTATTTGGAATCATTTTAATAAATTATATTTATTATTATTTTAAAAGTTTCCGGTCTTGGTGGATAATTCAAGAACTTAATGTAAACATTTCGTGGAATTTTTCCAAGTACATGCATTAACTAAATGAGATTTAACTAAAATGGAACTAAATTTTCAGTTTCAATTTAACGTTGCCGAAAGTCAAATTTCTTTAACTTGGAGGATTCGCTCTCCACACCCCGTATTCTCCTTCCATACGAGGTATTCATTCTCATTCATCATTGCTTATTTCTGCCAAAACGTCAATGTTTTACACACAAAAAAAGTGGACGTTTTGTGGAGAACAAACATATTTTGGTTTCAAAATATATAATTATCTTTACGAATGAACATGTTAAGTATAATGAAATGGATATTTACCTGAACTTTAAAAAAGTTTAACTTTAAGAACACATAGAACGAGTGACTCAATAGAAGGATGTAAATGAAAAATATTTGTATTCTTAGACGAAACTTATAACACTTCAAATAAAAAATGATTTTAATCTCTTATTTAATATTTATTTTTAAAATTTTCATAATAAGTTTTACAACTCATAATTTTTTACAATTCATAATTTCTCTCTTTTCAGTTTGTTACTTTTGATTCCATCTACTCAAGCGAGAGTTTATAAACTGAAAAGATAAAGATCTAGTAAGGGAAAAATAAATTTTTACAACAATGGATAAATAGGCAGTATTTGATGCAAAAAAAGCTGAAAGAAATCACGAAAATTCAGTTAAAATTGCAATAATTCTTGAACAAATGGGATTTCCCCACCCAAAAGAAAACTGGTTAAAATTATAACACAAAATGGTCCTATCAGCATAGTAAATTTAAGCTGGTTCATTTCATAGTAAATTTAAACTATATCAAAAATAAATGTTTCATTTCAACGGATACACTAGCATTTTTTTTACCAGTTATAACAGCCAATAATTATTAAACTTTATCGAATCTTTATACTCTTTGTGCACTTTTCTACACGCCTTCGTAGTTTCAAGTCTTAAATTTTTTTGCTGTAAAGCAAAATGTGGAGTAAAGAAAAAAAAGGGGAAAAATTAACATAAAAGGCGCTTAAAAATTCAGTAACTTTCGAACAACTGTATTCCAGCTCTGTATTTGCATTCTTGCTGCGTGTAAAGCAGACCGTATGGTATTTTTCCAACAAGTTTAACAGTTAATGCTCGAACAAACTATAGAATGTACATTTTTTTTAAATTCTATCTCAATTCCTGTACTTTTTTCTATACATCATTATAACTACAAGTTTTATAGTTTTGTAAATGTAACGTTAAGTGTAATGTTATGTTGAACATCCAAAATAGCGTCATTTTTAGTGTCGGCCCTAACGATTTTTTAACATAGACAAGTACATTATAGAATTTCATGTTTGATGTGCATTAGATTTTGTGAAACTAGTGATTACCTCATAAGATTTAATAAGACTTGCACGAAAGTTTCATGAAATAACAAGTTAAGACATTTTCATGTTCCTGAAAGAATAAAATTTTGGAATATTTTTAAACAGTTTTCTTTCATTACATGTCTTCTCATGTTTTTAATTATTTGTAACTCTTAGACTAATCGGTATTTATGTTTGCTGATTTGTCATTTGAAAATAATTAAATATTGTATTTTAATGTTGTATTATTGTAATATTGCACTTAACTTAAATTTTTCTTTATCCGTTTCTACGTTTTCCCAAATATTTTACTTTCTTCGAACATTTTTATTTCCTAAGCTAAGTTATTTTTCTGTCAAAAAATGAACGTAATATTTAAATGAGTAAACAGTCTAAACACTAATTATCAACGAAATACGAGAATTTAGAATTCATGACTCAGTTGCCGAAATCCGAAATATTATGCCAAACACAAAAACGTAATTCCGATAAACTTTTCAAACCATGTAGCAAATCATAACGGCGCAAAAATCGAAACGTGACTTCGTAGGATTAATTTGCATATATACTCTAAATAACCAATTATACTTCAAAATTACTCCAAATTAAGTAATTCAAAAAATTTTAAATTCAAATTCAGAAGTTAGAAAAAAATAAACTGAGAACAATTAGAATTTTTTGTTTTTTAAAATACAAGTTTATTCAAATTTTAAAGTCAGATTTTTTTTTTCGTGTAAAATGTAGATACTACAGCATTGTATTACATAAAATTAAAAAGTTACGACAGTTTATTTTAACAAATTTTTACGAAACTTTAAAAAAAATAACTTAATTATAGTTTACAATTCCGCTTTAAAATTCAGAAATTTGGAGTTGGTTCGAGTTGACTCGTTTGACGATTCAACATCGAAACTTTTGTCCAATTTGGAATTTTTCCTTTCATTCGCCACTCCTCGTTTGGTGCGTACTGTAGGCCTTTTACTTTTGATATTGGAAGGAGGTTGTGAATAAATTGAATACATTTCAATGTACTCATTCATTTTTTCTTTTAGTAAATGTTCAAGTTCGCTTTGAAAACTTTTGTTTATGTTGTAAGGGTGATAAAATTGTGGAATTTTTATTTGTCTTTTCTTAGAATATGATTTTGTACCTTTTTTGGAATCGAAAATTTTTCCTTCAACATCTGCGAATCTTTCGTTCAATGCCCCAATTATTTTACGCAACTGGAGTTCTAAATTTTCTCTTTCTTCATTATAAATTTCAACACTAGATGACTCTGCAGTAACGTGTGAAGGGGGTCTTTCAAGGGAGTCTAAGTAGGATTCATCTGTATTAGAGGTTTGATCTACTACAAGATATGATACAGACTCATCGGGTGAATACGGAGGATCAACTAAAATATATGTTTCTCCCGAGGAATGTTCGTGATCTCCTTTGTGAAGCTCTTTTACATTTTGGTTATTTTCACCAGATAATTTAATATCGCCAAGCTCTTCTTCCGAAACTTCCTCTGTAACTATTTCTTCCGGAAGATCCATTAGCTCCCCACTTCTGTGTATATCAAAGTAATCAACTTCGGAAGTGGAAGTATCGGTGGTAAAAGAATCTAGCGATGTTCCTTGTTCATTAGCTATCTCTACAAAATCATCCACCATACCAGATCCGGAATCTATTAATAATGAAGATTCAAGCACGAAAGATTTCTGAGACTCGTTTACATTCTCGTTTTTTATAAGTGACTCCGTGACACCAGGTTGCGTGTTTTCATTGATTAGATCCAATGATTTCGGAAGCACTAATTGCTCTCCCTTTGCATGAGAATCAACTTCAGAGGTTGGAGTATCTTTGGGGGAAAAATCTGCAGCTATTCCCTGTTCAGACGCCAATGTAAAATCTGCTTCTATGCCAGATCCGAATTCTGTGTATAATGAAGTTCCAAGCGTAAAAGGTTTTAGAAACTCATTTACTATCTCTGATTCTACAGTAGACTCAGGCTGCATGCCTTCGGGAGCTGGATCTGAAGGTTTCAATTTAAAAGAGCACTGGAATATTTTCTTTGCATTTTCGTCTTTCCACTCACAAGACAAGGTCTGTAAGGGAAAGCTATCCATGTTCTCCCAAGATATCAAAGCTCCATCTTCGCTTATACTCTTAACCAAGAAATCTTCATTGCAGCTTAGAAGCTCTAACAGATCTAGAATGTAATCCTGCAGAGATTTTAGCTCAGCATTAAGTTCTTGCGAAATTTCTAAATTTAAAGTTTTAATTAGTCTCGATTCGCTAAGATTATCTAAACAGCTAGCTAACATTATGATCTCCGTTTCGCAAGGCTTCAAAATGTTTTCATAAAAATTAGAACCCAACTTATAAATTTCGGTACTAGCCTCTGATAAAACTTTCTTAATATTTCCAAACAGTAAACTAAACCCTCTTGCACTCAAATCTGGTTTTGGAGACAGTTCACCTTTTGGCAGTTTACATTTTTTGAAGAAAGGACCAAATTTATCATCAATTTCTTGCTTAAAAATATATTTTCTCAACTGATATTCATCCGATTCGAACAAATTTGATAGATTCTCTTCATTCATCAAGAGAGCAAAATTGTCCATCGTATCAACCAAGGCTGCTTCAAAGACATTGTTAATAGCTTTTGAGAGAGCGACAGATAGAGAACCGATTCTTTTTATAGTTTCTGATTGGGATGGTCGGCGTCGTTGGTATCTGCAGTACAGAGAATTACGTAGCCGAATCTCGCATACAATATCCCTGTTCTCTATTTTTAAAATGTGCATTCTTCTATGTACTTCAGCTGCTACAGAACCGCATCTTTGTTTCATTTTCCGAATGGTACAGTAAAATACTCTTTCAAGGGCCCTGAAAAGTAAACTTATTATTGATTTAAAAGTAAAATGTGAACTGGGTTCGAAAAATTATTATAAAAACGTACTAAATGATAAGCAAAATATCTTGTAGTTATAATATAATAAAGTATATTACGTAATATAATTTTGTATGTACAGTCGAACTTCGTTAAGGGGAACACGACGACGTAGATTTGTTTTTACGTGAACTAATTTTCGATTTCTCTACAAATTGTATATGGATAATGCTTTAAAGTACTTTTTTAACGTGAACACGCTCGATGTGAAATATTTTTTATGGTAAACTCTAATTTCATTGCCCTAGGAACGATTTTCGCATTTATCGTGAATTAAGTTGTTGTTAATTTACGTCGCACTAGAGCTGCACAATGGGCTATTGGCGACGGTCTGGGAAACATTCCGGAGGATGATCCGAAGACATGCCATCACAATTTTGATCCTCTGCGGAGGGGATGGCACCCCCGCTTTGGTAGCCCGACGACCTGCGCACTTTACGGTAACACAGTTTAACGAGGACCAATATCGTGAATTAAAAATTTCGAAATTGTGCAATAAATCAGTTTAATTCAATTAGCTAGTAGCTTTTTAGTAATTTTTATTTGCTTCTACGTAATAGAAAAAAAATACAGCATAGAAAGTACACATCATAAGATTTTTTTTTCTTTCTTTCTAAGTTTGTAATCTCTATAGCTTTATTTTATTTTTTTAAAGCAATTAGTTGTATTTATTAGGAGAATATGTATGGAAGATATTAAACATTTATCTTAGAAATTTAAGCTTAGTAGAAAATCTGTATTGTATGATTTTTATGAAAAATTTCTGAACCGATAATGTGATATACTTTTAACAATTAACAAATTTTCTGTCCCCCTTCGAGTTTACTTTGAAACAAAGTTTGACTGTAACACCAGAGGGCAGCCCCCCCTGCTCAAATTTCTAGCCATCTCCCCAGAATTGCGCTACTAGTTCCTTTCGGATTTTTTCGCAATTAGAGCTCACTTTGTTCGCTCAATGAACACTATTCTAATTTAGTCAGGCATTATATGTTAGATTAAATTCCTTAAAATGAAGTTCTGAAAGTAGGCAACATATACATCCAGTAAAACCTTAAATTTATATGCATTTAATTCAATTTATATACATTACTTTTTGATTTATATGTATTTCTATGCTACTTCGAAATAATATTTTTAGACAAATAACTAATAAGATTATAAATTTTTACAATTATAACTCATACACATTGTGTTTTTAGTCTCGGCAGTTTCACATTTTTTAGTTCAATATAAACACGTCAATTGCGTAAAAAAACAAAAATATAACGAAATTAAAAAGCAAAACTCAAAGTGAATCTCAGGTGATAAAACTTAACTCTCCTGTTTTAAAGAGAGTTGTTTTGTCCGTAGGTGATTTTGATTTCATTGAGAAAGTAACAACAGTCAACTTTTTTCAACTTTCCATAATTTTTCTATAATTTAATTTAGAATTCTGGATTTTTACTGTAGTTTAACGTAAGCACAGGCATTATTTGAACACAAACACTTTTTGAAACAATGTAAAGCACTTAAATAATTTATATTCACTTTGGAGGTAAAATTCGGCGGGGAAAAAATACTAAGGCGTCTTGCTCTCACGGCTAAAATCATAGAAATCATGCTAATGACTTAGAACTACTTTTAATAGACAGTCAAACATACCCTTTTTAAAACCAGACTAGCTTAAAGAAATTTAAAAATGAAAATATTTTTTTTTTTTTTTTGAATATAAAAATGTTTAGATTTAAAAAAATCCAAATATTTTTATATTTAAAAAATATACTCAAAATAATTTAAAACAAATTATTTTGATAAAAAAAAAACATTTACCAATATGCAAGTGCTATAGTATGAATTTAACAACATAGTATACTCGCTAGTTATCAAGTTTTAACTTAATAGGTTTATTAAAAGTTTAAAAATCTTACACGCAAGGTGATTGAATTTGAATTGAGAGCAGATTTAAGGAAAATGCTTATTAGATTTAAAGCTTGTCTAATGCTTATCATTAGATTTGAGTAAATTTTAAGCGAGATATTTTAATTTTTAGAAGATTCCAGATTTCACTATTCTTGCTTTAACTTTGGAAGTTTTAATTATATTCTTTTATTGTGTGTTTCTTTGTTCAGTATAAAACAAAATACAACATTTTTTTAAGAAAAAAAAATCCAAAATTTTGTTAGGGAAAATTTTAAAGAATTATAAATTAATTATAAAGAAAATTCAAAATATAACTAAATTATTATTAAAACTGCGTAAACTGACAAGCACAGTTAAAGCAAAAATATAGAACAGTGTTATAATCTGTTCGATTTTAACTTTTCATTTTTGTCCAACTTATAGCTCAGTTTGTTTTTGATTTTTGTTGCTCATACAAAGAAAGAAATATATTTCAGAAGTTTATAAACTTGACTGTTCAGGTGTTAGTGCCAGTCTCTCTTCTTACATTTCAGTTTTTATTGCAAAGCAAAATAGCAATTTCATAAGACTTTTTTAACAACAGACTAATCAAATAGTTTTATAAAGTGATGTTTGAACAAATCTGTTATGTAGATTGGGAAAAGATCACTGTATCTTCAATGGCCTAAGAGTCAGGCCCGGATATACTTAGGCACTAGAATAGCTCGAGCTAAAAGAATATTACCTCTTATTTTGGGTAACGAAATAAACCGTTATTACTGAGTCTTACGCTGACGACTACCAAAATAAAAGAACAAAATAATGATAAAATGCTATGGTGGTTTGGGATCATGGAACCTGTGTTTACCTGAAAGCAAACCAGACTGAATTAAAGTGGGTAAATTTCGACTGAAAGTTACAGTATGTGTACGTAAATATTTTTAATGAAAATCTAATATTAAAATTGATGTAAAGAAGGTCAAATTTAGTAGAAATTTGAACATACTCGCATGGTTCAGGTATAAGGCACCAGTATGGACGATCGTCTACATATTCCTCCTCTTCTTTTACGCATTCTTCTGCGACTTTCTTCTCATTTTCATTGATACACTTTGCAGAAGAAAAGTAATCTAGGAAACAATAATAGATTCAATAATATGCAAACACACATTTTGTAGATTTCTAACTATATTTGAAAATCTAATGATGGTGACGTAGTTTTCCAATGTTGTTGGCAAATTTTTATTGGACAGATTATTACATGGTAAAAAACCAGTTTCCCAACATTAATTTACATTTTGTTTTTGCTTCTCATCTGCATGAAATAAATATAAGTCATAAAGATATTGTTTTCCTGTAATACAATTTCGTATCCCTAATTTAAAAATATTTAGCTTTAACATGTGTTTTTTTTCTACTTTGCTTTCAATAAGTTTTTAATTAGTTTGTTTTCTAAATTTAAATCTTAAAAGTAAAAGCGTTGTTTCAGTATTATAATGTAATTCTATGATATTACATTATTCCGCTACATTTAAGATAAACTTCTTTAAAGCAGTCTACTTAAAGTTTTTCCTATTTTTGCTGCACATCCATTAATATACTATTATAAATTACAGTTAAAGAGATTCGTTAAATGATTAAATGAACTTATGGCGAGTTTTTACTGAAGTTCAGAAGAGGGTTTGATTTATTAGCTACCTTGAATTGGCCAGAATCTGGATGTCCACAATGTAAGTATATTATACTGGATAATTCGAAAGGTTATCAAAGCTTAACCCAGTCAGGGGGCATCCGGAGAATACTGTAGACTAAGTGCGCGTACGTGACCTCTCAGCAAAAGAAAAAGATTATAAAAGGTCGGCTTGATCAAAAGGTTATAATTAATAAGGTTAAACTGCGATGGCTCAAGGGGTAGAGCGTTCACCTTCCAGTGAGGAGAGCCGGGTTCGATTCCCATCGGTGGCTGGTCGATACGAATTCCGCATCCGGCTTGCACTGACCGGAGTGCTGACGTGAAATATCCTCAGTGGTAGTCGGATCATGGATTTGCGTCCCCTTGTCGTCAGGCTAACCGTGGGATGCTCTCGTGGTCTTTCTCTCCATGTAGCGCAAATGTGTGTTAACTCCATCAAAAAGTCCTCCACGGAGCAAATTACCCAATACTTGATCCAGGAGTTCTCTTTTCTTTTGGATTGGGTTTAAAATTACAAGGCTACGGAGTAAAAGACGTAAACCCCAAAATGGGGTCTGCTGTTCAATGGCGGTTATAAAATAATTTAGAACTTAATGATCAGCTTCATGCACAATGTGATTTATTAATATAGCATTTTATTTAGCATGATTTATAACATGTGACTATTTAATATAAAAGCCCTTTTAGGTTAGCGAAATTATTAAACTATGGTTGTGAAGTCACCAAATATGTTATAATAATATACTCATAATTTCAAATGTTTTTTTAAAAAATAATTACTAAGCAAAATTATTAATGTTCCCTAATAGATCTTAATATAATCATAAGGGAAAAGTTTGGACATGGGAAGTAGACACAACGTAAGTAAACAATTGTTGTTAGATATATTTTAAGTGAATAGCTTCAACTTTCGTAGGAAAAACTTAACTCAGGAAATAATTATTGTGGAGCAATTATTGGGGTTGGTGAGAGGCAGCGAAAAAAAGAACTTATCACTCTAGTTCATTCATGATCTGTATAAAAACGAAATTTACTTCTTTTCCATTCGAAGTCCGTACAAAAAAGTTTTAAGCTTCTTCTGTTGTCAAGAATCATTCTAGAGACGTTCGTAAACTTCTCGTTGCAGAAATCTGCAGCCTGTTCAACGCATGCAATGAACTCTTTGTGCTTCCTGGAAGAAAATTACTTTAAAACATGCTCAGAAAAAAGTTATTTTTTGAAAAATAATACTCCTTAGTTGAAGTTCTTATTCGTTCTGTTATAAAAATAAGAACAAATATTAAAAATCACTAGCTTGGTATCGAAAGCTAAGGAGGAGAGAGTTCAAAGTTAATCAAGTAAAACTGAAGGAACTTGAAGCAGCAGCTTCCGTACATTAAGGAGGAATTTCAATTCTTTTACGAATCAATTTAAAAATAAAAGGAAAATGAAGTCATTTCCTTGTTAGAGCCTCAATTTCAAACTATTGTAAAACTAAGTAAACTAACCATATAATTAAGCATAAATTTAAAGTGAGTTTAAAAGTCACTCACTGAATTATTAAGTTTAAATTATGGAGATTTCAAAACAAAAACATTAATATATTCGAGCAACTTTAAAATATTGAGTTGAACCTGCATATTTCTGAAAATCTATGTGGTTCTGTAGCCAGACGCCCTGTTCCACCTGTAACACTCATCCTGTAATCTCCGCACAGGTAAACTTTCTTGAAACACTCGTCTTTGGCAAGTTCGTCATAGGTCAGGCAGCTAATTACCTGCACTAGCACTGAAAAAGAAATAAAGCTAGATTTACGAAATGTAGACATTTTTTCATTAATTCTATATAATGTCCACCATTTATATCAATATGAATCTTCATCGAAATATTTAGTGTTATAGGATATACAGTGAAAAGAAATACGTTAACTTCGGAACGGGTAAAGTTATTAGTTGTGAAACAAATACAGTTAAAGTCCGTTTTACAACAATTCACAATAGCCGATTGAAATACTGCAAAAAAAAAGCTTGAAAGCAAAAGTACATATCTAATGTTAAAATGACGCAAGACTAGTGGGGAATTGTTTGAACGTCATTAATAGCAAAGTTTATTTCAATATTAAGTGGACAAAAAAAAGTTTGACAGATACGCTTTTAACAAACAGAATGTTGTTTTTAAATGTGAGGCGGGACTTTTTGAAACACAGACATTTTCTTTTATTAAGAGGAAAATAACTTTGCCAGTGGTCCCTCATATGCTTTCTTTTAAACAAAAGATTAAAATTACAAGATGGTAAAATGATTTTCAATTTTATCCTTTCGTTAATGATACAGAAAGAGATTTTTTTTACTGTTATTAAATAAAATAAAAAATAAATGTTTAGCAAACATATTTTGCATGAAATTATTTTTTGATAAACTAGTTTTATAATTGTCTGCAAAAAATTTTCAATTCCTCAGAAAGCTCTCGAGGTATGGTGAAATACCTGAAGTAAAATTATCATTAAGGGGTTCAAACTTTGGAACCCTCTTCTGACCAAACTATTGGGATTGAGGCTAGTCCCTAGGTTTTGGGAGTTACAAAGCCAATTCAGTCTAGAGAAAGGTATATTTATTCAGAGGAAGTAAGTTTATGTGTCCGATTTTCATAACCTAGAATATTGTCTGTGCTAATCATTTAGCCTATTTGAGGACACCCCTTTGAAACATTAACATTAAGTTTTAAAACTTGAAAATACGATAATTAGATCAAAAAATATTTAAGTCAGTTTTTTGCACAAACAAAATACAATCTTGTTTTAAATATTGCTTCAACACGAAAATATTTGCTCGGATTTTATTTCAAATTCTTAAGGAAATTATTTCTTAGCGATGATTTTAATCCCAAAACACTTTCGACGATTAAAATGTTCCATCATGTATACATCGTATCAAACAAATGATAAAGAAATTGCGATTTAAGTAAAACGATTATCTTCTAAATTAAAGATGCGCAAACCCTGTCAAGGTAGTGACTTCAAACCAATTTTAAGTAATTGAATTCAGCTTTATAATTAAATCAATGACAAGTCGTAAGTTGTGTACCTAGATATGCTAAAAGCCCATTAAACAGTTTGGTATGTAGGATTCATCCGTAAGATATATTCAACTGGAATGTAGAAACACTTGAATTTACACCAAAACTGTTGAATCTAATCAAATGACTTATCAACCTATTACGAAGTTCCAAGGATTAACTCGTTTTTCCTAAGTGACACGCCAAAAATGAATTAAAGTTGTCGATTCTAAATGTTATGGAGGAAATGAAGCTAGATTTTCAGTATTAAAATAGTTCTGCTGTGTTAGTTCCTTGCTCAGGAAACAGCGACTTAAAAGTAATTTAATTTGAGAGAGACTGAAAGCTGAATGATTACTTCCAGAAATTTTATTTAAAACATTTTAAGCTGCACTGTCACTTAGCTAAACTTGTCGAAATGCCTTGTATTCAATAAATGGAACCTTTTGTATTTAATTGCCTGAGAAACGTTTTAATTTAAAACTCAAAAATTACAACAGTGTTAGAAAATTTAAGTTTAATTATTGCCATATTGTAAAGAATTTAAAAACACCCATATAGACAAATAAGCTCTTTCCATCAATGTAATACGCGTGCAAGGCATTCTATGAAAGATTTACAAGCTCATTACAACATATTTATTGACACATAAAAATTTGTTGTTGTTGTAGTTCATTTACGTCGCACTAGAGCTGCACAATGGGCTATTGGCGACGGTCTGGGAAACATCCCTGAGGATGATCCGAAGACATGCCATCACAATTTTGATCTTCTGCAGAGGGGATGGCACCCCCGCTTCGGTAGCCCGACGACCTGCACGCGAAGTCGAGCACTTTACGGTAGAACAGTTTAACGAGGACCAATACCGCACACCCTCGGTCCCTACGCAGACTGATCCAAGTGGTCACCTACCCGCACACTGACCGCAGCCAGTGATGCTTGACTTCGGTGATCTGCTGTGTCTTAACGATCAGTCCACTGCGGGACCATGAAAATTTGAGCAAAGATATTTAATTATACACTAATCTCAAAAATGTTTGCGACAAATGAAAGCGAGGTAGTCTCGTTTAGGTTTTAAATAATTTGTTACACAGAGTTTTAATGGAAGAAACAAATAGCATTAAAAAAAATCAGGTAGTGTATATTTCTGACCAAAAACAACTAACAATTCTATCAGTTCAGACTATTTTTCAAACGATTACACGGGAACTAATTATAATGGCAGGTAACTTTTTAGGAAATCTATATTCCACCTTCTTTACTTTCCTGTCCCGTTACGGGTAAACCGCAACCTTTTTCTTATTTCATTGAGGGTAAACCGCAATACTTTTTCTTAATTCGTAACGAATTCATCTCCTCAACAAAAACTCTGCCTTAATCAGTCAAATCTGTAATATTTCTAAAAATGTCGTTTGCATTTTCCATCTATCTAGTGAGGCTGCACTAATTTATAGCTTATGTTAGCCTTTGTTTTTGATTACTCTTGTAAGGTACTTAAGAATTAGGAATTGGCATTATTTTTAATACTTATGTCACGTGACTGCATTAAACCTTCTAATTCAGGGGCTCTACTTAAAGATAGTTTTCTTTAACTTTTAAAATGATCCCATAAAAAGATTTTAAAAAGAAAGATCGACCTTAATAGAAATAAATTTTTAAACTTGCATTCATTAATACTTCAAAAGCACAAGAAACAATCACTTATAGATGTTACTTTGTCTTTACTAAACATAAACGAGATACCAAAGACAGACGTTTCTTTGTAATTTGCGGGTTAATAGTTTTCTTTTTTTTCGTTTTTTTTTTATATTTTAAAATTTTTGTTCGAGTGCAAAAACAGAATCGAAAAATTTTATTTTATAATCAAAATCTTAAAAATCTTAAAAAACTTTATACTTTCAAAATTTTTTAGATTATTATTCAAGGAAAGTGTTTTCAAGTTTTTAAATTTACTTAATCGCTGTGTTATAAAAAAATTGAAAAACAAGTATTTTAAAAACCACTTCTTAAATGACATATTGGTGTATATTTAACGTTTATACATTTTACGCCGTTAAAGCTGAATTATAAGTTAACACAATTCTAAAAGAAAATAAAAAATTTGAAAACTAACGTATGTTAAATTTAAAATTTATATCAGATTTGACAGCAGCCATTAAGGAATTAGGTTAACTGGAAATGTAAAAATTTTCTCAAATGCATTTGATAAATTTAGTTTATATTTTTCTTAAAGCATAAGCAAACTGAAATGGGGAAAAATCAGTGCATTTTGGTTAAAAAACCACATTTTCTGCATTCCAATAAATTAAAGCATATTACTACCAACTTTAAATTTTTTTAAGTTGAATTTGCAATTTACAATTCATTGTTAAACTCAGAGTCAAGGGATTTTTCTGATGAAAACTTGTTTTAATGTCTTCCTTAAAAAAAATATTTATCCTAATTGTAATTAATTAAAATTCATGTTAAATTTTAAAAAACAAAAAAAAATTGAAGAATGTTTCTGTTAACATGTTATTTCAACGCAGCTCAAAATTTGGGAAAATAATGCAAAAATACTTATTATTAGAAAAAAACTCATTTTAAAACAATCATCGTACTCATATTTTTCATCTTACTCTTAACATTTTAAAAGAAAAATAAACTTAAAATGCTTGAAACTTTAATATACTTCAAGTATTTTTATTAGTTAGAATAAGGATAGAGGATTTTCAAATTTTAAGTTAAATTTATTCATATTTCATATTAGAATTTTCACAATTTCTTTTAAATGTCTCATATTTTAAACTTCAACAGAAATTCACTAAGTAAATTTATTAGTGTCTTCAAGTTGTTTTTTTAAGAATTAAAATACTCTAAATATTTGATAGCTGAAATATTTTATTGCATAAGAATGTTAAAAATATAACATAATCCGCATAATTTAGGTATAACTCATAAAAAGAAGAAAAACAGAAAATATTAAAAAAACACTTTTGATTACGATGTTGGCAGCAGAATAGTTTAAAACAACAAATCTTGCACAGATACAGTAATTTAATTAGAATACAAACATTTTAAACAAGCTGTGAATTTCTGTACACATGCGAAACTTAATGAAATTGAATTTATAAAACAATTTCAGCTGTAAAGAACTTGTCTTTAGTTTTCATAAATACTTTTAATTTTTTTTTTCATTTACTATAATTTTAAAAACTGAAAATCAGAGGTCAAATATAAGAAAATAACCAGATTAGGGTGAGTAGGCCACGTTATAGCGTTTTTGTAAATGAAAATTAGCTAAAAGTACAATGATGTGCAAAATATTTCAATATTATACAACTTTAATAACTTACCGAGCAAGAAAACTATTTTCATCAAGCTCATCATATTGGGAAACAACTGGTAAAGAAAGCGAGTCCCAACTAAACAGTGTATATGCTATTCATGTGGGCGTTTTAAAAATAAGCAGTGTCAAGAGCGCTCGCCAAAAAGTCTAAACCCGCTGCCGTTCATAAAAAGTTTGGAAAACAAAAGAACGGAATAAAATCAAAAACTGAAAAATTATCGATGAGCAACATTTATAAAATATCTACTGATTTCCCTATTTTATGAAGTTTTCGTAGGTTTCACTCAATTTGTACATTAGTTTCTTTCATTTAGTGTCCCGCTGTGGACTGATCGTTAAGACACGGCTCCCAGCAGATCACCGAAGTCAAGCATCTCTGGCTGCGGTCAGTGTGTGGGTGGGTGACCACTTGGATCAGCCTGCGTAGGGACCGAGGGTGTGCGGTATTGGTCCTCGTTAAACTGGTCTACCGTAAAGTGCTCGACTTCGCGTGCAGATCGTCGGGCTACCGAAGCGGGGGTGCCATCCCCTCTGCAGAGGATCGAAATTGTGATGGCATGTCTCGGATCATCCTCAGGCATGTTTCCCAGACCGTCGCCAATAGCCTATTGTGCAGCTCTAGTGCGACGTAAATGAACAACAACAACGACTTTCATTTAGTATGACTGAAAGATAAACATCCCGTACTTCGATACGAAAGGCCCGCAGTAGACTGATCGATAAGACACGGTTCCCAGCAGATCACCGAAGTCAAGCATCAGCGAAGTGCGGGTGGGTGACCACTTGGATCAGTCTGCGTAGGGACCGAGGGTGTGCGGTATTGGTCCTCGTTAAACTGTTCTACCGTAAAGTGCTCGACTTCGCGCGCAGGTCGTCGGGCTACCGAAGCGGGGGTGCCATCCCCTCCGCAGAGGATCAAAATTGTGATGGCATGTCTTCGGATCATCCTCCGGGATGTTTCCCAGACCGTCGCCAATAGCCCATTGTGCAGCTCTAGTGCGACGTAAATTAACAACAACAACAACTACTTCGATACGAAAGGCTTCAAAAACTCAGTAAAAATTCCAGCTAAATCAAATAATATCAAAGTGTTGAACTTAACTGATTGCAATCCATGTTAAAAGGAAACTAATTTCTTGATCTTCAATTAAGAATACGTCTATTATTTTTCAGTAAGCTTGTCAGTTTCTTCGGAACACGAACCCTTGACCTCCAGCGTTAGATATTAGGTTGATTGATTGATTGTTAATTTACGTCGCACTAGAGCTGCACAATGGGCTATTGGCGACGGTCTGGGAAACATTCCAGAGGAGTTAGATATTAGGAAGCCGTTATTTAGATATTAAGATCCCGAACAGCTGCGCAGATTGATCACTCTTTGAAAATCATTCAAGAAATTTCATTTTTACTGGCAAAACTCATAACATATTTATCATTTAGTGCATAAATCTAACAACTAAGCCTTTGTACGAACACGTAATCAGGATACTGAGTATACTTGAGTCTGGTATATACTTGAGTATACTTGATACAGAGTACTGAGTTTACGTATTCGGATTGCTGAGTCTCCAAATATAGGGGGTACCCGCAGTCTGGGAAATATGGTCCCCATTGCTTGATCAGGAACGAGGTTCAAACTTAATTTTACTTTTTGTGTATTTCACCATATCTTGAGAACTTTTTAGGCTAGATGAAAAATGTTTACTCGTAATTAGAAATTTAGTTTATCCAAAGATAATTCCATGCAAAATGTAACTTTTATGGTATATTTATTATTTTTTATTATTTTATTTAATAATATTCCAAAAACTTTTGAATTATAAGTTGTATATGCAGTTTTTTAAATCATTTTGGAGAATGCAATATTAAAGGGCTACAAAATTTGAGCGAATTTGGTCAAATAGTTTCTGAGAAATCGAGTTTCGAAAAAGTTTTACTTAAAAAATTCGAGTTCTTAGGAACTATCAGACCAATTTTGCTTAAATTTTGTATTTTGTCATGTAGAAATACATTATTTTAAATATTAAAAAAATAGTGTACAAAATAATAAAAAAATAGTGTTAAAAAATAGTGTACAGTTCAAAATTTTTCGACTATTATTAAATAAAGTAATAAAAAAATTGTAAATACTTTACTAAAAGTTATTTTTTGCACGGAATTTTAAAATTTTGAGCAAAAAATTTTGAATTCACTTAAGAAGTTCTCGAGATATGGTGAAATACATAAAGTAAAATTAACATTACTTTGGACAGCTCTTCTGACCAAACTATAGGGACCATATTTCCCAGATTGCGGCTATCCCCTATATTCGGGGGGTCAGAAGTCCAAATCCGTCAGAAAAATGGTATGTTTATTTAGAGAAAATATGTTTTTGTGTCTGAATTTGTAACTTAAAACACCGTCTGCACTAAATAATTAGCATATTTGAGGCTACCCCCTGGAACCATTAAGATTGAACCCTAGAGCGTGATGATCCAATCACTTTATCAAAAGTAATTCCGGGTGTTTTTTGCGCATTGTACACCTGTAGCTCTGAGGCAGCTCAGCAAATTTTTAATTTGTAATGCAGAGTATAGTCTTGGATCACACATTAGCCAAAAAGAAATTTCTTAAATCCCCAGAGAATGAAACCATCAAAAAATTCATCGAATGCAACCACTTTATAAATAAATAGAACAGCTTATAAACATTTGCCAATTGGAAGAACGGATAGCACAAATTAGAGGTGACAATACAAATACATCCCCCGTCACTTCATTGTTTTATTTTTTATAACCGTCGTTGAACAGCCGACCCAACATTCGCGTTTACGACTACTAATTTTCAACTCCGTAACCTTGTAATTTTGAATCCAATCCAGAAGACAAGGGCACACCTGGATCAAGTATTGTGAGAAAATTTTCTTTCGTGGAGAGCTTTTTGATGGAGTTAACCCGCATTTGCGTTATACGGAAACTAAAACCACGAAAACCTCTAATGGGTAGTCTGACGGCAAGGGGATGGCACGACCCGTCTTCCACTGAGGACATTTTCTGTCAGCACTGTGGTCGGTGCGAGCCGCCTGAGGAATTTGTATTGACCAGCCATATCGGGGATTCGAACCCGGCTCATTATATTGGGAGTCGAACTCTCTATCCCTTGAGCCACCACGGTTCCATGCGCAGCAATTTATGATTTCTTGCATTCTTGTCAAAGAACATATCTATCGAAAACCTTGCACTGTTACTTTCTGACGGCAAGAGGACTGATCCGTCTACCACTGATGATATTTTACGTAAACACTGTGGTTGGTGCGAACCGGTTGCGGAACTCGAAACAACCAGCAAAGATTCGAACTCTGTTCACCTCGAACGTTCTATAATACCTTGAGCCAGCACATCTCACCTCCATATGGAAGCGCATTTGGTGGAACCGCCATATCGTTTGGCTAAAGAGGTTCCTAAAAACGAGTAGTATTCATTTATTTATCTTTCTGGCGAGTTTTGAATGCCACCATAACCCTAGATGTATGTTTGTGATGTCTTTCTCTAACTTCAATTTGACTAGGGCTTAACCCTTTGCTGAGCAGAAAAGTTTAATCTAAAAGAAAAAAACATTAAATTGTGGAAAATCATCGTATGCATCATCATCGAATCATGAAAATCATTTTATGCAGATCCATAATCAAGCAATTTGCTTTATTTTTACTTTTCGGAAAATAAAAAGTGGTTGATAAAAAAATTATTGTTAAGGAGATAAAAATTAACAGAATTTTTTAGATTTATATTATTGTATTATCAAAAATAAGTGAGCCATTTCTTATCCCAAAATAACTTAACTCCCAAATAATTTAACGGAAAAGATTAAAGCTCAACTTGTTATAAGCACACAAAGCTGAATACGTATGTGTAAAAATAAAAATAAATATATATTGTTATAACCTTAAGCTGTAGAAGATAACTATATTAAAAATCTATGTAAAAAATAATTCTTGATTACATTTGAATCGCTGGTAAAATGCAATTAATCATTTGACGCAGAATTGTGATTAAACACATACTTTTAATATTTTTTTCTTATTTACTAATAATTTAGATCAAAATAAGTGAAAAATATTATATTTAGCATTATAANATTAATTTAAATATTAAGTATATTTTATAGGATATATACTTTCTTTATAATGCCATTACATATTTCTATTAATATAAAAAGTTTCAGAGCTTTTTATTCACTTTACTTTTTCGGGATTTTATGAACTGAAAAATGACAGTTTTCGTGAGAATGACCCTTATAAATAAATAGAACAGCTTATAAACATTTGCCAATTAGAAGAACGGATAGCACAAATTAGAGGTGACAATACAAATACATTCACGGTAACCCCGTCACTTTATCGTTTTATTTTTTATAACCGTCGTTGAACAGCTGACCCAACATTCGGGTTTACAACTACCAATTTTCAACTCCGTTACCTTGTAATTTTGAATCCAATCCAGAAGACAAGGGCACACCTTGATCAAGTATTGTGAGAAAATTTTCTTTCGTGGAGAGCTTTTTGATGGAGTTAACCCGCATTTGCGTTAGAATTTTTTTAATATATGAAATCAATTGCTGATAAATTTTGAATAAGAATGAAAATTCTTTTTTCAAACTGCTTTTCTTTTAGATTTTATGCTTAGTACAAGTATAATTCCTATAATCTAAAAATTTTTTAGTAACTATTAGACCAATTTTTATAATTAAAACCTACTAAAATGCATTTTTGTTGTATTTAGTGCACCAGAAAAAAAATTGTATCAAAGAATTTCGTATTTGGAAGAAATATTTCATCGGTGACTATACCAGGAAACAGCTTCGTCTTAGGCATAGAAAGTTTCGTGAAATTTGAGTATCCATTTTTATAGTGTGTTACCAGGCAATTATTACAATATATTACAATACTATAAGCATAATTAATTAAGCATCACTATCATCAATAATAGTTTGGAATTTTCTACGGTCGCTTGAAACGGAATAGCTCTTACATTTCTCTCGAATAATGTAAAAGAGTCATTTTAAATGTGTGAGTTTGAAGAAAAAGTTGAATTAAATAATGAATTAAACGATCTTATTCTAGAATGATATGGCTTAAAGCTTCATTTATGGAAAGAGAACGTTCTATTCCTTTAGCCAGCACGATTCTTATTTTTATTATTTGGCTTACTGCTTAAAAAATCAAAATATTAACTTTCACTTTCGAATTTACATAAAACACTATTATATAATTATATTCAGTTTATAGCCTTTTTGTCACTAAATCTATACAATTTTCATTCGAGAAACCGTTTCAATTTTAAAATGTAGTCTCCAACTTTACTTTTCAACTCTTATAGATAAAATTTTAAGAAAAATGTTAGGAAATATTTTATTACTTATAATGTAGCAAGGGTAAAGAAAGCACTCAATATCGGTTTATTTTTTTATTTCAGTTGAAACGGACTCAACATTTGTTTAACTTTCATTTATAATGTTTACTCATCTTGTTTCTCCGAAGAAAGTTATAAAAAGAGGGAAATTTCACAGTTAGTTTCAAGTCTGATGTTTTTTTTTCGTTAATTGATTAATATTATTTTCGAGCTTCTATGACGAAAGTTTTCTTGTTAATTTAGGTTGAAATGTACAAAAAATAATTCAAAGCACATTTTACTCAAAATGTTTATAAGAATATTTCATTGAACAAAAATCTATAGTTTCTACGAAATAGAAAATTCTTCTTAAGTACTGCAGTTTTATTACCTAGTTTTCCTGTCAGTGACGGTGGAATATTGCAATCAAAATTTTGAACACTTTCCGACTAGCCAGAGCCCTTACACCTCTACTGAAGCACCGTGTCTGATGATAACACAAATTTCAATCGTTTAATGATTGATACAAGCAGAGTTTATCACCCCAGTGAGTTTAACGTCAATCAAAATTCCGATTAGCAAAATCACTCAAATTTTTACTGGACTGTCTGATGATCATTTTATTCATTTCTTGATCACTACAAGCAGAATTTATTGCCATATCTGTATCTCTGAGGTATAAGACACCATGTTTCTAAAACTGAGTTGATACTATGTCTATGTTGTATATTTTTCACTCAATCTTGCGGTGTGCACTATATCCTGTCATAATAAATGGTGAAGTATAGGCAGTTTGGAAAAACACCATATCCAACCTCCTCTAGAGGCAAGAGGTAAAAAATTGCATTTTTATGGCATGGTGTCCTAATACTTCCAACGTAGAGATATTAAAAGCTACAGAGAATTCAGAGCAAAAGGCAGTATTTAACTCACTATTTAATTCGTATAACATCTGATGTATGAAATTAACTATTAAAAATTACTTGAAAATAGAAATTGAAGTTGAATAAGTTTTCAAGTAAATCACCAATCAAAATGTTTATTTTTAAAGAAGGATTGTTTTTTATTCTTTATTAAAGAATTTGTGTATTAAGTATTGTAATAAATATTTAGAACTCACGTCGTATTTTCTGTTGTGACACTACAGAATCATTGCTGATGGCAGTGGTGGGATTTTCGAAAACTTTCATTGGTTTCTAAGATTTGAATTTCTTAAATTATATTACAAGTTATTAAGTGTTTTGAAAGTATACTGAAACACAGTAGTTCTTCAGTTATAATGCTATAACAGTTATGGAATTCTTTCAATAAATGAAAAAAATCAGATCCTGCTGATCTAGCTGAGGAGTTAGATAAAACAATTCCTCCTCAAGTACAATTAGAATTGAATACTCAAATACATCAGCGTCAAGATAAACCAGTATCAGTGGAAACAAATCATAAAATACAGCTATTGCAAATAACTACTAAATTTCAAGAGATTAAAGAGGAAAGGATATTATATCTCATCAATTTTGAGCGTCGAGCAGAGATAACACAAATTCCCCAGGAATGGGTGACTTATCTATTAAGCTTAGTACCACCGGCATATATGGCAACGTTACTTTTAAAAAGTAACGAGTAAAAGTACAAGTATTTTTAAAAAAAGTAACGAGTAAAAAGTATAAAGTTCTCAGTTTAAAAAGTAACGAGTAAAAAGTACAAGTAAAAGTACAAGTACTAAACAAAAAAAGTAACGATTTAAAAGTACATTTCTAGGAAATCGAAAATTCAAAGTAACCTAAAATTTTATTGAATAATATTCTTATGTTCTTTAATGTTTTTGCAAAATTGTTGTTATTTATTTAATTATTTTTAATTTTGAAAGTTATGGACATTAATTTATTTTTAAATTCGGAAGAATATTATAATATAATTTTATAATATAATCGTATAATATAATTTTAAAATCAAATATAATTTTAATATCAAACTTTTTATGGATTTGCACGAAAAAGAAATTTTATCTATTGATTTTAATTTTTAGTTTATTATTTTTATTTATTTAAATTACCATTGATTTAAAATTGTTTTACTCTTTAGAAACGCGTTTTAAAAGCACAAACATAAACAAAGCAAACACGGGGTTTCAGATAGCTTTGTGATCTTTGAGCTAGTAAAAAATAATTGAATGTGCAGTATAAGTTGAAACAGAAGGTATTTAAACACGAAGTTAGCTGTGAATGCATATATATTGGACATTAATTTTATAAATCAAAAAAACATAAGCATTTTTTTTAAATTTAATTTTTTGTTTTTTTAGAAAGCTTACCGAGTTTTAGAAAAAAGTAACGATTTCATTCGACATTTCCGTTACAAATACTTGTACTTTTTCCCTAAAAAAGTAACGAAAGTACAAGTAAAAGTACTAAATTTAAAAAGTAACGAAGTACAAGTAAAAGTACGTACTTTTTACTTGTACCGGCGGTACAAGTAACGAAAGTAAAAGTACTGCCATATATGACCACCGGACATTTCAAATAAGTTGGCGAGAAAATCTCCTAAAGATGCCAATAATTATGATTTTGTGCTACGAATGCAGATCTTATGATCACTTACTACCTCAATGCCAAAAGTTAAAGGAAAATACAGAAATTGTGACTTCTTTACACGTTTCGGAACCTTTACTTAATGATGCAATGCCACCATATAAAAGAATTGACATGGTGAATAGTACTGAGATACCGATATTACGAGATATTGGCACCATCTTGAGTTTAGTTTCTTAGAAATGGGTAAAACCAGAAATGCACACAAGATAAAACTTCTATACAAAATGAATCATTTCATTTTCCCTTGGCTGAAATTGAATTAAACTGTAATTTAGGAAAGGTGGTTATCAAGAATAATAACTAACTTTTCTTTAGTTACATTTAAAATAAAGATAGCTTTTAAGGCTATCTTACAATTTTTAAAATTTTGAAGATCAAAATTATGAGAGCAATCTATAACAACGGAAATTCATTCTTGAAGACGATTCGTTGCTGACAAAATTGGTCTTATTTGTTCTAAATGAAGGAATCAGAACTTGCATATTATTATTATGTGAGAATACGAATAAAGTGTTATCAAACATTGAAGTTCTGAGTTCTGTTAAAGCCCTTGCTACTTAGTTAAACTTCGTCTTGTGATACATTCGTGAAACTTTTTCTTAGAACTGCTTGCATGATTTTTAATTTTTCTTTGCTGTTGTATTTTGGATAAGTGTACAATGCGCAAAATAAAAAAAAAATCCCCTTAAACAACTTTTGATCTTATCAACGATTTTTATGAACTATGGGTCAATCTAAATGGTTTAAAGAGATGGCCACAGATATGATAACAAATAAATGCTAACTACTACTTAAGTGGCAAAATTGGACATAAAAATGTATTTTCTAAAAGTAAGCAAGCCTTTTTTAATTTTTTGGATTTTCGGCTTTTAAAATATTAAAAACACAATTGCCACAATCTGGAAAATATGGCTTTAAAGGCTGAAACAGAAGAGTGGTTGTAAGTTTGGGCCCCATAATGTAAGTTTCACTTTTTAATTATTTGTCAAAAACTCGGAAATTAATGAAGTGAATTCGAAAAATGAGTGTTCACAATTATAAAATTAGTTTCTCTAGAGAAAATTCCAAATTTAATGTAAAAAATGTATTTTGATAATTATTTATAATTTTTATTACTTTACAAGAATTGAAAAAAATTAGAATTGTAAGACATACAAATTATTAAAAAATTTTATATTCTGAAATTTTAAATAAGAAATACAAAATTTGACCTAACTCAGTTAAATAGTTTCTAATCACTAAAATTTTGATAAAATTGTATTTTTGAAACTTTATTTTTATGAAATACTTTTTTAATTTCGTTCTAATTTTGTATTTTGCAGATATTTTTTACGTAAAACTACCCATTTGAAAATTAGAATATAATCTACAAATCAAAAAATATTTAGTCCCAGAGAGAACCGGGAACAAACAAAACGAACTACGATCTTGCTTTTAAAATGAAATTGAAATAGTTTCTTTTCACCCTTAAATAAATTAATCGTGATAAGTTTATATTTTTTTTTTGTTTTTCTTTGTTATTAAAAAATGAAGTAAATAAATAAATAGTTAAATAGTAACCATACGCATCTTAATAGTTTGACTGATTATAAAATAGCTCAGGAATTACAAATATTGCCATTTGAACTTCTTTCCTCATATTATAAATTCAAATGAAATCAAACTTTATTTAACAAACTTGACAGTTTTATAAGCCTTAAAATTCTTATATCTTCAATAAGAATTTTCGTGGATTTCAAAATACTTTTCACAGAAATTAAGCCATTGCTTGAAAATTAATTTATTTCACTGGAATGTGTGATGGAATTTTTTTTTTAAAATTAAGTACAAGAGTGGAAACACAACCCGTAATTTCAAATAATCATTCGAATTAAATCACATTTCTCTTTCTTATTTCCCTTTTTCAGAAGACATTAAATTTCAAACCAAATTTATTTTACTCATTTCCAATTCTCTTGGATTACATTATTTATAAGGAATTTCAATTAAAGAGATTTCGGAATAAAAAATAAACTTTTAATTTTGTCAGTAAGTTACATAAAGCAATTTTCGAGTTTAAATGCTTATCATAATTTTAACTAATAACTATAGTTCTTTATAAATAGTTATTAGTCAGTATCAACTAGCTTTATAAGAATACTGATATTTAACCACCGACCTTGAAAAAGTGAGAGTTGGAACTTTAATAGTGGCAATTTTATTTATGACTATTACAAAAGAGATACATGTTACCAAGTTCTTACTGTCTTTTAGTGTAGTCACCATCTCTGTTTACAACATTGTGGAAGTCATTAGAAATCTTTAGTAGTGTCTGTTTCGTTGGTGAATACATTAAAGTGACCTAAAGCCAGAGAAATATCTGGAGATAATGTCTCGAAAGAATTTCTTCATCTTCAATCAAGTCAAATTCATAAAGGCGTAAATCCGGATAGTATGGTAGATGTTACAGAATTTACCAAGATCAATAATGGAACAAATTATCCATAGCTTGCGCTGTACGATGTACCTTAAAACGATGGATCGGCTTCTTTAGAAAGTGTCACCGCTCTTTTCCTTCAACAGGTAGGAGGTTGCGCTTCGGAATTTTTTTTTAAAAAATGACAGTGCACTGATGATTGTTGAGGGGGTACATATGAGTTTGAATAACATCATCACAATTACGCAGTGAACTAAGAAAAGAAAGGAAAAGAAAATATAAACTAATATGTAAGCAAGAAAAGGAAAAGTATTTACTAAAATTTTTTGAAGTAAATTATCAAAAATTAAAGAATGAGATGACTTGCTAAATTAAAAAGTACCCATCGCTCGCTTAGTGAAGTTCTTCCTTTAACACGTAAGGTGAATCGGGGTCCATGTTGGACTACACTTGTTTTTATTAGAATTGTACGAGCAATGACATTTCTATACTTTATGAGAATAAAAAGCAATACTTAACCCAAGATAATTTCATTGACACTTAATTTTTTATTCAAATTAAATAAAAACTTACATTATATGTATTATGCAAACCGATGCTAAATGATGATGATGATCATGACTCCCAAATTAAAATTTTAAGAGAGAGATCCAAAATGGTGCATCGAAAAATGATTTCAAATAAGCGTCGCCGAAAAGGCATATCTGAATGGCAGAAAGCAAGATTTCTTGTCAAAGACAAAAGGAACTAGTGATTTATGCTCGAGGCCTTATATGCCTAAGAGCATGAAGATGTTATTCGATAATGTATTTATTTAATGGTACAATATATCATAGTTACAATCTAATTAAAGTCTAATTTTAGATATATTGAATTAAACATAATAACTAATTATTTTTTAATTAATTCGTGTATTTTATTTAAATAATTTAGGCTATAATGGGGTTGTATTGTATCATCGATTACGAGTTCGAGCAGACAAAAGCTAATAAGTGTCACTTCTGTGTTGCAAAACTTGTCGAACTTTCAGTTTTAATTGCTTTTAGACTTATACCCTATACTTATGTATCTTATGAAACAGAACAAGCAAAAATTTGGTCAAAATTTAATTTTTATCTTTGAAAAATAGCTGTTTTCAGAAAGAGTTTTAAAACTTAGCATCTTCTACTTTTTGTAGCAGACTACAATGAGGGGACGAAAGCCATGGGATACCTCTTAATATCATGTCGGTCCTCATCTACTCTGCGAAGTAACACAGTTCGATGTGGCATGGACGGAACAATGTAGTTGGAAGTCTTTTGCAGGAATATTCGACCATACAGACTCTATGTAGATCCATAATTTGCGAAAGTGTTGCATATGCAAGATTTTGTGCACGAACTGACCTCTCGATTATATTCCATAAATGTTGGATGGGATTCATGTTGGGTGGTTATGGTGACCAAATCATTCACTAGAATTGTGCAGAATGTTCCTCACGCCTCTCGCGAACAATTAGAGCTCGTTGACATGGCGCATTGTCATCCACAAAAATTTTATCTTTGTTTGATTACGTGAAGTGGACTTAAAGTATCTGAACATAGTCAAGTGATCTGAAAGTAGCTGAACATAACGAATTCTAGTCAATGATCTGTGCAATTAGACTATAGACTATGAAGAAGTAGCCCACACCATTATGGGGAGCCACCACCCGATTGCAGAGCCTTGTTGACAACTTGGGTAAATGGCTTCGAGGAGTTTGCTCCATGCTCAAATACTCGCATCAATTCTGACCAGCTGAAATCGTGATTTATTTTTAAATAAGCTACAGTTTCTCTATCCTCTAGGGTAAAACCAGTATGGTCACGAGATCAGGGTCCTTAAGTCGTAAAGGCACTCAAATCGGATTTTTGCTGTCATATCCCATTACAGCCAAATTTCACCATTTTGTCCTAACGTACATATCCATTTCATGTCCAGCATTGATGCTTGTGGTTATCTTACCAATGTTACTATCTGTTAATGCTGAAAATTCTACGCATTTGTCAGCAGCTTCGATCATTAAGTGCAGGCGGTCAGCCACTACGCTGTCCATGGTGGCAGGTTATGCCGCGGCACTCGCGACACTGTGACCTAGGAAAGTGAAATTCTTTCACTATTTCTGAAAGGAATGACATATGCCTCTACCTTCAACTACCATCCCACGTTCAAAGCTTGTTAATTCTCGTCTTGTGATCATAATTACACTATTCTCAGCTTAATAACTTGAACAAAATTAAAGTCCTGCCAGTGCACTACAAATTTATACATTATGTATGCAACTCTACTATCTGCATATTTAAATATTACTATTGCTCTTCTATGACTTTTATCACATCAGTGTATATTTTTAAAGAAATGAGAGACAGTCACCTGCAGCGAAAAGCAATCGCATGTGAATGGTTAAACCTGGGCACAGCTCGAAATGTGCATTTAAGAAAATGAATACGGCATTTGATTCCGTTTTTCAAACTTCCTTTATAAGTATTGATTTGTTTTTAAAGAATTAACTAATGAATTCAAATAAATTCGGAATATGCTATAGTTTATTTGCATAAATCACTTGGTACATTTTATTAAAGAAAGCGTTTTTGTAACGACTTTAAAAGTCAACAGTTGTTTTTACAAAATTGCCTTTGGTGCTATAAATTTATAATAATAGTAGTAAATTTACGTTGTGTGATTTATAAGTTTTAAAACTCATTTTATCGTTCATGGTTCTGATAACGAAGAAATTGCGTGAAAAGATATTTCTGTTATATACCTAGCCACAGGATTATAATTCCGATATTTAGGCCCGTAATGATCATACTTACACGGAAGTATGCATCTGTAAAGTTTCAACAAAAACGAAATTAAGCTTAAATTAAACAGAATGGTTGAAAACCTTGAATATGATAAAAATTTGCAGCCTGTTCTGCCCCTGTTGTAAAATATGTCATATAACAGTATTGCTCATTTAGTTTTAAACGAACAAAACATTCCAGCTAATGGGTGTTTATTCGTGGTGTAACAGTTCAGCTGTCCTTTTTGTACTAGAGGGTTCGAGGTTCAAATCTCAGCTACGGAAATAGGATTTTATCTCGAGATTTTTGTTCTAAAAAGGTGGAAAACTGTTTAGTATTACCATTTGTAATTCACTTAATAATAAATTATCAATTTATTCAATTTAGAAATTATGAATTTTAATTTAAAAGAATTTAAATTAATTATTTAAAAAATGTAATTTAAAATATTTTAATGAATTATCTGAATGTATATATTTTTTTAATTTTGAAATAAGTTATTTAATTTTTTAATTAATTTCTTTAAGAAAGTGTTAACAAAAGAACATTATTACATTTCTTAAAAAAAAAGATAAAATTTAAGTAATAAATTGAAAAAAGCTATTTATTACTTAACTAAAAAAACATTTCATCGTAAATGAAATCATTTCATTTAGTTGGTAATGCACTGGAATTTTGATATCAATTAAATGAAAAAACAGAAAATTAATGTAGAAAAGGGTTTAACAATGTACGAAATTTGAGTACAAGAATACACATGATTTAAATTAATAGTACGGTAAAAAAAATAATATGAAATGAATCTATACAAACACTACTATATTACAACGAATATATTAAAGGAATAACTCGAATTTCATCTCTACATTGATGCATAATATTTTATTAATTTTTTCTTAAATTCAATTTGAACTCGGCAATTAACTTAACTAAAACATACTAATTAATTAATTTATTTATAATTCTTATTTTGAATATCGGTTGCGACACTTGATTTATAATCCAAGCTTTTATACATAAAAAATAAGATATTAAGTAATAAATGTTTTATTAAAAATATATAAAAGCTGGTTATCTGGACGAAAGTTCGCATCATTTTATTATGTTTTATTTCATTAGATGAGCATGGATCACGTAGATATCCGAAAGTAACTATTGTTTTGAAGGTTAGCGAGTGATAACGATCAAGAGTCTGTATACTATTAGCATTCATATATTTTATCTACAAAATGTTATTTGTTTTTGTGAGAAATATCGGCTTTTACTAAAAAAGGAAACAATGATAAACGGGAGTTGGTGAGCACACCCTTCAACTTCTTTGAAGAGATTAAAAAAAAAAAATTCAAACTAAAAATTCTCAAACTAAAAAGTCATCTATTTTTAATACTTTCTGAGAAATTATAATACAAATCTTAAAAACATTTACAAGTTTCCAGAAGACTAAGTAAAGTAATTAACGCGTATTAATAACATTGCAATATAATGTACACCGAAGAACCATTACATTATGACCACCCTGCTAATAACATGTAGGACCACCTTTAGCCCTCAAATCTGGTACCAAGCGCTCACCAACTGGTCCTGCAATTCCCTCACATTGCAGGGGGTAGCGTGGCAGCACGAATTTGGTTTTCCAAGAAGGATTAAGGTCAGGTGAATTTGGGGGACAAGACATGACTTCAAAGTCACTGGAATGTTCCTCGAACCAATCCATGACGATTCGACCCTTATGACATGGTGGATTATCCTGTTGGTAAACACCATCCCCCGCAGGAAAAAATGTTGCCATGAATGGGTGAACCTGGTCTGCAACTATGTTCAAGTAGCTTACAGACGTCAGGGATTGTTCTATGAGGATTATGGGTCCTAATGTGCCCCATGAAAACATTGTTCCTGGGCGAGAAACCATGAAAACCTGGGAGAGCCCATTTTTGTAGATGGAGGGTGGTCATAATGTAATGGCTCTTCTGTGTATATGCATCATTATTTAAAATTACATGTTGTTATTGTTAATGTGTTTTGTTTCAAGTTTTTTATTAAATGTTCAGGGAAAAAAAATCTTCAAATACTCAGCATCAATTTAAGTTTGATATGTATAGGGGAATATAACGGGGTATTATTTTGTATTCGAATTGAGATGAAAATTTAATCCTTGTCATCGTGTGAACTAGAATTCATTTCATTATTTTCTAAAGTAATTAAAAAACCTCTAAACTTTTATACATTTTGTACTCTCTTAAAATGAATATCAATAACAAAATTCTATAAATATTTCAAAAGCAAATTGAAATATTTTTTTTAAAGTTTATTATTATTTTTGCCTTTTAAAGAAGTCTCATTTTATCCCCGAGGAAATTAAAATTATTTTTCACCATATGTTAATAAAATAGAATACAATGAAACTGCTGAAATTATATTATTAAAAATAGCTGCGTTATTAATTTTAGTTTTTATTATTGACTAGAAACTGTTCTAGATTAAAAGAAATGATAATTTCAGAAGGCAATTAACTTAAATATGATCTAAGAAATATTTCTCGTCTTTTTCTCCCTTTAGCCATCTCATTTTTCCTAAATCAATAATAATTTTAAAACTTCAAATATTTTTCAAATTAAAAGAGTGCTTTTATTTCTTTCAAAAAGAAGTAAGATGATATCAGCAAGAAATATTTTCTTGCCTTTTTCTTGTAATAAAAGAATCAGAAATTGAAGCAAAATGTTTTAATAGAGTAACAAAAGATTATATTCATTTTGGAGCACATACGTATATTTATAGTTGTAGCGATATTCTTAATTTTTCAAAATTTAAAAAGCAGATATTACATACAACTTTAAACTAATAATATTACTATAATATTATTTTTAAAAATTTTATTACAAAATATGTGCTTTTTAGCGTAAAAAATATTATTTGATGATTTTGATATTTTAAATGAGAGGAACTAATATGTATTGTATTTTACTTACTTTTCTTCTTATTACAAACTTTTACTGTGCATATTAAGTGTTTAAGTATTTTTTCAGGTATTTTATTTCATTTTATAGCCACCCAGGCGAAGCTAATGGTTGCAGGTTCAAACCCCGATCAGGACATGACAGTTTCTCTCCGTCTGATGTGTGAATGTGGCCTACCCTACGAATGTATCTGTGCCAATGTGGTGTGGATAGTGTTGTTCGTCTCCGTGACTTCGGTTCACAGGTGCTCGCCAGGTAACTTTAAACTAGTAACACTTCTGGCATTTTTCGAGGTGCAGGACGAAAAGCTCCGTGTCTGCCGTTAGAAAAAATTTTTTGTTTAATGTGTATTTTCAGACAAATGAAAAAATTTTCTGTATTGAAAGCACGCTAAAAGTAATTTCCCAGACCGTGTAAATTAATTTACAAGCTTAAATTATTTTTTAAGCATAAATGAATATAATAAATCAATTACATATGAAGGTATAATTGCTATTATAATTTTTTCTCTCATAACTTTGTATTGTGCGTAAGAAGAAAACTAAGTAAAAGAAAAGAGAAAATTAAGNACGCTAATGATTATTTCCAAAATGATGGTAAGGTAAACATCTTTCAAAAAAGAAAGAAAATCCTAAAATCTTATGAGGAAAAAAAATTTTTTTTTTAAAAATGACGGGAAAATGTATCGAATTTCTTTCCGTTTTTTTGGTTTTCCGGTTTTCTGATTTCCGGATAACGGGTTCTGTACTGTAGTATTTCACACCTGACTAAATGTCAAAACTAATTATGTATGGATCTATAATTACATACTCTTTTTATTTTTTCACAATTATTAAATTTTCTCTTTTCTTAGTGGTTGAAACCCAAAAAAAAACTAGCAAGACTGTTTTATATTTTTTTTTGTAGTTTAAAACTGCTATTTTTTTTTAATTTTGCGTAATGAGTTTCATTTTAGATGCAGACATGATTTCTAATGTAACAATTTAACAAAAATGGGGTTTATTTTAAATGGTAGGCTATTAACCCATGACAGTTTAGATGTATTTGAATTTTACTCATCAGGGTTTTAGCTGTAGCCAACAATAATTAAATTTATTTTGAAGATGATAATGAAAGGCACGGTAGCTCAGATAGAGCTTTCGCCTTCCAATGAGGCGTCCGAAGTTCGAAACCCAGCGATGGCGGAGTGATACGAATTCTGCTCCTTCTTAAGAATAGCTGGTGGATTAGAATCCCTTTGCCGTCGGTCTAACCGATGAAGATCTTTAGATCAGTTTTGGAAATTCTAACTAATCTGAAATTGGTAAGAAAAATTTAATTTGGATTGATGATAAATTTTTCCCTCCTAAATTTCCTTATTACTAACTCATGTTTTTGAATTTTTTTTAACATTTCTTTATTATTAAAAGAAATAAATGTTTCCATTGAGTTGACATTTCTTGCTAAAAGACAATAATCTTACAAATTTACAGGACATTTTTTTAATAAAAAAAAAAAGAAACAGTAAATTTTTTTCACACTTTAAAATAAGTGATAATCAGTTATTTAGTTTTATTGTTTATTTGTTACATAAATTTGGGGGGAAAGTTTGAATACATAATGAAAATATAAAAGCACAAACTAGTAAAATTCAATAAATAACAATTAAAATTAATGATGCATGCACAAGCTATCAGATTTACAAATGAAATTGATGACAATAAATAAAATATGATTTCAATAACATGAAAATTACAATACATATCCTCAACACTTAGATAACACAATAAATCACTTAATAATGACGATAATCCACAGATAGATTAAGTACTTCACATAACGTATGTACAGTAACATTGAATAACATCACAATTGTATGAAATGGTTTTAAAACATCAAACAATGTTTGAACAATTCGCACCAAAATGGTCAGGAATTTTTAAATAATGAATTTACACTTTGAAAGAGTTATAAGTTTTTATTAAGCATCGCGAGGGATTCAATTTTTATTTAAAATTTGGGAATATTTTTCTTAATAGATTTTTTTAAAACAAATTGCAGATGTTTTTTATTTAAACATTTTGATACACTACAAAGCTTACACATCTTTTTAATTTTAAATGCAAAATATTCTGCATAATAACGATACAAGGAACATAATAATAATATAAAGTGTGTCAAAAAAGTTTGGCAAATGAACAGATATCGCAACGTGAGTCAAAAATTGGGCCATGAGCCAGTGCATGGAGAGACCTATAGAGAGATATTTATTACAGCATATGACAAATATAGCGTGTAATTGATGCAAATTAATCCGCTACGAGTATTCGAATAGCGAGTGCGCAAAAACCTGACTCAAACTGAAATGGAGCAATAGATAATCGTACTGCTTTATTAAAAAGGGGTTAAACAGCCTCAAGAAAGTGTAAACGAAATAAGTTCGGTGAGAAGAAAAGGCATTTATGTTTGGTTTTGGCCGAAGCCACGCACTTTTTCTAATTTGTACCCTGGACACAATCAGCTACAACCAAGTTTTCTCCCTTCATGCCACGTGACACACGTTCGGTGACCACAGCTTAGAAGGGTTTAATATTGAAATCGTTGAAAGCTGGGATGATTGCCCACATGACTTGAAGAGATCTCTCCACGTTAAGAGTTGACAGTTTTCTTTGGAATTTGGGAAGCCTTATTTTTCAATTTTTTTTCACGGTATTTTAATGGCACACCAGGCTGCAACGAATGCCTGAAAACTTGCTTGTATTCCAACTTTCCGATCTGGCACGTGATCCTATCATATTTTAAAACCTCCTTCTCATGTTCAATTGACGATCGGAATTGGCGTCAGGTGGCGCAAAGCAGAACTCTTTACCTAAGGCAGCACTAAGCATGCATTCACTATTAGCATGTGGATAGTCATGTGAGGAAGAAGTATAATAGTTTCTGTTTTAATTTAAAATCACTTAAAAATTTTTAATATGGAAGTCTGCACGGAGGGAGGCTCTAAACATGGAACCGGTATTCTCCCCAGATGAAGTATTCGAGTGTTGGAATCGCGAATTTAAACGGCACGTGACCGGAAATCTTCGAGGATAATATCTAACGAGTGTACGGGGCTAGCGTGGACGTTAGGTAGAGCGCATGTACTTGAACGATTTTGCACTGGAAACTAATATCCCATTAAAATAACGAATCGAAAGATAAAGCCTACATTTAATTACGAAACTACGGTAAATTTTTATCTCTTTGTCCGTCCACGCAGTACGGGGTTATGTTGCCCTTTTTTGTCATCTGCTATGTAAAAGAGAGAGAAACACAGCCGATTTGTACTTACAAGCCATTATTTATCGGACACCTAATCGATGCAGGAATTATTTGCTTGTGGGAGGCCTTGAATCTGTTTGAGGTTAGGAATGCGTGCCAGATTACTCGTGGTTTCAAAATTGCGAAATGGAAATAGAGCTTGCCTTTGGCCTTAAATATTTTCTTTAACTATTTCCGGATCATAATTTGACAAATATAGCAGCTGAGAATATCGAGTGAATCAGACCGATGTAGCAGCAAGATTGCCGAGGGGCATCGAAAGGCAAATCATTCAAGCAAGATCTGTTTTCATTTTGATCAGAAGTGCGACAACTAAACTCGAATCTATCAACGCTCTATCGGTAATTTCAAAAGTGTTCAGGAGCAAGGTTAATTTCTGGGTTTAAAAAGATATTTTATCTCCAAAATTTGCTTAATGGTTTCTTTGCCAAACTTTTTAAACTAATTTTGTATAAAAGAGAACTCCATTTTAATTGGATGAAGGAAAAGTCCACTCCTTTTCTGATGGATAAAGAGTTAATCGTTTTACCTAATCAACTTCAGTACTTTTCTGGATTAAATTCGTGAGGGAAAACGCAGTATGGATTTACATACAACAATTTACAGTTAATTCTTTTTAAATAAAGAGTAATCGACTCACGAAATTCGATATTCAAGAAGTGAATATATTCTTAGCCACTCCATTGTATATAATCATTCTTTTTTTCCCCATTAACTGCTTAATTGTTTTGATGCTTTTTTTAAAATGTTATGATCGTAAATAACAATAAAAGTAATAGTACCATTTTTGTTTCATTTCACATTAGTTAAAAAAGGTCTAAAAATATGTTTTAAGAAAATATTTCAAAAAAAAAAAATCCTTAACCATAACGCTGTAATTGGCTTACACTCACAAAGCTGTAATGTAAGTAGAGAACATACTTAAATATAAATTTTGCTCTCAAAAGGAAACCACGTGACAGGAGACGAATGGAGAAAGAAATTTTCTTCCTTCCGTTTTTCCTTGTTATATCAGTGGAAGAAAATCGATAAAGAAAAATTAAAGTCAAAAATCTTAAAATATGGTGGTGTACTGTACCATTCTATTTTATTCCATTTCACTGCTTTTAAAATCCAAATTTATATTTTTAAAACTGTTTTACAAATAAATATAAGAGAATAAGAACATGACTTAATCATAAGTAATGATTACATAGAACTATTTATCAGTAATACATCATTTTTTTTTTAAATTTTAGTGCTAACATGAAATAGGCGAAGTTTCAGCGACATAGTTATTTCCTTCCATCTTTGTTTATTTTACCTAATTATTTTTCTTATTTACTCCCTCTAATGTGAACGAATTTTTTTTCTTTATATTTATTTTAAACTTTAGTATCTTGCTTAAGGCTAGTTTTGTTTATAACATGCATTTGCTCCGACAAAAAAGGGATTAGGAAAGATTAATATAATATTTCTATAGAAATGGAATAATTCAAATCCAAGAGAATATCTTCGTGAAAGATTGGGTAACAAATGACATCTGGTGATATTGCTTTCCAAATATCTCTGATTCATAAATATATTTGCAAGTTTAATAGTATGATTATGATCTTGTGAAATACAACAAGATACTTCAAAATTGAGAATAAAAAGATACATGAAATGAAAAGCTTTCATAGACAGTAGATTACTACATCTAGCTTTAAAAATAGTTGCCAAAATCATGGTACGATATGCCCATAGTTTGATCGCTTAAAGATCATTGGCTTTTTATATGAATTGCAGCAAAGATCTTCTAGTTTAAATAAATTGAACATCTAATTGCTTCACTTTTTTCCTGGATGAGTATTATTGCATGCAGGGTTGTTAAGCATACTAGAACTCTTCAGCATTAATGACAAAATTGCTTATTTCATGACTAATAGACTCTCGGAAACATTTGTCTGAACTATAATATCAATACCCAGAACCTGTAAATTTGCTGCAACTTTAATGAGGCGTTAAATTAAACCAAATTTCTCTTCCATTTGAACCATAGTTTCATGGAATCAATATTTAAAGTGTTCAACGTTATGGTTCGACTTCGAACCATAGTAAGGTAGCAGAAAACTTCAACGATGTTATGGTTTCCCGTGAACCAATATTTCTAACAGTGTGTAACCGATCTATAAACAGGTAAGAATGGCTTTAATAATAAATATTAATAAACTTTTTTCTACTTCGAGTATGGCAGTAAAATACTGAGAGAGGGAATAAAATACTTGTATAAAATTATAACAGCTAAAGATTCCAATTTCATTCATATTTAGATCTTTTGATTTAAAATTTTGAGCAATAGTTTCATTTGTAGCATATGCTCTCATAAATAAAAAAGTTTTTCTTCACTATTGCTAAATAACATGCACAAATCTGGTTAGAAATTGCATTACTTTAACAGCTGTGAAATATTTAAGTGTATATCAATCAATTGCGAGTACCAAAGTTTAGAAATTTGCAATGCATTAAAAACTGCATGAAATCAATGCATCCAATAAATATCATTCCATTATATTATATTAAAAATAAACTAAATAGAAAACTAATCGGGTTGTAATTTGACGAAGAATTTAACTGAGGAAATGTATCTAAAAGATGATTTTGCCACAATTTACATTTTTGGCAGTTTGCCAATCATCTGACTGTGGTGAGCTAAATCTACTTAAACGGACATTACAGGTCTTTGCTGCTGCAGTGATTACCAAACATTTGAAATAAGAAGTGTAACAAAAGAGGATTTTTACAAAGGACGAATTCGACATAAACTATACGTAAGACAGGGACCTCATTTGCTGATACCAAATCTCAATCCCTTTCCAGCAATCCTAATCTGTCGTTGTCTTCGTGCCTTGGCTATGGCTTTCAACATGTTTACAAGCTGAGCGGCAGTGTAGTCGCGTTTATTAACTCCACCTGTTAAAAATAGAAAATATTAAAAGCTATTCAAAACTATTGGGCGAAATTAGGAAATTTTGCTACTGGTGAGTTGGAACATTTTTAACAGTGGTCATTTCCTAAAACATGTAGAAACGTTTTCAAGGATCAGAAATTTTAAACGATTAAAAGAACTGCTGATATTAATAGTGTAAGGCATTTCTTTTTAAGCATTTCTCAAAATACGGTTCATTTCTAAAATGAAAATTTTAAGAAAAAAGGTCTAAAGGAGTTTTGCAAATATTATTGAATATTCACAACAATTCCATATTAATTAAAAAAATAATAATAATGGGGGTCCAGTTTACTATCAATTTCTTTCAGTCTCAGATAAAGAGCCCCGATGGCTCAGGGGATAGAACGTTCGTCTTCCAATGAGGTGAACTGGGTTCGAATCCCAGCAATGGCTAGTCAATACGAATTCCACATCTGGTTTACACCGACCCCAGTGCTGACGTGAAATATCCTCACTGGTAGACGGATCATGGGTTAGAGTCCCTTTGCCATCAGGCTAACCGTGGGAGGTTTTCGTGGTTTTCCTCTCCAAGTAACGCAAAAGCGAGTTAGTTTCATCAAGAAGTCCTCCAGGAAGTCAAATTTCTTCTAATACTTGATCCAAGAGTTCCCTTGTCTTTTGCATTGGGTTAAAAATTACTAGACTACTTAGTTGAACATTAGTAGTCGTAAACCCAAAAATTGGGTCAGCTGTTCACAGCGACTGTTATAAAATAAAACAAAATCTAAGAGTAAACCTATATTTTTAGATTGAATATTAATTCTTTTATATATTAATTCTTTTATATTTCTTTTATATATTANTCCTCCAGGAAGTCAAATTTCTTCTAATACTTGATCCAAGAGTTCCCTTGTCTTTTGCATTGGGTTCAAAATTACAAGGCTACTTAGTTGAACATTAGAAGTCGTAAACCCAAAAATTGGGTCAGCTGTTCACAACGACTGTTATAAAATAAAACAAAATCTAAGATTAAACCTATATTTTTAGATTGAATAATAATTCTTTTAAATTTCTTTTATCTATTAATTCTTTTATATATTGAATATTAATTCTGTTTTAGACTGATCCTTCATTCTAGAATGAAATCTTAATTTCTTTCCATTTATTTAAAGTTGGAGTCTTTATTCTTAAAACAGCTCAATTAATAATAATGTGCAAAGCTTGAAGTTTATTTATTTATAATTTTTTTAAAGAAAAAGTAGAAGAAAAGATAAAATTTAACCAAATAAATTAAAATTCATATTTCATTGTTATCTCGCATATTTACTTTTTCTTTAATAGTGTTTAGTTATTTTTAAAATAATACTGACCAGTAATATAGCCGTCCAATGAATCAGTATCATCAAAGAATGGTATATCTTCCACAGGTCCACTCTTATAATGTGGGAAACGCTTTTTCCACCAATAAATATTATCTAGAGCAGAAATATCAGTAGGCACAAAACCATCTATAATGAAAAGTAGAGAAGAAACTTCAATTACGTTTAGCAACTCATAAAAAATTACATACAGGTATTATTATCAGAGCTAGAATGTTAATGACCCAAAAATTCTTAAAAAGTTGGAAGAAAAACTTAAAAATATAAATTTGAACGAAATTAACCTTAAAATAAAAAATAATGTCCTTAAAAAATTTCGAAAATAAACTTTATACTGGCTTTTTTTCTAAAATAAAAATAAATCGTAAGTTTTCGCAACTTGGTAGGAATTAAAATAAATATGTAATTTGTAAATGAAAACCTGATAAAGATAGTTAGAATTTTTTCAAATTTTGGTTAATATCTACCAGAATAACAGAATTGCATTGTGTATCAAATGTTCTTTTTAGAATTCTTCGAATTGAAAGATTGCCTATCATCCAAAAGGAACTTCTTCAGATTTGAAAATCTCTATTCAACATAAAAATATGTTATCGGAGGATTATGGAATTCATAAAATTGAAAGGAAAATTTATATTAAATTATATGGGAAAAAATAATTCAAAAGCAAAGCAAACTTAAAAAATCATTCAAATTTCATAAAAACTATTTAAGGTAAGAAAAATCAAAAAAGTGCAAAAAAATTTCATTCTTTATAAGGATGTTAAATGTTGTATAATTTATAGTTAAAAAATTTTCCCCTTTTATTAATTAAAATAATATTTACTATGATATTTATTAATTTATATATATTTACTAAAAGTTATATTTTGCATGGAATTATCTTCCGATAAACAAATTTCATAATTGTGTGCAAAAATTTTTTATTCGACTTATAAAATTCTCAAGATATGGTGAAATACGCACAAAGTAAAATTAATATAAAGAGGCACAAACTTTCAACCTCTCATTTGACCAAACTATTGGGACGGACCATATTATGGCTATCCCCTATAATTAATTTGTCGAAAAAAATGTGTCTTTGTGTCTGTCTGCAACTTTAAATATCGTCTGCACTAATTAATTAGCTATTTAAGCTCACCCCGTGAATCCATAAAGATTGAATTCTAGAACGTGAGGTAACGATCATTAGATTAAAACTTATTTTTAGTGGTCCGTTTCTTTTTTGTAGAAAATTGTAGCTTTGGGAACAAAACTAATTTCAAATTTGAAATTGATATTTAACCATTATTTATTTTCCATTTTTACCCTTGGAACCTTTGAGTGTTCATTTCCAAATCTCTTCTATTTTTCCTCATACACGCCGAGAAATTTTTTGGAATGGATGCCTATTTTTGACCACTCGGAACATGTCAACTTTTTATATCTGTGTAATTTTTCAAGTAAAGTAAGTTTTTATGCTATAAGAAACACTACCTTTTCATTTCATTCCTGGCTAGAATTATTAAGCATTTATATTGAAAGTAGTCATTACGGAACACCGTTGACGTATAAATTCAATCTTTTCTTAAAATAGCTACTCTTTGTTGCGAATAATCGATATAATTTATGTCATCATTTCCATAAATTAGTCATTAAGTTGTCAAAAACTTAAAATGTTATGTTATTAAGCTTTGAGTTACTAGGTTAACGAAAATATAAATTTTGGCAAACTCTTAGAAGTCGTTTTTGTTTTATCACGAAAAAATTATGATGATTATACTCATCTTTAGAATTAAGTTTATAATTAAAGATTAATCACAGATTTGATCAGGTTACCATGATTTTTATTTTATTTTATAACCGGCGTTCAATAGCTGATGCAATTCTGAGTTTAAGATTATTAATAGCTTTGAACCCGATCCAGAAGACAAGGGAATTCCTAGATTGGAACAAACTAGCCTTCATGAACGACTTTTTGATGGCACTAACTCTCATTTGTGTTACATGGAGAGAAAATCCATGAAACCTCCCACGGTTAACCCGACAGCAAGAGTATCCAAATCAATGATTCGTTAACCACTAAAGAAATGTACGTCAGCACTGTGATCGGTACTAGCCGGATACAAAATTCCTATCTTCCATCCAGAGCTGGAATTCGTAGCTGGATCACCTCATTGGGAGACGAACGCTCTATCCCCTCACTCATCGCAACTCAGTTTCCTGCGGTTTTATATTTTATTTTAAAACCACTGTTTAACAGCCAACTCAATTTTGAGTTTACGACTATCAATGTTCAACTCTGTAGTCTTGTAACTTTGATCTCAAAACAGAAGACAAGGGAGCTCCTACATCAAGCATTGGGATAAACTAGCCTTCAAGGAGGACATTTTTTTAAGTGAACTAACTCGCAATTGCGTTACATGGAAAGGAAAATCAAGTGAAAACCACTATTAGACCAACAGCAAGGGGACTCTAAACCATGATCCGTGTACCACTGAAGATATTTTACGCCAACACTGTGGTCAGAGCGAGCCAGGAACAAAACTCGTATCAACCAGGTACAGCTGGGATTCAAACCTGCGGCATCTTAATTATAGGCGAAAGCCTTGAATAAAAGTGGAAATAAAAAGTGCGTGCCTTACCTTGGAAACTAGAGTAGACTGGAAACTGTGGCCTAAATTCTTTTTTGAGATTGCTTACATCTGAAATAAGATTAGATTAGAAAATTAGATTTTCTAAACAAAATGAGCTTTGTCATTTACTTAAATCTTACATTTGCAATGATTAGTTTTGTCTTCCATTGAATAGCACGGTAATATTTCATCAGGAAAAAAAACATCACTTCAGATGGTCTTAGTTTAGATTTAAAGTGTAAGATTAAGATTTGTTTTAGAGAATATAAGACAAAAGGAAATCATGTTAAAGTTAAAATAGCAATAAGAAGATTAAAAAACGAAATAGACATATATTTCTCTTTTTTTTAATAAACAGCTGTTTTACTTAAAATAAATATTTAGAGTTGACTGCTTTTGTCTACAGTCTGTAGACTGAATCACGCAGCTCTGAACCTTGAAAGGCAGAAATGCTTAAGAATCGAATGTTTGAACAACAAGTTTTCACACCATAGCAATTTTTTGAAAGAAGAAAATAAAACAATGTGCCTTTTGATGTCATTAATAAGAGTAAATGTTGATTTTAATAGTAAGTTATCAAGGAAAAAAATAAGGATGATAACAGATATGTGGTCCACAGATGGTGTATTTATTTTATTTTTTTATTGAAATTTGTGGCAAGATTTTCCAAAAACAAAACTTTTCTTTCTTCTTTATTTTTGCTCTGTTATAAGGAAGATTACTTAGCCGGTTGGTCGCCTATACATTCAAAATTGTAAGAAAAAAATTATGCTCGCTTTCCTCTTTTCTAAATTGATATCTAAAATTGATAAATATGTCTGCCATTTAGCTGTTTCGTATACCATACTCATTCTTACACAGCATAAAAATACATTTCCATGAAAACATTTTTCACTTTACCCATAGAAGCAGATGGGACTCCAGAGTAATTTTGATATATATATTTTTTTGATGCTGTAATTACAAGTAAAATATATATTGGAAACTTTTAATTATAAAAAAACAGTCTAATAGTTACTAGAAAATATCTGTTAGATTATCAGAATTATAATTTTACCAATATACAAAATAAAAATGTTTGAATTTTTTTTCATTCACAATCAAAAATTTATTAATAATTCATTTTGTAAATTAATAATCTTTCTATGAAGAATAGTTGTTTCTCTTAGACATAAATAACTGCAAAGAAGTGCAAATTTTAAAAACTTATTGTTGGAAGTGAGCGATGTTTGCAAGATTTTACCTTTAACACAGAAAAAGACACCGGCGTTTTCATAACCATAAAGTATTAAAATGCTAAATGTAATATTTTTACTTATTTTGACCAAAATCAACAGAAAATAATTAAAAAGTATGAAACATATGTTTAATAAAAAATTTGTGTCAAAGGATTAACAGCGGAAGGTTAGTAATTTTTAACTCGCTTGAAACATACCTTTTTTTGAATCTTTAATATTAACATTTTGGTAGTGACTTTAGAATTTGTCGTCCTATCAGAGTTTTGTTATATACCCTACACGCTATATCAAGATTTTATTGCTCTTGAAATACAAGCTTCAGGTGTAAAATTTCAATCATAATACTGATGAAATAGTAACAACAATTTTTGTTAATTTTTTTTTCATTTGAAATTAAATACAAAGAGCCTACATTAGAGGTAATTTGTAAATTTCAACTTAACAGAAAAATTAACCTTCAAAGAGCAAGAGAAAAAAAATACAACATTGTAATTTAAACTATGTTTCAGTTAAGAAAATTTTTAACATAGCAAATATATATTGTTGGATATCATAAATTTTTATCATATAAAAATTTATGATTTTTATCATAATTTTTATAAGAAAATTAAACAAAATTTTTAAAATCAACCTTTTTAAATAGTCAGTTTGCATTACTATTAAATGTTGAATCATATAATTATTAAATTACATTAATTTTGAAAGATGTGTCATAAAAAAAGGGTTTTATATTATAATTGAAGCCAAAATTTAAATACGAAAAAAAATTACAACTCATAAATTAAAAACATTAAAATTACCAATTCAGAAAGAAATTTTTGAGAGTTAATAATTAAATTAAGAAAATAATTGAGATCAAAATTAATATCTTGCTATCATTTTCTTATATCTTTACAAAAATAAATGTCACGGTAATTCATAAAAACTGTTTATTGTGATAAAAGTAATTTTGATTCCTTTAGTTTCAGCTTTAATTTAACATTTATGACACAAAGAATCATAAATTGATATCTAAAGCCCACGTTGGTTTAAAAGTTAATTAGTTTAATAGTAGCTTTTAAAAAAATCAGCAAATTCCAAAAGCATTTTTTCATTGAGGAGCATTTTTATGTAACTTTAATTAAGAAAGCCAACTTCAAAGAATTCTGATAGCTATTCATTTTCTTAACGTAATTTTTACAGAGAAAAACAAATATCAAAAAGAAAGATTTGTGCAAAATTGTCTGAAGGATTGTCTGAAGCGGCATTAATATGTTTCAACAGATTGAAGAAATAGCAACAACAAAAAACACTGAAATTATATTTTCTGAATCACTTTTAAGAGACCCAAAATGAAAGATGTCTGAATTACAAATTATTTTCTAGCATTTTTGCTAATAACCTTACTTTCAATGTACTATTTTTTTTAAAATTTAATCAAGCAAATTGTAATTTGTGCTGTTATTTTTCATGTGAATTGGTTAATTATTTTTATTTATTTTAAAGTTTTAAATCCTTTTTAAAAAAATTCCTGAAAATTTATGGGAATGCGAGCAAATTATCACGTATCATGTTACTTAGTTATTTTAAATGGGCCATATCTTTCGCAGGCCAATAAAGTTGCATAAACCTATAAAAAATATAAAAACTTACTTGATAAATTAAAAACTTCATTTCTTAACAAAAAATATGAAACTTATTATAAAATAGATGTTTCATTTCATTTTATTTTCCACTTCATTCTCCACTGCAACAGACTTTTTAGTTTTGTTTATCATCTTTTTTTTTATATTTTTCTTTGGCAACTTAACGATTTTCGTTTTAAATCTCTTTTGTTTTCCTCACTCACGTCTAACGAGTCTTGAGAATGGGTGCCTATTTTGAGCACTCGAAGCATATCGACTTTTATAACCATTTTCATATTTTTTCAAGAAAATGATGTTTTTATGTTATAAAGTATATCTTTCTGTTTCAATTTCTTGTGATTCTTCATATTTAATAAGATGACATCTTAACTTTTAATTATTGCACAGTAAACACTCTTTATTTTGAACTGTAATTTTTTTCATTTATTTTCCTCTCTTAGAAATTCAATTCAGTGTTGAACCATAATATTATTACTTCTAAGCATAATAGGGTGCAATAGGTACTTAATAATGTGTAAAACGACACTGTGCTAATATATTCATATATAATTGCTTTAAAAAATGTTGACTTTGTATAAGAGTTTAATACATCGAGAAAAAAGTAGGGTCGAAACTACTAGAATATGGTAACTTTTATTGTGTTTCTGTTTCTATGGAAAAACCAAAAAAAATTTTATTTTTCACCGAAGCGATTTGATAAGGACTTTTGGAGAAATTAACAATAAAATAAGGTTTTTCAATCTGCTATGAAATTTGGTATATTATGGTAATATTTGGTAATTTTACTGTCGCACTTTAGAGCATAGCATAAAAACCATTTATTCGATTAAATTTACTTTTCAGTTTTGTATTTTTTCTAAAGTGTGATATTAAGAAATATAATTTTGAAAACCAGAACTTCCAGTGAACCGTTACCATATGAACGGAAAGATAGCAAAATAAGTGGTTTAAATACCGCATATTTTGGTTTTATTAACCAGAATTATGGATTTTTCTTTCACCAGAAATATCATTACCATATGGTATGATAAATTTACTAAAACTTTTTTTTCGTCACGTAACTAACTACACCTCATTCACTCAAGTTTACGTCCCATATTTTTACAAAAACATGGGAGGTGAACTTGATTTATGTTGATCATATTTTTGCAAAAAATCACTCTTAAATTTTTGAGAAAGATTATTTATTTATTGATAGTTTGCACATTTTATCCTTTTTTTTTAATTAGTTTAGAATATTTATCACTTAAATAGACTGGTTTTCTTCAAGTGTTTTTTAGTTTATGCTTTTATTATAAATTTTTTTAGAATAATTTTATACATAAAATTAATTTTTTTAATCATACATTTTAAACATAAGCAATCACTTATCTATACGGCAAAATAATTTTTGTCTTAAATATAGACCATGAGCATTTTACCACTTCAGATTTAATATTGTAAATTAGATCATCTATATTAGTTTTGAGCAAAAGGAACTTAATAAAGAAAATAAAGAAATAGTATCTTATTTTATCACCTGATTATAGTATCTTATTGTAGTATCTTATTGTCATACGGTAATATTGTTACAATAGTATCTTATTATAGTATCTTATTGTCATACGGTAAAAAATATTGAAAATGTTTTCAATTTTTATGATAAATAATTCATCTCGGCGGAACAGGTTAATGATGATTCTAAACGTCATTTAATTAGTAGTTTTCTGGGAAATGTTTAAATATTTTAAAACTCCATTTCAAAAAGTGGTTTCATTTTTTCAAAATACTATGACTTGTTTTAATGGATAACATTTTAAATTAATCAATATAGTAGTCTAAAAATTTAATCTGATTTGAAGAAAAAAAATTGGCTCTAATAAGTAGATAAATTAAAACTTACCAGGAATATCATTGACTCGATAATCAGATGAGCTCATGAAATTGCCTTTATCAGAATAGTCATCTGAAAAAATAGAGTGTATTTAAAAGCATAATTTTTAAGTATAATAACAACTAAATGGTATAGTTAACAACAACTATATGGTATAGTTATTTTTGATCATATTATGCAGAATATGAGAAAAACGATAGCCCCAATTTGAATCACTTCATGTAATTTTATTTTTAAATCATAAAAAGTCCCGTGTGGTATCCTGTATTGTGAAGTAGAGAATAAAAAAAAATTACATAAGAAAAAAATCATAGTACCTTTCAACTATAAATAAAAAGTCGAACTTATGCGTCTTTTTTAAGCAATAATTGTGTCAAACTATTATGTACTTACTATTATACTGTATTTTAATTTTAGCGCATGTTTTCAAATACAATTTTGCTATGGATACTAAATCTGAACATAATGTTTAAACGTACTATTAAGGTTTTTATGTTTACGATTGTGAAAAATGAATTAAAAATGAAATATTTGTGTATTTGGTACATTAGTATAACATATTTGATTTATTACTATAATATATTTTATCGATGAAATTGATATAACTTTTACTTAGATCCGCATGAAGTAAGTGTGCAAAATTCAATTTTACAGCAACTGGCTCTATTAAAAATAAAAGATTTATTTAATGTACTTATAACGAAGCGAAACTTGTGATTTTTTGTTCATAAACACTCAGTAAAAAACGATTTTAACTGAATTTAAAAACCTGTAATTTAAAGTTATTCTAAGGAAATAGATATAGTGTCCGTCTTATACCAGCAACAAATAATATTCTAATAGGGAAATAAGTTGTTTTTTTTTAATTTCGTGATTGAAAACTGACCTTAAATTTAAGCAACTATATTTTAAAATTTTTCTCAAATACACATTTTATTATATAAATGTTACGTCATCAAATATAATTTCAATTTTTCCTCACTAGTAAGATTTAAATATATGAGCCTCCACTTTCCAAAAATGCGGTTTCCAATGTAGATATATGATGAAACAATGTAAGTAAATCTACGCAGCACTTATCTGTCGAAAACCACGTACTACTTTTGCTAACATACACACGCCTCTAAATAAATTCTTGTTTGAATTAGACAAGTCTGACGTCATAGCTGCCCTTTTAATGGAATTTTCCAAGATACTATCATATTTTCCTCTACGGTTGACACACGTTATTGTACAACAAACCAGCGATGCATACTCTAACTGCTTAAAAAGAATAAGAAAGGGACATGTAAGTCATTTTAGATAAAATGAGGAATTATATTCCATCAAGACTTAGCTACAAAAGGTTGTTTGCTTGCCTGAAAACGTCAGTGGCAATAATTCACTTCATTTTGTAGGTTGTGTATCATGCAAATTTATCAAGCACTCTGGTGCCCAAGGAAGTGTGAAATTAATAAAAACAAAGTTTTATTGTTCAGCGTATTGTCTGGCTAAATTTTTATGTGTTTCCTCGTGTACGCAGATATTAGTGTTTTAACCGGTTAATGCTTTACTTTGCTTTTAATAAAATTACTTTTGAATTAGATTTCTTTACTTATTTTTCTGTATTTCAGTTATTTAAAATACACATACTTAAATTTTAGTTTTAAAACTAGTTTGAGTTCTTCCTTGATTTTATTTGGGGAAACTCCTTTTTCAATTAGATTTTTTCTCGTATTTTTCTGCATTTTTTAATCATAATAAATGAATTATTTAATCAAAATAATAACGAAGGAAATTTCACGTAGCACGCGGATACCAACACGAACACAAAGATAAGTAACGTAACACTAAGATAAATAGAAGTATTGACGTCTCTCCATTGAGCACAAATATATTTCGGGTTTAGATTCATTCTCTTGCAACGGAATTTTAATAAAATGTTAATTTGCTTATACGTGGGGACAAAAGTCGGATTTTTCACTGCAGTGGCATCTATGAACTTTCCAAGGACTATTTTCGTAATATTATCCAAGCTCAAATATGGTTTATTATATAATTAAAAGACAACACAAACTAAAAATAATTACATGAAAATATCTCGTCAATCGAGCTGAATTTTTTATTACAAAGTATCTTTGAGAATAAAAATTTTAAAAAAATTTGTTGTTTTTTTTTGTCTTGTTGTCTTTTGTTTTAGGTATACGTTTTATTCAAATAATTTCGAAAGGATTATTAATTTTCCACCAACGAGTCATCACAATGTATTTGTCAGAGTTTCTGCATTGGTAATGCATTTAAAGAGGCATTTCCGACCAAGCAGTCTCCCCTCTCCGCCAAACGTTATTTAAAATGAATATATATATATATATATATANNNCTAGCAACCAAACAATTTTTAGCATTTAGTCCTGTCTTTTCGTCTTATTTTTATAACGTTTCATTACATTAAACTGTTTATTACACTTAATAACCATGAATTCTGGTGAATGCAAAACAATTCAATGGTAACAAACTGATAATTCTTTCTGTTATGATAAACAAGTAATTACACGTATTGGATAGACATATAATTACTGAATTCTTGTGATTCATGTTTGATTTAAAGTAAAAAAAGTACTGGCATTATTTATTGATAGAAATACATAAAATCAAATTATATAAATTGACTTATAATGACATATCAATCATACTTTAAAAAGTTTGACATCAATTTAAAATTACATTAGATTTTCTAAAAACATGCGATACTACATTTTATATTTGATTTTAAACTATAATTTTGGAGTAGGCTCTAAATAATAAATATAAAAGTACCAAAAAAAAGCTGTTTAAGATTTTAGATACTAATATTCATTGTGGCGGTTAAACTTGAACCGTAGCTCTCTCCCCCTCTTCCCCCATAAAAAAAAAAGAAAATACTGCTCAGAATGATTTAAAGACAATTTTTTTTCGATTTTTGTTCCACTTCATGAAAAATATTCTTTTTATTTAGAAAATTGCATATGTCGTCTGATGTTTGCGTTCCCAAGAATGACATTTACGGCGGTGAACTTTACAATAGGTTGTTAGTTTCTTAAAGCAAAAAAGTACACGTTTTTGATAAATTCTTTGAATCTTGCTTTTTATGCAAGACATTAAAATATAAAGAAAATTATTCAGTTAAACAATATACATATATTGTAAGTTCAGGAAATACTGTTATTTAAATTCCTAAGGTATAAAACGTACTTATACATAACCATTACTTAAAAAAAAGACATATATTTTTAAATTTTATTAGTTAAAGAATATTTAATTGTTAAAGAATAAATAGCTCCTGCACAAAGAAAAAAAAAGTATAAAAGTATGATCCAAACTACCAAAAAAATTTTAAAATATACCATGTTTCTGGATTTCTAGGAACAACAAAAACTCGGTAATTTTTACAGAAGCACTTTCTCAAGGATTTTGGCATGAATAACAATAAAATATAGTTCTGTAACAGGTGATAAAATTTGGTAAATGTGGTAAAACTTGGTAATTTTATCATGATACCTTAGATTATGGCATAAGAACCATTAAATGTATTTTTCAGTTTTGTAGTTTTTATAAAATGCGTGATAATAAAAATTACAATATTGAAAACCAGAATTTCCGATGAACCGTTATCTTATGAATGGAAAAATCACGAAATGAATTACTTAAATACCATATATATATATATATATATATATATATATATGTGTGTGTGTGTGTGTGACGGAGGTTTTGTTTCTCCGTCAGTAGCCGCCAATATTTGTATAGTGGAATTCATGATTGGTCATTTAGGCCAATACTGAATGAATTACACAATTAAGTCTCCAGGAAACAATATATATCTCGTTAAAATAAAAAAAAGCTTAAGTAATGAAAGATATTTTAAAAGGATAGAAAATAAATATGTAATGCCAATTGTGGCATCACAAGATATATATAGATTTTAATTAATTATGGTTCTTTACTGCACAGTGCATCAAATTTACCAAAGGTTTTATCTTCGTGTAAACTTTTAAAAATGTTTCATATTAATTAACTATTTTTGCTGGTATGAAAAATATATTAATCGAAAGAACTTCAGCTTCTGTAACCGATAGTCGATAGTCAATAAAAATTGAATATCAGACCAATATCACAAATATACGGTTGTAATATTCTAGATTATTTTAAAATAAACTTAATGACCACCTGACACAAAAGTACAATAATTCCTCAGACGCAATATAACAACTTAAATCTACATAGAACGATACAGTAAGATTAAAAAATACAGCTAATTAAAAATTTTGCATTAGTTTAAAAAGAAATGTAGGAATCTAAATTCAAATTAATTAGTTAAATTATACTTTTTTTTAATTAATCTACTTACAAAAGTGTAAATTTTGCAATTCAATATTATAATAATCATGTTATAATTGGATGCTAATATTGGAAAATAATAAATTTAAAAAAAAATAATAATACTATAAAATGAGAAAAAACTAGGTCTAGATATAAAACTTTTTAATAATTAGAATTTAAAATTACTCTGCTCTGCAATTAACGCTATTTTTATTACTGATGAAAGACTAATTTGTCATTGAAAAATAATTTTTATGATCTACTAATTAAAAAGTTTGAATTAAAAAAAGGAATTGACACCACACTTTAATTGATACCTTTTTTTATATTTTCGTAACTGCACAAATTAAATATTTTATTTCATGATTATAAAGATATTTTTTGCATCGACTTCGCCCAAATATTTTTCTTCTCTTTAATTATCTTTAATTCCTTTTCAAAGTAGTGTCAATTGAAATAAGTTCTTAAAAGTTGATGTAGATTTTTACTCTATCATCCTGATACTACGCTGAATTAATGAAGGCAATAATTTTAAGGGAAATTAAATGCCTGCTTTAAGGTTTAGAGTACTTCAGATTCCAAATACCATCTTTGAGCAATAATTGAAAACTAAAAGGAATGATTCCAACTAAAATGAACTCTTTTAAATTTAATAAAAACTTAATTCTTAGTTTAGAATTTTGAAAAGAATTTTTACTCCCATTTTATTAACCGAATTTAAATTAAAATCGTTTCAATGCTCATTTTCAGAAGCTAAACATCATTATTTAACAATTAAAATGCTCTTTTTAGTAAATAGTTTGTGAAATACATAACGTTATCTGAAAAAATTGACATTAGAATCATAATTTAAAGTTTGACTTATATTTAATACAACTATTCTAGAATTATGTATTCGATAAATTTATTTAAAAATCAGCTATTAGATCGCGCTTTCCTTTAAGAAATAACACAATAATCATTTAAAATTAAAAATCCAATTTTGATAATTTAAGAAGCAATCAAATTTGTAAATAATTTCCAATTACACTTTTATAATTTAATCTTAAAAATAGTCCATTTTAATTTTAAAACTAGACAGCACTTTGTTTGAATAAAATAAAGTGATTTAACAATTATATGAAGCGCAACAATCCCCTTTGTACGCTAAAAAATATTAGAGAATTGTTTTGAGTATGAGATGAAGTAAAAGAATTTATACATTTTAGTTTGCTTACTGCTTTGCCAAAATGTCCTAAAATAATACCGAATTTCAGAAGAAAAAAAATATTTGAAAAGTTTAACTTCTTCATCATATTGCTGTTTTTTTTGTTTGTTTTTTTCTTCTTCTTTTTTTCTCTTTTTTTTTTAACTTCAGTCATTTTCTGTATTTCAGTCAGTCAGTATTTAAAAATTATTACTGGTTATAAATCATTATTGATTATAAATTATTATTAATTATCAATTATTATTAATTAAAAATTATTATTTAAATATTATTAGTGTTATTTTAAGCTATGCCGCATAGGAGCTTTTCAGTGCTAATTTAGGGAAGCCTGCTAGCAGAATTTAGCAAGTCATTCTACATTGCAATATTTCTGAACACAAATTTGTTCGCGATTCTAACATAGTCATTCAAAGACTATTATAATAATTGGCACACAACATGCAACCGAATTTAAATCTGCAAAGTTATTAAAATTTATTCATAAAACAGTTTATGTTGATCAAAATTTACAATACTTTATTTAGAATTTTATGGAATAGATAATACTTTGAAAGAGTGGAACAATTCCTGATTAAATCAGAAGCTAATTTAAAAAATTCAGAAATTAATCAAAAATTTTTTGTTTTGTGCTTTCCTAAATTTTGTCATTATATTGAAATTCTCTCTGTTAAAGAAAAGAAATTTGACATTTTTAAAAAGCCATATTTTCTTAGCTGAATTACTACAATCTCATTTTTCAGCAAAGGATCGCAAAAGTTTTAGGACAGTTCAGAAAACCTATATACGCAAAAGATTTAATTTAAATTTGAAACTTTTAGAACAATTCATTTTGTGTTAGATTTTGTGTTTTATTTGTGTTTGTGTTAGATCTTTAACAAACAGGATATTAAAAAAAATGTCTTTTCCATTGCTTTTTAATTTTTTCTTTCTTCCTCTCTTGAATATTTTAGCCGTTTTTCTCTCATCATTCCCAAATCTGTTATGAAAAGTAATCTGCTGATGCCGTCTTAATCTGTTGTGCCCGCTGTCGTGCTGAAAGGTTTTTGCTATCAGTTAAAAAAGTAATTAAAAATTTTGTAATTGAAGTTCTTTTTTCATATGATTGGACTGAAATCTCGGTCGGATTTAAATGGTATAAAATCATTCATTAGAAATCTTTCCCAAATCTTTGAGGAAAAATAATCTGCTGATTCTAGCAGATTATGCTATGAACGCTGTCGAGCCAGAAGGTTTTTGCTATCAGTTACAAAAGTAACTAAAAATTTAATAATTGAAATTCTTTTTTCTTGTGATTGGATCGAAATCTCGGTCAGATCTAAATGGTACAAAATCATACATTAGAAATCTTCCTCGAATCTGTTATGAAAAGTAATCTGCTGATGCCGCCTTAATCTGCTGTGACCGCTGTTATACTAGAAGGATTTTGCTATCAGTTACAAAAGTAATTAAAAATTTTGTAATTGAAATTCTTTTTTCATATGATTGGATTGAAATCTCGGTCGGATCTAAATGGTTTAAAACCATTCAATAGAAATCTTTCCCAAATCTGTGATGAAAAATAATCTGCTGATTCTAGCAGATTTTGCTGTGAACGCTGTCGTGCCAGAAGGTTTTTGCTATCAGTTACAAAAGCAATTAAACATTTAGTAATTGAAAAAGTAGTAATTTAAGTTCTGTTTTCATATGATTAGATTGAAATCTCGGTCGGATTTAAATGGTATAAAAAATATTCTTTAGGAATCTTCGACTCTATCTACTCTCTAAAAATAAGTATATGCTCGACGAAATCGCAATTGTAGTCTTGCTTCATTTCTAATTAAATCTATGGATAAATTTAACTGCATTGAAAGCAATATTTCCCACAGAAATAATTTAAATTGAATATCTTTCTTTAGAAATTCGAACGCAATGCTATCCTATTTAATTAAGAAATTTAGAATAAGAAAATTTATTTTACATTAATTATGGTTACATTATCCGAAATATCAATCCGTTCTTTTATTTCATTTTTTACATTAACAGTTATTTTAAAAAGAGATTATTACAAATGCTTTTGTGAATTGTATTGCAGAAAAATGTTTTTTTTTTCGTGCAATAGAAACAAAATTAATAACTTTTGTTTTATTCTTCTTTTATTTATAACAATATATTTTTAGCGAATATTTTTGAAAGAGTGTTAAATGAAAGGATTATTTTTTTAATTTAAGGATGACATTTTTGTGGCAATAATTTAAAAAAAAATAATAATTTAATCATTTAATTAAAGAAGAAATCGGCAATTTTTCTCACGCCACAGAAAAATGAAACTCTCTTCATCACTAATAAAAGCTAAATGGAAATTAATGAGCAATTTAGGAATAATTTGAATTTTTCATGAAGAGAATATAAAAGCTAGTATGAACCATTGTTTTAAAAGCCAAAAAAGTGTATTATATCATCATTTTGAGCATATTATGCATTTTGTTATAGAAATGTGAAAGTTTGTTTTCTTTTTAAATGATTTCTTTAGCTAGTTTCAATGTATAATTCTTAAATAATATTTTTTTAAACAATTTTACCCTTTCTAGCCTTATTATATTTAACTATTGCGGATATGCAATAAAATTTATCATTTAATCAACGGTTTCATTTAAAAGCGACAAAAGTCCAAATGGAACTAATTTAAATTTAAAATCACACTCTTGAATAACTAATCTTAAAAATGTTTACTTTACTGTTAAATTCTAATAAATATTAATGTATAATTAATACCATATTTTTTCCCGAGTAAGAAGAAAATGTTCCCGAGTGAAAAGAAAAATCACAGGAAGCTTAATATTGCTCAAGAGTAACTTCACAACTATGTGTCCCTAGCCCCATGGGGTCATTTATTCATTTAAGTTGATAGCAAGAAATACATAAAAATTAAATGACGAATTTAAGATAATCATGAATAACACAATATATTCTACTATTATTAGCAAGTTTATAATATTTTTTTTAAAGCTGAGATTAAAAATACGAATTGCGATATTACTTTTCCACCATTTAAATCTTGTTTTTTAATTTGCTTCTTAACTGTCAAGAGTGTCAAACAATTGAATATGAAAGTGTAACCGATTTATCAGTCTGACAAAGTAAATTTAATCTTAGGTTGATAAATAAAAAATAAGCCTTTATACGTATTACTATGTTTATAGCATACTCTTAGATATTTAATTTTAAAACTATCGTCTATCCATCGAAATAACCTTAAAATTCACGATAAAGAACTTTTTTACCAGTACGGTTTTGAAACAGCTTATAACTAGCATGGTTAAAAAACCATGAAAATAAAACCATGCGGCTGTTTAACCATTTACAACAAGCACAGTTTCAAAACCATTAAAAAAATTAACTGGACATTGGAGTCAGGTAATAGGTATTGTAGTTGTGCTTTATCAAATGAACCATGGAATGTGGTTTGCCTAGTATATCTGATTGTTTCTCTTGTCGTAAGAGATATCAGATACTAGACTCCTTTGTGTTAAGCAACTTTATGGGGCTGCTATCTATGTGTTAATGAAAGTATAGTTTTCTACTAGTCCAGAATCACAAATTTGAGAGTGCAGGATACAGGAAACACTTTATGTGCTGAAGGAAATGGCGGAAATATTAAAGTCTCAACGCTGGAACTCGAACCCCAGCTCCACCGACTATGAGATTGACAGATTAGCCCTTTCGGCTATAATATGTACTCAGTTGCAAGGAACTAAGTGGTTTCAATGGGCGGGCTTAGTAAGTGCTATAAAATTCTGGTTGTTAAACCGTATTCAGTGAAAGCAGTTAATAAACAGTTCTTCTCACAGTCTACAGTTTTACTACCATCCTATTTATGGCTATTTGACTCTTTCGTTTGAATATGGTGAGACAACAGTTAAATAAATTGTTTTTTAACCATTTTTTTTCTCGGTAAATTTCTAACAGTGTAGCCTTTTCTCCATTATAATCAATTTGTTTTCACTGAAACAACACACGAGACAAGAATTTATTTTTAAGCCTTTATTGATTTTGTATTATCAATTGATGCTTCTAATTTACCACAAAAACATTCCTTTCAGGAATTTCATCTTTTCTGGGGGTTTTAAATTAAGAACTCCTTCAAAAATGGGATTTAATAAACTGTTGTAAATATTGTTCGCCTGTAAGAAATACTGAATGAACATTTGGTATTTTTACTGGTAAGCTTCTCACCCTATGCGAGATAACTGCAAGCCTTGAAGAAACAGGGAATGTTGATCATATTAAAATATACAGGAGGAGCAATGAAAGCTATTCAAGAAGGGAACATTCATATAGTAACATTGGAGGTTGTTAACTAGTTTTGAAAGTGAGGAAACCGCAAAGAAGCTATCGAAATTTTACAAATTACTATTGCAGAAGGAGGTGGTACAAAGCAGGAAATCTTGTTTGGCTGTCTGAAAAAAACAGAGAGGTAATAAAAAACAACTTCTAGTTTCGAAAGCAACGCATCAAGCTCCCAATAGTTTTTTTTTAAAATTTTGATAGCATTTTTATTTCTTCTCCGCTCAAATATTGATTTGAGAATCTCAATAAGTATACTTTTTTCCATCACCTTTGACAGGGATTTTAAAAATACATATTAAGGCTGGTCATTACAGAACACTCTGTTTATAAACAGGGTAAGGATATCAAAAGTTGAAAGGCAACGTATCAGGTTCTCTATAGTTTTTTTTCTTCTTTTTTTAAAATTTTGATAGAGTTTTTATTTCTTCTTCGTTCAAATATTCATTCAAAATTCTGACTGTGTAGACTTTTTTCCATCGCTTTTAACAAGGTTTCTAAAAATACATATTAAGACTGGTCATTAGAGACGCTCTGTTTATAGGCTGGTAGCTACTTTTACCAAATTTGTTTTGTCTGTGGAAGATTAGAAATAAATAAGAAAAGTGAAATCTCAGTAAAAATAAATTTTAAGCTTCAAATTGTATATAATACTGCTTCTTATTCCTAAAATATAATTTACTTAGAAAATATTATGAAACATCTTACAAAAATAAAAAATTTCACTCTACTTTATAAAGCTTGAGTGAACAGCAAATATTGTAAAAGTGGAATGAAGGATTTATTTGTAATGGTTATCGTGATAGATTGCAGAAATATAAGGATTGGTAAATAAAACTATTCCTTTAATGTAAGCCATTAACTATTAACACGAAGATATGGTTTCGTAATAAAAAGCTTTCTTTTAATTCTTTAGTAGATCAACTAATCCTTAAGTATATAAAAGAAAAATCTGTTTCTTTATCACATTAAAAATTACTTTTCTTTTATATCGTAATCTAAAAGATATGCTATATGCATTTATATTTAAGATTCTAACTATGGAATTTAAACAACTTTAAAAATTCGGGAGGAAAAAAATTTTTCTTTTTTTTTATTCATATTTTCTAAGTTCTAAAGAAATTTTATTATTTTTTCGTAATAAAATAAATTCCAATGAAGCTGTATAAAATGTTAATTTTACGTGAAAAGTAATTAATTTATCAAAAAATATATTCTGTAAATCGGAACAGCCACCGTTTCTTAAGCTTCTAATAAAGCAGTTCCTAAAATTAAGTGCTAAGTTCAAAAACTTTTGCCAATAAATCTCTGTATGAAGGGTTAGAAAATAATAATAAGAAAAAATAAATATAAGCTCATCAAACTAATTACCACTGGTAGTGAAATAAATCTGATATTCCATAAAAGTTTAAGTTTATGATTTAATTAAATTTAAATAAAGATATGAAATCAAACTTCTGAAAATAACGTAAACTTCAATAATTTATAAGCAAACAGTTAAAAGTGTAAATAAATTGTATGTTAATAAAAACAATTTAGAGAAACTACGAGTGTGAAAAATGTTGTTATGAGAAATAGCCATTTAAAATTCGCAAAAACTTATTTCGTCCATACGCGCATTAAAGCAAATAGCTTCTGTGTACTTTTATTGTTCTCAAATGACAATAAAAATATGATAAAATAAACAATATGATTTTTTTTAAATTTCCTAAATTTTCATTACATTGCAAATTTTTATTCCCCTTTAAAAGAAGTATATCAAAATTTTCTTATTTTATTAACTAAAATAAATTAAATCTCTTATCTCAATGGAGTTAGAAAGATGATTTGAATAAGAAAAACTTAGAACAATTTAAGCTCTAGAAACTAGCATATTTTTTCTCCTGTAACTATCTTAACTCACACTAAATTAAATAAGATGATTTATAAGGAGTCAATCAATGTATGTACAGTGAGCTTACAAAAATACTACTTGAACGTTGTAATTTATGAACACGAAGATATAAATAGAAGATGTTCCGTTAATACTTTATTTTGCTTTAGCTCTAAGAACACACGTGAAATATTTCTAAAGGACACGTTCAGTGGCACCAAATTTGAATTTTCTACCTCAGTCTCTATAGTGGGATAAGGTTCACTTCGAAATCTTAAAAAGGATCATTTTTTATTGCAAATATAGATTTTTTAGACTTGATACAATATTGACTTGCTTTTGTTTACATTTTAATTCATTGGGGGTGATACAACAGTAAAATGAAGATACAGTAAAAAAAGATTTAAAACGAAAATATCTATAAAAAAACACGTCATTTCAAAAAAATTAAAATTGTTCGACAATTTAGTTTTTTATAAAAAAAGTATTCACATAAGTGTATTTCACTTACAATTGCTCCCTCCAGTGATTTTATTGAACGAGTCATGATGCAATTTCATTTCATATATTATTACAGTAGGGAACCGATTATCTAAATGACAATGTTACCCCTTTCGCTATTCCGGATAACTGATTTTTCCGGTTTTCTGAATCGCTACAAAAAGCCGTTTTTTTATTGTTAAACCCAAGTAAAAAAAAATATTTGGAAATAATCTTGAAAAAACGAAGTAATACACTAATGATTATTTCCAAAATGATGGTAAGGTAAACATCTTTCAAAAAAAAAGAAAGAAAAATCCTAAAATATTATAAGGAAAAAAAAAAATTTTTTTTTTAAAAAATGGCGGGAAAATTTATCGAATTTCGTTCTGGTTTACTGATTTCCGGATAACGGGTTCTGTACTGTATTTAGATTAAATCTTCTTAATATACAGTGATACTATAGTTATGCCTGAATAAGATTATATCTATTTGATCTTTTATTTTTCCATTAATTTAAAACTCGTAGAAAAAATTCGTATTTTTTTAAACTTTTTAATTAAAATTCACAATACGAATCATTCAACAATGTTCGACTTTGGAATTGAATGCTTTTGATAAAATTATTCACATGAATGATTATGAATTCTTTGGGGGAAAATTAATGAGAATTCGAGAAATTATAAACAATTTCATCAAAAAAGTATTTTTAAGCAGAACATGAATATAATTTAATTAAGATTGAGGCTTCTTTTAAGATGAAGAGACGGCGATTGCTTAAGAGAAATGTTTTGAACAGAAACAATATCGCATTTAAAATTAAACAAAAAATACAGAGAAAATAGTATTATCATTTAATTCTGCACTATTTGAAATGAAATCACCATAAAAATCTATAATAACATGCAATAGTTGATTATTATATAGTCGATCATTATATAGTCCTAAATCGATGGTAAACTTAAAAAATGAGAAAATATTTTTAATTCACTTTTCATCCAATTTATAAAAGTAAACTATATAAATATTACTCTAAAAATAAATAGTAAATTTATAAAAAATTGAAAAAATTGCAAACGCAATTTTGACCCAGTATGTAAAAGGGATAATAAAAAAATATTACTCAAAAAATAAATAGTAAATTTGTAGAATCGTGAAAATATTACAAACACATTTTTAACTCTGTTTGAGAAAAGAATAATATATATAAATATGAAACTGAAAATAAATAGTAAATTCATAAAAAATTTGAAAACATTGCAAACACATTTTAACACATTACGTGTAAGGGATATTATATGAATGATACTTTGAAAACAAATATTAAATTTATAGAAATGAGAAAATATCGTAAATACATTTTTGATCCAGCGTGTTAAAAAGATAGTATATAAACATTATTAAAAAAATGAATAGTAAATTTATTGCAATGTGAAAATATTTCGCAAACACAATTTTGACCCATTACATAAAAAGGATAATAAATAAATATTTCTCTAAAAATAGATAGTACATTTATGAAATAGTGAAAATATTGCAAACACATTTTTTATCCTGTATATGAAAGAAATACTATGTAAATATTATTCTAAAAGTAAGCTGTAAGCTTACAGGGAATATGGAAGCATTTCAAATACATATTCAGCAAAGATTGAACTATATAAGTATTTTCTCTAGAGAAACGTACTTATATGTATCATTCTTCAAATTGTAGCAATTCGTTTTTTGAGAACCAAAGAAACGTGAAAGTGTAAAAGTTCTTTGGTCACGCACGTGCTCGGAAGAAAAATGAGAAAACGTTTTTAGAATATAGTGACAGAACGTATTTTGAAGAACAACATCAACATGTGAGATCATTTGCTATCATTGCTATCATTTCAAGAAAAAAATTTCATGTTTTCACAGTCGAATGCCATTCGAATACGCAAATATCACATAAACACTTTACTGAGTATGTTTTTTTTTCTTCCATTAAATAAAATATTTGTTCGAATTAGAAAATATATTTTGCGTATTTTGTTTAAATTTGATAATGGGAATAATATTGATTCCTTTATTTTGTCATTTTAATGGCACTTAGGCCAATTTTAAAATTTAGTATATTTCATATATTAAATTATTTTAATAAAAAAAATAACAATGTTATAATGCATTTGAAATATAATCGTTTTTATGTCACTTTTCAAAAAATCATTTAAGATTTGATTTTTTTATCGATTAATCATAATTTTTATTTCCATGTGTATAGTGATTTTCCATGAGTATTCCATTAACTGAGTTGTTATTACTATTATAAAATTGATTAAATATGAAACACAAGAGGGCTCTCTCCTTTTGCTAACTTCGCTTACCAGCCCCAATAATTATTTCACAAACAATATTTTATAGTTACTTCAGTTAATAAATTGATTGTTACTTCCTTAGAATTAAAAATTACTTAAGTAAATGAACCCAATATTTTGATCGTGTTAGCACAAATTTAGTTTAATCTAAGTCTGTGTTAACCTGATATTGATAATAAATTTTAATATAAATAGCATTAAAGTATAATAGTAATATAATAGTATTAAGTATCAATCTAAACAATATTAATAGATATTATAATAACATTATTAAAAATGTCAATTCTTAATTTTTATATTGTTTTTCACTCTATATTTTACCGTTAAAATTTGATAACTCTACCTGCAGTTGAAACTACACCAGTATGTTATTTGAACCATTTAATTTTTCAGCAAGTTTGATAAAAGACGCCCGGTGGCTGAGTGGTTGCGCTCCCGTGCCACAGGCCCTGAGTTCGATCCTCGGGCCGGGCAAGGTTGTCTCAGCCTTTCATCCCTTCAGTGGGTCGATAAATGAGTACCAACCATGCTTGGGAACTAAACACTGAGGGTTCCGCGTTCGGCTGACCACCGGACCGGAACATCTGCTCCTGCACCCCAGATCCCATGGTCAAGGAAACTGAGATGGGCTCAGTAGGCCTTGGTCCTCTATGGGCTGACACGCCGCCGAGTTTAGTTTAAGTTTGATAAAAATTGGATTTATTGTGACTGCTATTCAGATATCACAAAAAATTTTGATTGGACATACGTGCAGAGCGCAAAATAAAAACGGACCACCCTGAATAATTTTTGATCTAATGATTGTATCAACACGTTCTAGGACTCAATCCAAACGGTTCAAAAGGGTGACCTCAAATATGCTGATTAGTTAGTGCTTATGATATTTTAAGTTAGGAAATCAGACACAAAAACAAATAAACTATTCTTTTTTCGACGTATTCGGATTTCTGACCCCCAAAATATAGGGAAAAGCTGGGAAACATGGTCCCAAATAGTTTGGCCAGGAAAGTATTCCAAAGTTTGTACTCCTTAAAGTTAATTTAACTTTTTCCATATTTTGCCATATCTTGAGAACTTTTTAAGCAAATTGAAAAAATTTTCCACGCAATTATGAAATTCGTTTGTCCAAAGATAATTCGAAGTGAAAAATAACTTTTGTTGAATATTTACGTTATTATTTTTTAGTATTTTACTTAAGATTACGTGAGAAATGTTTGAATAATAAGGTATAAAATTTTTTTTCATCCTCTTAAAAGAAAGGAAATTTCACAATTTTCTGCAGAATCGGTATAATAGTATTAAATTTTTAAAAATCGTATTTTCGAAATCGATATTCAAATTTTGTATTTTGCCATGTAACATTAGTTTCTTTGAAATGGTGTAAAGATTGTGTACCGTACAATTCAAAACTTTTTTGACCATTTTTAAGAAAATAATAAAAAATAATAAATATTTTTTTAAAGTCATATTTTGCATGGAATTATCTAGGAATAAATGAATTTTAAAATTGGTGTAATTAAATTTTTGAACTAGCTTGAAAAGTTTTCGAAATAAGACGAAATGCAAAAAAAAATAAAATTATCATTAAGGGGTCCGATTTTTGAACCACTATTCTGATTAAACTATGGAGACCATATTTCCCAAAATGCGACTACTTCCCATATTTTGAAGGTCAGAAATCCGAATCCATCGAAAAAAAGGTGTTTATTCTGAAAAGGTATACGTTTTTGTGTCTAATTTCGTAACTTAAAATATCGTTTATACTATTTAATTTGCATATTTGACGTCTCCCTCTCGAACCTTCAAGTCCTAGAATATGTAGATCAGAATTTATTCAAGATGGACGGTTTTTTTTATTTTATGCACTGTACATAAAGTTCATATAACTTATTATAACTAGTTTTGATTTAGTTTAAAACATGTCGAATAATATAAAATAAATATAAATTTGTTTCATTTACTGGATGATTGTAATATTTCCAGAGAAAATTTTTGGGAAGAATCCCTCTTTATAATTCAGTTCTCATATATTCAAATATCTTCCTAATAACATCAGAAATTTATACGTTTTACTCCTTCTGGTATAAAGTGATGAGGATTGTTAAAGATTCATAACGTCAAGCGTCTTTCTTTATCCTAATTCAAATGCATATTATATTTGTTGGTAAATTACCTTTATGGAACAAAATACATAAATGTATTATCTGAATAAATATATAGTTAGTAATTTGGAGAAACATGTCGAACATTTATTCTTGGTTGTCAAAACTGTTGTTTTTGATATTTTTAAACAAATAAAAATTTGAGCTCCTATCTTAGAAAAAGGTAGAAATACTTTAATGTTTATTCCGTTTCCTACCGAATTTAATTTTTAAAACTAGTGCTTCAGAAATATAAACTTTATATTTCTTTAGACAATGTGATTTGCATTAAAGCTTTATTCATTTTTATTTTGAATCAGGCATATATTTATAATTTTCGTATTGATGCTTTAAGTATTTTACGAGTTATGCATTCATTGGCAATACAAGCTCTTTATTTAAAATAAAGTTAATAAAATTATTTAGAAATGAAAGAAATTAACAATTTTAAATTAAAAAAGCTTTTTTAAACAGATTATAAAATGATATTTTATAAACAGTTAATCATAAAGTGATATTCTCTTAATGAATATTGTTGTCATAACAGTTTATCTTTCAATAATAAATGTTTTTTAAAAAAAACGCAAAAGGTATTTTGCAAGATATAACTCATAAATAAACATTCCCTATTTAACAAAAAGTCAAACGATATAATTGAGAAACTTGATGCAATCAAACGGTTAGTCCAGTTTCATAAATTGATGGGCCAGAGTTCAATGAAATTTAAAAATCTTACGGGTTTACATAGTTCACTCCTATAAAATTTTGGTTAAACGAGTTCTATTATAGGGCTCAAAAATGTTTCGATTACTTTAAAAATTCTCGGAATATTGTGAAAAATGCAAAAAATAAAATAACACTGGGAAACAATTTTTTTAGCTTAGATTTTTTAACGGCTCTAGAATATTTTCACATTGCTGATTTCAAATCCACCATCGTCTTCTCTCTCCAAGCTATAGTTCTTTTAATAACATTTCAACTTATTTTTTTGTCGAAATATGCAAGTTTTAAAACGTTATATACAACAGGGGGTCGCGAAAATGTTGCGACAAACTTCTAAAGGAATTAGGGCACATCATCAAGATTAAAATTGCATTGGAACCTATGTCCGGAAATTACGTCATACACCAATACGCTACTAGTATCGCTTCCCTATTAATATTTTTTTTCTGTCCTGAACAAGTCATAATAGGGTACGATGACATTTCCGGGCGTGGGCTCCAATGCATTTTTTATCTTAATAATGGACCCTAGCTCCTTTAGAAGTTTGCCACATCATTTACGCGACTTTTTATTATATATAACCTTTTTAAACCTGTATATTTTGAAGAAATTAGACACAAACTGAAAGTTAAAAAGAATTGTGCCTTTAGAACAAAGCTAATTTCAGATTTTAAATCCCCGCACATGAATTAAGAAAAATCAACTATTTGTATAAACGCAAAAAAAAAAATTTTTCTTTAGTGTTATCATTAAATTACCCAGTCTTTCCATCAATATCCTGACAAAACTATTGGGAACGTATTTTCTAGTTATTACAATTATTCCCCTTATTTTTAGAGTCGAGAATTCAAATTTGTCAAAGGTCAGAAAAAGTACATTTTTGTGTTAGATTTTATAATAATAAAATATCGCCTGCACAAATTAATTAGCATATCTAAGGTTAGATTCTCTTAGTAGGTTAAAATCTGATCATTGGATGAAAAGTTATTCCGGGTGTTCACTTTTTTCGTACTATTTCATCGGTGAGATTTTTAACTTGGACGTAGCTCGAAAAGAGTGTTTACGAAAATAGACAAAGTTCAAAATGTGTATTTACGAAAATGAATATAGCATTTTATTTCGCTTTTCAAACTTCTTTAATAAATATTTTAAAAAAACTAACGAATCCAGACAATTTCGAAATGTGATATCGTCCATTTGTACAAAAAACTTGGTACATTTTATTAAATTAGTCTATTTAAAGGTTGACAAAAAAAATCACTATTTAAAAGTTAACAGTTATTTTGCTATAAATGCCACAGGTGCTATAAATTTGCAATAGTAGTTGTATATTTACGTTTTCTCTCTCTTTATCGTTTAGAATTCTGAATACTAAGATATTGCATGAAAAGTTGCATCTGCAATATACCTACCCACCCCAAACCCAAGTCCGAGCCGTTGCACGATAACAAAAGCTTATTGTTTAAGTAAGTAAGGAAAAGTATTCCCCCGTTTAGCTGTCAAATTTTGATTGAAAACTAAAGGAGCACATTTTGCTGCGTCTATTTTCATAAACACGCATTTTGGACTGGGCCCAGTTTCGTAAACACACTTTTTTGGCTATCTCCAGATTTAAAATCTCCCCGACGATTTTCTTTATCCATCTATATTCTCCGACTGTTCAATTTGATTGTGAGGAAAGAAACCTTAAGACAATAAAATATGAAGTTATTACTCAACCGAAACGCAACAACTGACTTAAATGTATTTCTTAGAAATTGGTGCTTGCTTTAAACCCTTGTACTCTAAACACCATTCAAAGAAATGTTTTGATTATAAAATTGATCAATAAGCAATAACATCTCAATGATGGCTTTTTTATATGCATTTTTAAAAATAAATCTTAATTATTAAAAAAAAAACTAGTTCGTTAATTATAACTTAAACTACTTTTTTCATCTAGCAAAAAGAAAATGCAAATAACTTAGAAGCAAATTTCACGATGATAGAATGTCTTTAAAAAGAGCTCCCACGCAAACGTTATTATATTTATCTTCAAAGCCTCATTTATAAAGATAAATATAATAGAATCTTGAAGTAAAATGAACTTTGAAGTGAAATTTCTGAAAGCCTTCAAGCACATTCTATTTCTCAAAGAATATGAACTTCTTGTGTATGCCAGTTAAATTAGAAATTCATTCCCGTCAGACGGAAAACTGTTGATACCATTCAGGAAGTCTATTAATTTTTTTCATCGTTTTATAACTTTCGTTCCCTTTTCTTTTTCTGTTCCTTTCTCTTTCTATACTTGATATGCCTGACAAAATTATAAAATCTATACAATACTTTGTGGAGTATAAAATAAGACAGAAGTATGCATTAATATTTTTCCAAAGTGCTAAGAAAAATAAATTTCATTCACTTTAAAAATAAATTTAAGAGAAACTCCCATCTACAATATTTCTTTTATTTTAATGAAATCGCTGTTTTAAAATTTTAAACTAGTCACTGTTTGGTCAGAATCATTTTTTTGTCATAACATTGCGTTATCACATACATTTTAACATTACTTTATAATATATATTTCTCATAACATGCAAGTTACATTAAATATCTTTCCCCTTAAAACTGATTTACATAGTAGAGTTTCAAAAATAAATCGGTTTGTATTTTCCTTTTTCTTAACAAATTATGGTTTTAAATGTTTAATCTAGTTTCTGACTTGTCTAAATCATTTTATGTTAAAGTTTTAAGGAATTTTTTTTCACTCAAAAATAATTCCTAAGACAGAATTATTAAAAATTTTGCCCTCCCGTGTTTTTTTTCGTATCAAAATTACAGTTTTGAGTTTTTGAACAATAGAAGTACCTTTTGAAATTATGTCAAAATATTTTAAGAAAGATTAATTTTGAATGTGAGTTTGGTTTTTAAAATTAGTAAAACTGTAAGTTTACGATGAAATAAACGTAAATAAACATATCTTGCCTTTAAATAAACGTAAAAAAACATATCTAAGAAGACAGAAAATATTAAAATATATTATTCAAAACTCTACAAAACACATTTAACTGATGGCATGTAAGTTCATAACATTATTGCCAAAACCAGCATATGACAGTTACACAGAAAAATAGATTACTACCCTAGTAACTCCGAATAATGTAAGCAAGAAAAATAAATTTAGTTAAATAAAATTACCGATGAGAGCAAACAAAACAAATGATGTAACTGATTTTGAAACGGATTACATGCTTATAGCATTAGGTTTTTGCCTTCTTTAAACATTTAGTTTAATATTTAAGCTTTTATGTATTTTTATTGATAAAGGATCCATTTAACCGAGAAAAGTTTGGGATTTTACTCCTGCATAAGGAAAAGATGATTACAAACTGTATTCCAAAGCACTGTGTTGTGATTTTGCAAAAGTAATTTAAAACTACACGTTTTACAGTTTTTAGATTTTTTTAGAATCTTATTTTAATCAGTGCAGCTGGTTCAAACAGTTTTGAATGAAGCAAAAAATCATTTAACGTTAATTTCATATTAACAAAGATACTTATCAAAATCTAAAAACGAGCAACTGTATACTATCCAACTACTTATCAAGATCTATTGATTGCAGGATTTCATTGGCATAATTTTGTCAAAAAAATTAATTGAGATTCTAAAGTACCGCACACTTTATATCTCATATTGCGATTGGGTGGTGGCCTTGTATTTAATGTGTATCAAGACTTACTGCCGAATAGACTTACTGCCGAACCATCATCAGTTTATTTGTGAAAATTAAATAATTAAGTTAAAAACACATTTAGAATTTCACCTTTCCATCTCTATCCCTTTGACTTGTTGATTTCGATCTGGAGATTAAGAGCCACTTAATAACAGTATCCATTTTAAGTATGCTTTATAAATACTTTCTAAATCGTTATAAAATAAGAAGTTAAATATAAAGAATTCAGGGGACGAAAATTATATTTATGTGAAAAAAGAGAGTTATAAAAATCTGACAAATTACTTACGAAATCAATCAAAGGAAAGTAATAAATAAAAGCAGCAAAAAACAGATTATTTGAGCTGAATATGTGCTCTTTCATTTGCTTAATACTGCACATTTTTTTAATTATTCATATGAATTTATCTTTAATAGATCTCCTTGCTAAATCGCGAGGTTTATTTACATTTTTTCATCTCTAAGTTATTGAGTTGCAACGTCAACTGTTGACAATTTTTTTTATTCCAGTTTTAACAGGAATTATTTGAAGGATAAAAATAATATTAAATTTATCTTGAAATCTTTATTATATAACTCACAGTATAATGAGTCATAACGAACCATGCAACAAATAAACAATAAATTGTCATTTCCAACATCATACATAAATAAATGAGCAAGGTTTCCCTGAATTATGACCCTTCACATACACACTGAGCTCTTTTAGGTTATTTACTAATACGTGCAATATTAATTTGTGTGACGACTTGAATCAAACTAATTGGATTATGCGTTCCAATAATACGAATTATCCATCACTTAAGAAGACTGATTCAAAACTTTCAACTAGATTAATTATTTTCATGTATAGCAAGCGAGAGCGAAAAATCAAGCTACTAACAATAATTTAATTTGTAATACAATAATATTTATTAGCTTTCAACTTCAAAAAATAATTGGTTTTTCCCGCTATACATGTTTGTTTAACTTAATTCATGGAGGAGAGAAATTTTGCATGGAGTAAGAAATGAATATGAATAATTAAATTTGGAATTATGTGAGTTAATATGTGACATTTATTTGACAAAATGTATTAATTACATCAGAAAAATCACTTCGGAGTGGCATAATAAAATTTCAAGTTAATATAATTAGATAACATTATGTAAATTGAAACATTTGCTTAAGTTTGTTTTGCTCGAATGTTTAATTGTAAGCAAGTTACAAAGGAGAAATTACCTTTAATAATTTTACTATATACTACTTTAATATTAAATACTATAAAAAGTTCAGTCATCCAATAAAGACATTTAAAATAGAATAGAATAGCATACAAAATTCGTTGCTCATATTATAGATTTCAATGACTATTTATTTTTAGAGGATGTATTGGGGAACGGTCTTTAATGGTCTCGGAACCTGCTCGTTCCAGCTTGATTGTCTCAATTTTATTGATGGTATAGTTTTGTAGCTTTTACTATGTCTTTTATAAACTCTTCTGCTTCTACTTGCTACAATTTTATTGTGATTACTTTTACACTATTTAATTGGTTTTAAAACTACTGTTTTAATATGTTATACTATGTTGTTCCTTTGTAAATTTTGCATGTTTATCTTTTAAATTGTTCTTTTAACTGACACTTTCAATATATTGCTGTTTTAATGTTTTATCACCTTACATGATTTTTGCTGCTCTGCGCCCGCCATGTTCATGGGCCGTTTGCCATGTCTGATATGTATTTTATGTTTGTACTGTTTTCTGGTTATGTATTTTTTGATTTTAATAAACATTTACCCGTATGTCCTAAATAAGGGCGGGTCGGGGAAAATATTTCCATGACTATTTATTTTTGTTTAGATATTATGCTATTATAAAACCAATTATAAAAACATCTAAAGTTCATTTTTTATTAGTCATTTCTTGTAATTAAATATATATTATATTTTGAATGCTCTTTGAAAAATCTAAATTAATTTCATTAGATTAAGTTGTAAGATCTAACTACCTGTTTTGGATGTCATAGACGCTTTTAATGCTTAAATTAATACTTTAACATGACTTCTATAACAAGTTAATGTGCAGAAACTTGGCCCTTTTCAACTTTTGTGCTAGAATCAACTTTTGTGCAAAATCAGTTCAATCTGTTTCAATTTTTAATGCATGGAAGTTTCAAATTCGTTTACTATTTGTTTCGGAAATATTTTTAAACATTTTTGCACAAATTTGGGAAACCTTTTCTTACAGTCATGTAAAACTGTTTAAAATTGCTTAGCACATTTCTTTGAAACTTTAACTACACTCAATAATTTTGAGTCACCCTGTATTTTCTAAATGCCAAGGCATTTCTCTAGCTTTCGAGTAAACTACAGTCATAATTTCAATCAATCATCTTTTTAACATTAAATGCTTCCAGTTATTTTTATTAGTAATGTAGTTATGGTGGGAGAGATAACATATTTTAATGTAAATTAAAAATATAAAGTACAACCAATATAAATTACAGCCAATTTATAATGATTATAAGCTACAGTCTATTAAAAATGAAAAACATAGAAAGTAAGCATTAGTGGTATTTAGCCGTCGTCTTACAAAAACGATACTCTACAGCCAATGGTCTCGTATTCTGGAAGCAACAAGTCCTTTTAACATAATATTTACACAATTGGTCAAAATATTAAATATTTTTACTCATTACAAAATATTACTCTCTAATGAAGAAATCAAAGTTAATTTTAAATACAAAACATCTGGGATAAGTGTGAAAACACCACTCACAAGAAAGCTCAACGTTTAATTTATTCAAGACGGTTTATAGCCGCCTTCTTTAATGCATATTTTTTTAAACCCTCTCCAAAATGAAGTTTCCAAATGAACAAAAAGTCGCAAATTAACACTAAATTGAAAGGGATTTTATGAAAATTTGATTAATCATTATTTAAATCTCTAGCTTGGAAGTTTAGACAGTAGGGTTTTTCCTTTTAAATATCTATTGGCGACCCCTAAAAGAAACTTTTACTCCATAATCGACAAGTGTATGAAAATATATTACAGCAGCAGTTCGTATGAAACAGTTAGCTGTTTTTTATTACAAATCTTTTTTCGTAACCATATTGTAAATTTTTTTTTGAATAAAATTTTAATTTTTTCAAAAAAGAAGTTTAGTTTCTCGATGCTAATAAATTATTTTATTTTCTCAAGATTTTGCTTGAATTTCTGTTCTGAATTGTTTTTATGTATTTCATGTATTTTTCCTAGACTTATACAAAATCTTCGGGGTACTGAGAGAGTTAATTTCGGCATTTAATTTGGCCTCTCTCTCAATAGAAAAGGTTTTGTTTTATGGTTTCCGAGGCCGGTACCCCCTGATGACGTCAGCTTCGCTGGTCATATTTTTATTTTTATTTCCTTTGTTTTCTTTACTGCTATATCGATGCTAATAAACTAATTTGAATAGTAAATCAAATAATAAAGGTACATTTATTAATACCATAAAGAATAAGTACCAGATACAACTTATTTCTCATATATAATATTTATCGATAAATCAAATTCTAAATATCTTAAGTTAAAAGTTTAATAAATAAGCTTTTAAGTCATGAGTAAGTATATACAGAATTGTTAAGTGTTAGCCATCAAAAACTGATAGTGTAACAGAGGGCAGTATAAATGCAATGAAATTACATACATTCCTTGAGGGAAACTTAACAAAACTTAAATTTTCAATTTAACTATTAGTTACTTTTTTATTGCTGTAAATCATTTACACTGCATAAGAAATACATCAAAAGTCTAATTAATATTTATTTCTTCATTAGTTTTATAAATAAAAAACTGTCTGAGTAATGCTTCATAGAAGCTTAACATCTGAAATTGTAATTGTTAATTACTTTTTAAATTCTACGACAGACTTGGAATAAAGTATAATTTTTTCTAAAGTGCAAAACACTTTCCTCGCAAACACTTTATGATGGAACGTTATTTCATTAATGGAATGATTTTTTTTTTTAACAAAACACAACTGCAATGAGATTGCATGAATTTTTAAAAAAAAAACTTTAACACAACTTAAATTTCAAATTTAATTATTAATCCCTTTTTAATGCTATGAATTTATTTAACCTACTTGAGAAAACCGAAAGAATCTTACTATTATTAATTCCTTCATGTTATTAATAATATAAAAACCGTCTAAATATTTCTTTATAAGACTTTTATATTTAAAAATTACTTTTTAAATTCTGCCTAAGACAGACTTGGTATAAGGTGGAATTCTTTTTAAAATGAAAATTCCGTAAGTAATTGCAAACTCTTTATGAAATAACGTTATTCCGTTAATTCAATGATACCCTTCCTAGTAAAACACAAATTCAATGAGATTGCATTCATTTGTTGAGAAAAACTTAAAAGCAACTTAAATTTCAAATTTTATTATAAATTTATTTTTAATGCTCTGAATTGATTTATATTACTTAAAAATTTATTTATATTACTCAAGAATATATTTATATTATTAATGAATTAAAAGCCATCTCAGTACTTCTTTCATAAAACGTTTATATTTAAACATTTCATTATAAATAACTTTTTATAATGAAAATGTTTTTTGATGGAAAATGTTTTTTGAAATAATTTTATTCCATTAATGCAATGATTCACTTTCTAGTAAAACACAAATGCAACAAGATTGCCTGCATTTGTTGAGGAGAACTTTAATACAACTTAAACTTCAAATTTAATTATTAATTCTTTTCCATGCTCTGAATTTATTTATACCACTTTAGAAAAACCGAAAAAATATAATTAATTTTAATTCATTCGTTCAATCAATAAATTAAAAGCCGCCTGAGTACTGCTTAATAAAACTTTAATATTTAAAAATGTAATTAATAATTACTTTTTAAATTCTGTCTAAGACAGACTTTAAATAAATTTGAATTCTGAATTACTGAAATGGAATTACTGAATTTGAATAACTGAATTATGAATTACTGAATTTGAATAACTGAAATGGAAATTTTTAATGTTTCTTGGCAATAATAAATGTTTCTTCAAACCATATATAATACATTTCTATACATAATACATAATATAATATATTTCTAATTATATCGGAATTTCATTAATACAATTATTCTCTTCCTAGTAAAATATAAATGCAATGATTTTTATTTAATGCTTGGACACAATATCACTGCATGTGTATATTTTTATTTATCACAATCAACTATTTTTTGTTAATTTACTGCCACAAGACAAATGCAATTAATATATTTTAATTGAGAAAAGTAAAAGGAGCGTAAATTTTTTACTTACCCTTAGACCAGGGGTGATAATGGGTAGGAAAATAATTTATGGGTGAAGGTGGCCGTGAAGCAATGATGCTTATCATGGAAAAGCAGAGCAGCAGGTGAACAATGAAAGCAACTTTGATTGCCATTGTGAATGTTTTGAAGTTTTGGAAGAATAAACTGAGGCAATAGCAGCAAGAGAATCCAGGAGAAGTAAATCGTGACAGGTCTTTTATAAGACAAAATCTTCGAAGACAGTGTGGGAGGGAACTTTGCGCGCGCTTTTGACGTCATGTCCCTGCTTTTCCGACAAATCTTTCTTTTCTCAATTTTCTGATTGGTGTTTTGCGAGGGTGGTTAACGTATCAAGTTGCGGGGTTATTGAAAATTAAACTCTTATTAAGGTTGAAAAGACAAATCAATTATAGGTGTGTGTTTATCTTTCTTTTCAAAAGTTACTTTTTTTATTTATTTTTAATTTGCATCTCTGAAGAAACTAGTTGATAATTAATAAGTAAGATGATCGTGTTATTTAAATGAGATGAATTTCTCAATTTTGAAAATGAAAATTGCATTTTATGAAGAAACAAAATCTCGTCATCACTTTGTAATATGCAGTTTATATTTAGGCAAAATTTAATCTAAGTTTCAAAGCATTTTGAAAAGCACTTTTCAATGAATACTAACACTATAAAAATTTCCACCATTATTATGTTCATATTAATTGATAAAACTATGGTGATACTATGGTTTTCTTTCAGAAGTGTAATTCGAAAGTCTTACATCTGGGTGACTCATATTATTATATTGATAATGAGGTGTTCAATAAACAATGTCAAGCACATTGTTTAAGAAACTATAATTTAATATTGTTCGTTTATAATAACATACAGTACCCGCAAAAGTGCAATGTAAGTCAGAGGGTCACGAGGATTAGGGCTCAAAAATTTTGCGACCAACCAGATGAGTCAGCATTGCGCATCAACCGCTTCTATTTCTTACACACTCTGATAGTCATTAATTTGAAGCTGTATGGGCTTAAAAACCCCATTGAGGATAAACTATATTACAATGACAATATAGTGCCTGAGCCACTGTAATACAGCGGTCAAATAATGTATAATATTGACTCAAAAAAATTTTTTTTGTTGTAATGTCAATGCTTGGGAAGTGTTCATACCATGATGAGACAAAACAGTGAATAATAAGATTATCCTGTTATTTTCTTTTATTTCCAAATTGCTTTAGCTCCAAATTACTTTATCTTCAAATTACTTTATCTTCAAATTACTTTATCTCCAAATTACTTTATCTCCAAATTACTTTATCTCCGAATTACTTTATCTACAAATTACTGTTTTTTTAGAAAAAAATCTAAATTACATCTCACTTCATTAGAAAAAAAAACGTAATAGCAACTGTTTTTTTAGGTATACAACTTTATATTACATTCCTTTATATTACATACATATTGCTCAAAAACTATAAGACCTAAAAACTTGAAATTACAAAAATGTTTTAAAAAAGTACATACTGGGAATACCATGAAATAAAAAAAATCTATATTCGATAAATAGTTCGAGTAAACTTACAATAAAAAATACTAAGCAATCCACAATTGCTGAGATAAAATTAAACTTGCTGAAACGGCTTTTTTTTTAAACTTAACGTAAATTTTTTTCCTTCGAAATCTCAATTTGTTTGAAAGTTCTTGCAATTTCTAGACATTTTTTCAACGAATATTTTCTTATTTAAATGAAGAGGATTCTTCATTTGTTGTACGAAATCAATGCTTAGCTGAAAGCTTTCGTAACAACTTATTATTAATTTACTTTCTTGAAAGAAAGTCATCACATAAATATTTATTAAGTTATTTCATAAATATTTTCTGCCATACTTTTATACTTTAAACTTACAGCATTTGATAATTTATTGTACTTATCATTTACTTATAATTTTTTTATCTTCATTATAAACAGCTTAAATTTACTTTAAATACTAAATTTTTAAAAAGAACCTTTCATAGATGTCTAAAAAATATACTTATTTTTCCTTTATTTATTTTCTTTTGGACATTTCTTCCTTTGAAACTTTGAGTCAGAATCACATGTAATCCTTCATACTTTGAGACTTTTAACTGAAATTAAAATTTCAGCATCTCAATTTTGTTATTTTCGAAAACTTGTATAGAATTTAAGCTGACCTCTTGCAAAAAAAAAAATTTGTTTTGTTTTGTTTTAATTTTACAAGGATTACCCCAACAGTCCCCCCTAATGATTCCAGGGCCATGTTTTTTTTAAAATCAAGCTTGTTAAACACCTTGTATAGATTATAATGAATCACTTTAAGCAATTTTAGAGAATTTATATTTTTGGTGAACAAAATCGATTAGCTTATTGGAAACTCCAATATTTAAGTTAAAGTTCTGTATAATAACATACTAAAATTAAAAATATTAGTTGAAAAAAAATTTTATGGAGTTCTTTTCTTCAAATTTCACTTTGACTGCGAATCATTTTGCTTTGAGTGATAAGCTAAACAAATTATGCTAATATTAGTAGATTAAAAATATAGGTTTTTCCTAAAGTAAATTAAGTGTGCAATATTCACTAAATTAAAGCTGCATTTCCCTAAAGTCAAAATCAAGTCACTACTACAAACATTGAAAGTTGTAATCTTTGAATAATTTCCCCACTAGATTACGGTTATTGAATGACCGTAAAAATACAGCTCTACCCGTTAATGTTTTCTTGCTAATTATATGGCCATAGACCGTAAATTGACATTATGCTTGTTAAAGTGAACTTCAGTTCGAGATTTGACATTGTCGGAGATTCAGTTGATTTCTTTATCAAATTAAGGTAAACCATAGAACGAGACGAAAAAGTGTATTGATTCCATCTGTTGAAGAGTAATTGAGTTTCATATTCTTTGTACGTGGTCACCAATGTAAAGATAGTGAGCTATTTGAGAGAGAACACAGTACATTTGTGTCCGTACCTTGATATTACAACTACAACCAACATTGCAGAAGTGAGTTAAGAAGCTTCATATAACATCCGTATAAATCTATGGCCATCTCAACTCAATCTCTTACTATCACAAGCTCTAGGTTTTTTCCTTATGGAAGAAATGTGGCCACACAACAGTCAACTCTCCGAAATGTTTTAGAGTGTATTGTACCATATTTTTCAATATATTAGCTGTAAAACTCTCTATAGGTGCACTATAATTAATGGCCATGCATTGTTTCCTGGCCGATTCAAGCAGAATTTACTGCAAGGTTATCACTAAAAGAATTTGCCGCCAATCTGAATTCCAACCGATTGCCTAATAACTGGAACAATCAAATTTTAAATAAAGCTCTGTGCTGCATGATATCACAATTTATAAGCGTTAAAGATCACTACAGAAGAATTCATTATTGCCAAAGTGACGAAATTTTTATCATATTTCAAAAAACTTTTATTTTATTTTATCACCATCGTTGAACAGCCACCCAATTTTGAGTTTACGTCTACCAATGTTCAACTCCGTAGCCTTGTAATTTTGAGCTGAATCCAGAAGACAAGGAAACTCCTAGATGAAGTATAGAGAGAGATTTGCCTTGGTTGAGAACTATTTGGAAAAATTAACTCGCATTTGCGTTACATGGAGAAAAAACTGTTAGCCTGACTGCAAGGGGATTCTAACCCACTAGGACATTTTATGTCAAGACTGTGGTCGGTGTGAGTCGGATGTGGTGAGCCTATCACTGGGATTCGAACCCGAGACACCTCATTGGGAGGCAAGCATTCAATCACATGAGTCACCATGGGTCACCTGAGATAACTTAATTGATAAAATCATAACTAAATCTTTTATAATATTTTTGATAGAGGTATCAATCGTTTCTGGATCACAACAAGTAAAATTCGTCCGTAATTAAAATTTATAGTTCATCAAAACATCAATCACTTTTCGACTGGACTGAGTACTGAAATTTCAGCTAGAGGTTTGTGTCTGATAATTGTACAAATTTTTTACACGTTTCAAGCGAAATTTTTGTCCATTTTTAGTGCAATTCGTAATTTCGGTCACCTATACAAACGGACACAATACTAAAATGAAAGAATTAATAAAGTAGAACAAAAACTTTTAAAACTTCTTTCTTCATGTTGACTAAAACGAAGAATGTTCTATTTATATTACTTTTAAAGTAAATACAGAAGGCGCATCATTTTTGAAATAAGCTTCTATCATAACGAATAATGCTCCCAAATTTTTCAAACGTAATGCACCTTACGTATTTTATCCAATGTCTGACAAAAATAGAAATATTTTTTATCCTTATAAGGTATACTTGAAAAAACAACGTTTTTAAACATTTATTTTATTTCATTATGTTAGGATCTTTTACTCAAGAAACAGTGTTAACAACTGTGCCAGCAAGAATTCTGAGTACTGTAATTAATGGAAATTTAGTTTTTTTTTAATAATATTATCTTTTTCTTCTAAAGTTTATCATTTCTTTCATATATCATTTCTTTTATATAGAAAATATTACTTTTTTCTGTTTGGAATTTAATTACCAATAAATTTTATTACTAATAAAGGCTTTGCTTTTTATTTAATTAAATTATACGAAGCAAAAGTTTAGTAATATCGCGAAGAACGTATGACTAGTATTTAAACTAGAGACTCTTATTTGTACCTTTACTAATTTGATTATGAATTTGATTTTGATCGTAATGTTATGACTGATTTCTATACTGTTTGGTGAGCTAATTTCAAAGCTGGTTTCATTTTTTTTTTTTTTTTTTTTTTTTTTTTTTTTNTTTTTTTTTTTTTTTTTTTTTTTTTTTTTTTTTTTTTTTTTTTTTTTTTTTTTTTTTGCTGTCACATAGGGATTCTTACAAATTCACCTATTTCGCAATATCTGGTCAGAGAGAAACTTTACTATTACTACTTCGACAGGTGAGGTATTGCTTCTGATATATATTTTTACGTTGAATTTAATGAAATCAAACTCGAGTCGATAGGTTAAATAGTTTAGAAGTTATTAAGGTTTTCTGTACTAAAAGTGCACTTTTGTATTTATACCTATTTCCGCGTTTGACGTTGCTCTCTTGGTATCTTCTATGTATTTTTGTTAACGCTGAATAAAATAAGATAAAATCAAAGTCTATGGAACTAATACACTATCGACCAATAAGTATTTGGACACCTACGTAAATGACTATATCTGCGGTCCTGAGATATGTCACGCCCTCCGCCAGTATATATCGTGTAGGGAACAACATGGGCATTAGTCCCATGCAAGATGCCTACTGCACTATTTTGGATGACAATGCGCTTCCTACGTTGTGGCAGTATTACGGGGTGGGCCCCTGTTACTTCCAGGACGACAATTCCAGCTGTCATGTTGCGAGGGTCACCAAGGCTTGGTATGGTGCCAATGAGGTTAATCGAATGGACTGGCCTGCTCAGAGACCAGACCTGAACCCTATGGAGAACCTCTGGGACGAGTTGGATCGCGGAATTAAGGGGTGCACTACCCGTCCAAAATCGGTGAAAGAACTTACACGTCTTCTCCAAGCCAAGTGGAAGAAATTACCACTAGCCGTCACACGAGGACTTGTGGAAAGTATGCCCCTGAGGGTTCACGTTGTAATTGCCTCTCGTGGAAGCCGCACCAACTATTGATTATGAATAAAGTTTGTTTTTCTTTTCAGTCACACGAGTCCAAATACTTATTGGTAGATAGTGTAGTTTAAAATTTATAGATGTTTTTATTTATTAAAAATTCAACTTTATTCTTAGACCTATTTACATGTCTTACACCATCTATACATTGATATACAGTCAATAAGACAGTGTTTCTTGTATACCAATGTATGATAAAACCATTAAAGTTAAAACCAAATCAACCAAAGAAACTAATAGCTTCGAAGTTATAAAGAATTTGTGTGTAAACGTGTATAAATTAATAACTACAATTTTCATAGATAAAACCCGCCTTTTTTTATTTGTTAGTTCTATAGATTTGATTTATCGCACTAGACTAAATGTAAAAGAGTATATAAGCAGCATTTTATGTGTCTAGATGTCAATCTCAAATTCTTGATAAGTCAGTATGAAGTTTACTAATTAGTACAAAATTGAATTTTTTATCTTGAAATAATAATCGCTTCTAAACTTTTCCTCCTATTGACTTGGTATTGTTTGTATTCAATTCAGAATAATAAAATACTTCAGAAAAATGTCTTATTTGTCTAGATATTAATATTTTAGTTTCCTCCTTAAAATAAAAGCCGTTTTGAATTAAATGTATTAAAAAAATATATATACATGCAGTTACTACTTTGTATTTATTATTTTTTTTATTTATTTATTTGAGTTATTTTTAAATAACTCAAGCTTTTTAACAAGTAATGACGACTTATGACATTTAATGTTTATCCATTCTTTAGATTAAAATATCAAGTATTGAAAATAAAGAAAGTTAAAATTTTCAATTTATAAAAAAACTGATAGAAAATATAATTTGTTTTATTATTTTTCCTAAAATCAGCATTTAAAAATCTATCAGAATCAGCTATTGGTTTCCAGTCTATTTTTTGGTTACATACCTGTGCAATCAGAAAATACTACAAAAATACAAACAAAAATAAAAAACATAGGCTTGTTTCTATATATTTTTCTACATTTTAACATGAGAGGAAAGCATTCTTAAATTCACTGTAAAGGTCAAATAATTTGATTAAATGTATTTAAGAAAATAACGTCACATTAGACCAAATGATTTTGCATACCTGTGTGAATTAATAATTATTTCTTTAGCATTAAAATTTCTATCCATTCAAAACACTAAAATTGCATTTCAGAGGATAAAAGTACGATGAACGATTCAGCTTTTATTAAAGGGTACCTCACTCCATACATATACTTAAAATTTTAATATTTCTCGCTAACATGGAGTACTATGCATATTTAATCATCAATCAACAACCTATCATGATGCATTGAGCTTTAATCTATCTGCTGTTACATTTTTAAATACTTAGGAGCAAAGTTTATAAGAATATATGCAAATTCTGACGAAAATTGTCTATTATATCATGCGTTAAATATCAAAAAGTATAATTAGGTTTACTTGATATATGCAGTATAAAATGGCTTACAAGAGTCTTTCTAAATCCCCTCTTAGCTTAAAAAACATTTATCTTATTAATTTAAAGACGGAGAAATCGTCCTTTTAGAAAAATGTCAATACTCTAATTAAAATATTATTTTCTAAAGTTATTGGGTAGTAATTCTTAAAATTTCTTGGAACCATTATTAAAATCCCATACATTTCCTGGTGGTCTTTATGGCATTATCTGTTAAAACGAATTAAGATGGCTAATTTTTCTCTTTCGGATTAAACAATTCAAACAACTTTCTTGTAAACAATTGTCAAATCTCTAGATGAAATGCGGGATAACCCGTATTTGTTTGGCGTTTTCATATTTTCATGGCTATAATACTCTGTGCCCGATTCTTGCATTCCTATTGTGTAAAACCTTAAAGTGAACTATGGAAACCAACAAAGTAAAGTGTTAAATTAACGTCCTTAAAATCATAATATATCTTTTTTTCTAAATAGCCTAATTTTCTTGTAATTAATAGCTATTGGAGGATATCTTATAATATATATATACTACTCGAAACAATTAATGGATATTGTAAGCCTTGAATAAAATAAAGTGGTATAAGCAAACTACGCAAATTTTTTTTGTTGCCTAAAATGGAAGAAGATAGTCACAAATGCAATTTGTTCTTATTTTCAAACTTCGCAATATGCAAATTTTGAGTTTGATATCGAAGATAACGCTTTACTGGCAGCGAATTTGATTTGGCTTTCAACTTAATGTAAGACAAAGCAGAAAAGAATGATCGACATTCAATAAACGCGTTGTTTAGATGATTGCTCAACGAAATCATTTTACCGAATCAGAAGCATGGAGAGTTGTTGTCCAGTTAGAGGGAAGCCAAACACAAGCCGAAGTAGCAGAAGTCATTTGAGTTTCACAATGTGTGATTTCCAGGATCTGAAACTGTTTTTGGAGGCTGGAAATTCAAGCGGAAGATCAGGGCAAGGACGTAGACGTGCAACAATACCCAGTAAGGACCTTAATTTAACGCTAACGGCTCAGAGACACCAAAATATGAATGTCACGCTTCACCTTCACTCAGCTACTGGCAGCACAGTTTCGACGCAAACTATCCGAAACCGTCTTATGCTTAGGTCTGTATGCTCACCGACCTATGGTGTGTGTCACGTTAGCAGCAAGGCACCGTCGCGCCCTCAGGGAGTGGGCAACAGAGCATGTGAACAGGAGGAGAAATGAATGGAGCAATATTCTTCTCTCCGACCCCGTGTTTCTGTTCATCCTGATAATAGGCGTAATTTCATACATTTGATTTCATCTGACAATCGTCTACTCAAAAAACAATTATATTTATAAATAAACATTTGAAGAAATATGCTTGTTTGTCAACTAAAGTCCTACTTTAAAATAAGGTATATCATGTTACATCAAAAATTAACTATTTTTAGGGCAATATTTTTTTTAATTTATAAGTTAGAAGTACGTTATTTAAGTCTAACTAGAGCTATACAACTACTATACTGTTGGGAACGGTCAGGGAACGATGTCATCCCATTTTTGATCTTCTGCATTGAGAATAGCTCCCCCTCTTTGATAGCCTTTGAACACGAAGTCGGCACTTTACGGTTAAATAGTTTAACGAGGACTGATATCGCGATGCTTTGGTAACTCAACGGATTGAGAAAAGTAGTCACTTACTCTCTCACTGTCCGCTGTCATTGATGCTTGACTTCGGTGATCTACTGGGAATCGTGTCTTACGATCAGTTGTGGGTTCAACAAATACTTTGAAGGAAGAAAAAGTAGAATTCGAAAAGTTGAACGATTAATTTGTACGGCCAGTTCCTTTCTTCGAGTGAAAGCACGGTGCTCGTAATTGCAAAAAACTTCAGAAAAATTAGCAGTTTCAACCTCATGAGTTTATATTGTAATTATATAAAGCTACCTCGGGGGAGCCTGTAACCCCTAGAAAGCGCGTCCCCAGGTGGAGGATTGGAGAATGCCTCCATTGGTTTCTTTTGGGTGGTAGAAGGGAAATAAAATACCTTCCGCGGACCAACAGGCAGAAGTCCAACCTCCTAGGAGGTTCTGGCAACCTTCTTCTTCCATGAGTAATATATGGTTCGAATCTTAATGCTACTGTGGCCAAAGCTGTTTTAGATACTTTCGGACACATTTAATTTTCCTTGCTCTACTGGACAAGACAACAACATATAAAGCTACCAAACTCAAATCGACGATCATTGTCTTTTCTATAGTGGCTACAATATCATGCTAGGGACATAAAGTTCTCCAGCTGCAGCCCAAAAACAGCCCTCTCGCATTCTGTCTACATTGATGACCACGAACAACATACATGTAACACTTTTACTCCTCGGCAGATAAAATCGCTAATCGATCTCTCCTGGTTCGGTGGTTCGTCTTGCTTCGACAAGCAAATCAATCGAGTCTCAACTAGCTTCAAGACCCGAACGAAAAATTACTTTTGCGAGAATAAAATTAATGTACGGTTAGTGCTCCTACATTTGATACGAAAAAAAAGTCCAAACATTTAATTTTATGTTCATTAGTAAAACACTTTTAGCCGTCGTAGACTGTAATCAAGTGGTTTATATTATAATTGAACCGAAAAACCTTTTTTAAAACAACAATTAATCAAAATAGTAAATTTAAAAAAAATTTATAAACAATGACTGCCAAACGTTTCTGTAACCGTAACGATTGCCTTTATACTGATTCATTAAAAGTAATAATTAAAAATTTAAAAATAAATATATCGTTAGCTAACGATATATAAGCAATACTTAATGGTACAGTTACATTGTAATTAGTCCCACTGGACTAATTGTACGACACATTTCCCAGCAGTTCATCGAAGTGAAGCGTCCCCGTTTGAGATGAGTGAGCTGGTAGATGACCACTTCAATCTACCTGCGAAGGGACCGAGGATGTGCGAGAAAGGCATTATCGTTAAAAATTCTTCGCGCGCGGATCGTTAGGCTATCAAAACTGGGGGGGGGGGGGATTCCCTGTACAGAGGATCAAAATTATGATGGCACTTCTTCAGATTCTGCTCAGAGATGTTTCCAGACCATTACCATTCGGTTTATAAAGTGTTTTTCAAGTCTAGTTCATCAATTATGTAAAATTGTAATGATTTAAATGCTTTTAGGTTAAAATGATTTGAATTGTGTTAGTAATTTTTTTATAGAAAATGTAAAGAAAAAAATTAGCTTATAGCTTTATTGGAGTGCGATATTACACTTGTTCCCTTGACATTTTAAATCCGCCTTAAAATAATGTCCCCATACATCACATAATGTATTATCATTATACAATTTTATATGGCAATAGACATATTTATGAGACACTGCTCGATAAAACTCACTAAGAGTGTTTTTCAGTTTTTTAGAAGTAACATTTCTGGTCTTCAAATTTTGTAACACAGAAATCTCTTCAAAAACAAAAATTTATATTTCTTTTTCTTGATTTGCGTCAAACTCTATTATTTTTTTTCAAAAAAAAAAGCCCAAAACTAGTTATTCAAAGAAAAAGAGTTAAAAAGCTTTTTACGAGCGAGACTTTTTTTTAAAATCTATAAATCACAACCTAGAAAAATTAATGATCAATATCTTTTGGGTTTGCCCAAACTCAATAATAGAACATAAATATGTTACTTGTTCCTGTTATTTTATCTATCATGAAAGATCTCCTAAAACATAAAAACGTATTTTCTTCTGGCAAATAAGCAGAGATTATTGTTACGAATAATGCAAGAAACAAAATGTCATACGAGATAACTTTTTAGATATTCTGCTTATTCAATTTTCAGATATTCTGCCAATTTACTGTAAACAATTAGTAAAAGTGTTTGTTTCATTTCCTAATCAGTTATCATCAGTTGTCCTTATACGGTAAATTTTGGAACACTGTTTTCTTTCAGATTTTCTTTCTAATGTAAATCAAGAACAAGAATACAATTTAAAACAATATCAACGGTTTACTTTTCTCTGAATGTCTCATGCAACTTAATTCACAATTTCATACTTGTAATTTTTTTAATGTTAAATATTTAGTCATTCAATATAGTTTAAAATTCTCGTTTTTCATTTTAAAAAAAACTTTGCTAGAAATGCAAATGTGGTTTCATTTGATTAGTGATGTACTTCACTGGCCTGATCCGAGAATAGCACCCCTCCAAACTAAATTTGTCTTCTTTTTACATCCAAAATGACATAGTTGCAAAATCCGAAAGAAAAATAATAAAAAAACGAGAAGAAATTACAGATAAAAAATAAACGCTAGTTGTTAACGGGAAAAGTTAAACGAGAGAAAATAAAATTAATAAAAACATTTGCTGGTTAAGAAAAATAAAAATAAAATAAACAAAAAAATTTTACTAAAAATTAAAAAATTAATAAAATAAAAATTAAAAATAACTTTATAACTGTATGCGCCTTTGCGTCAGCTAGTGAGATACAGCTGAGACCCAAAGGTTCTCTAATAAACATTTTTAATGAAAAATGACAATTTTAAACTAAAATATTAAACTGTAATAGTAAATTACCAAACATTAAAAAGTAGTTTTTTTATAAGAAGTATGTAATTTAAGTAGTTTTAACTTCTTTTTCACATTTTGCTAAGTGAATAAAATATAATACAATCCATGCTAAACCTTTATATAAAATAATAATAACACAATAATTTGGCAATTCTGCAGCAGCAAACTATTTTAAAATTTTTCACATTTTATTCTTAAGTTTATTTCATGTCCATGTTATTCGTACATCCATTTATTCTTAGATTCATTTCATTCTTGCATTCATTATAATTCATTTATTATTCTTACAAGATAAAGATTTTAAAAGTTAACATACTCAATAAATAGTTAACATCTTTGAACATTTTAATGCTAGTAACACATTAATAATTTTAACACGTGAATTTTTAAATAATATCACGTTATTCTAGAGGGCAATTAATTAAAAATCTATTTCCTTCAATACGGTTGCATTTATTAGCTAAATATTATTGGCTAAATACATTCTAGAATTAAACTAGATTTTAATCAAAAAATTAGCATTTTTAGAAAGTATTTCAAAAATTATTTTTTTTAGAAAATTCGAATTTAAACTATAAGATAAAAAAAAATATTTATGAAAAACTCATGTTCCTTTTTGTTTGCTTCTTACGAAACGTTGTTATTTTCAGTAATTGAATAAACACTAAAGTTTAAAAATCTCACTAATAATATAACAACTATTTTAGTTTTAAATATTTTTCTTCTTATTTATTTATGTTTTGAAATATTGAATATTTATTCATTTGTGACTCTCTAAGAAAATGATATCTTACACAACTAAACAGCCTATATTTCAAAACTATAACTATATTTATGTTTCAAAAACAGCCTGTTTTTCCCCCACCGAACACTCTTATACTTTTTATTATCAAATTTGTTTATGTTATTCACTGCCAAATATGTTTAAGAATCTTAATGTATGTATTTGACACTATTCTTTTTTTTCTCGTTAAATTGCAAAAATTAATTTAAATTCATTCAAGAAATTGTTTTGGTAAGAAACATATTCTTTTCGATTATGATTTAAAAACTAATATAATTGCAATACTTTTTAATATCAATTAGTATTTGGATAATAATTCACTAAGAAAAACAAAGTAAAGTTAAAACTACAAGAGCCTGATAAAATTTATCATGTTTCTGGCTCTGTGGGAATACCAAAAAGCGCGGTAATTTTTACCGAAACATTTTGGTTGTGATTTTGGTAAAATTAACAATAAAATATGGTTTTGTAACTATTTAATAAAATTTGGTAAGAGTAGTAAAATTCGGAAACTTCGTCATGGCACAAAAGCATTACAAAAACCATTATTAAGGCATTTTACAAAAACATTTATTCGATTAAATGATTCGTTTAATTTACTTTTCAGTTTTGTACTTTTTATTAAATGTGTGATAAGCTATAATTTTCAAAACTAGAATTTCCGGTACAATGTTACCAGATGAACGGAAAAATTACCAAATGAATGGTTTAAAAATTATTAATATATTTTTGTTTTATTTACCAGAATAATCCTTTTTTTAATTCAGAATTTTCATTACCAAACAGTACGATAATTTCACCAAAAATGTTTCTCCATGCAAAAAACTATGCAGTTAGAAATATCGAAGAGTAACATCATTTAATATTTTTATGCTTTAAAATCATCTAATACTTCTGTAATAATAGGACTATGCAGTTAAAAATATTTCAGAATAATATAGAAAAGTACCTTGTTAATTAATGATACTGGCATGAAATTTATGTTTGCTTCCACATTTTTGAGACGCTATATTTCGCTTCTAAGGTTCTTTGTTACAAAAATATCTTACATAGTGAAGATATACGCATGAATAATATATTTTGAATAGTTGGATATATCATTTGTGTTGACGTCGAAGCACATGTTTCATCATAAGGCAAAGGAGAATAAATTTAGAAAAGTTACGAAACTGAAATTTTACACAAAATGATTGGTATTCAGTACTTTTGAGAGAAGATTTTAAATGGCATATTATACAATGCCCTTTATTTGGGTTATCCAAGCTATCAAAGACTGGAACCCTTAGTCAATGAAGAAAATTATATTTGTTATATTATTCATAAATAGATCAATCTTGCAGAAACTAAATGCAAATCATTTTCCTTTATCTGTAAGGTATAGGCATTCTAAAACTCCTCAGTGCACGTATATAATATCTTTTGAAATTACCATACTGTATGATAATGACATTTTTAGTAAAAAAAAGCCATAATTCTAGTTGATAAGACCAAAAAAATAAAAGGCAAAACCATTTAAATGGTAATTTTTCCATTCATAAGGTACGATTTACAGGAAATTTTAATTTTCTAATCATTAGTTTATTTACCACACGTTCAGTAAAAAATACAAAACTGAAAAATAATTTCAACAAAATAAAAAGTTTTTATGCCATGTTCAAATGCATCATGACAAAACTACCATATTTGGTCACATTTACATGATTTTATTGCACATTATTTTATTGTTAATATTACCAAAATTTTTATCAAAGAACTTCAGTAAAAATTACCAAACTTTCTGGTCTTCCCATGGAAGAAGAAATACGGTAAATTTCATAATATTCTTGTAGTTTTGATCATACTTTTTTTCAATGTGGTAAGAGTTAGATATTCTTCTTAGTTTGTTTGTTAAATAAATAAATTATTCTTAGCTGATGAGCTAAGAATAAATAAATATTTACAGAAATCGACTCATATTTTATTTTATTTTTATTCTACTGCACCTTATTTAGAAGAATTAGGACCTTTTAGAATTAAAAGAATTAGAAGACATGATGCATCTTAAAAGAATTAGGACCTTTTTTTTCACTTATGGTTACTTGACTTGCTTCTTTATCTATTTGCGTAAAAAACATATCCCGGAAAAAACAAACTGTTTACCGTCATTGAACTGCTTTTGTTCAAATTATTCATTGAATGTCTTATTCGTTTAACATTTATAAATAGAACTTTCAGTTACAATTATCGGCAAAAAATAAAGACAATCCTACGCGACATCACAAGCACGGAATCTTCTTAACCACGATTCTTTGATATGTTTTCATTTAATGCTGTTTATTTCTTTTTTTATCCAGTTCTGTTACATGATATATCCTATTATTTTATTCAGAACAGGAAAAAGAAGAATTTATATTGATTATCAAATTAAACTGTAGGAAGCGATGCTTATCCTCCTATGATCTTCTATTTGTTTAAATTGATTAATGGTTCATATCAAATGTTTGTGATACGTGTATTATTTTTAATAAAAAATAATGAATTTAAGAACAAAAAAATAAAAATAAAAAGAATTTGGGTCAAAACATAATTAAACTTTGACGCTAAAGATAAATGTACCATGCGTGAAATAAAAAAAAGCAAACAAAAAAACGACAATAATAAATAATGATGGATAATCTTTGGATAAGCAAATTTTATAATTCTGTGCAAAATTGTTCGAGTTGCTTAATTTTCCAAGACATCACGAAATTGTAAAATTAAAGATGCATGTGTATCGAGTAAAACGTCTTTAACAACTCTTAGTCTATTTACAAGTATGACATGCTTACGCAAAATAACTAAAATTGCTTAAGGAGTAAAGATTCATTCTACAACATAGTTACACAAATTTCCAAAAATTGGATTTCATGGAAACCGTAAATATAGGAAGTGCTGCTCTAAGTCGTATTCTTTTAAAAAAAATTGATTAAAATTATGTAATGGTGCAATATTGTGACAAGCCATACTTTTTCCGGAGTCACTTTTTAGCCATACTGTTCCTTAGCGGCCACCTATTACTATATTTTTGACCTCCGTGTCCCCTTATTCATAAAAAGTCAAACTTCCTCTCCTCCTTCTCTTTTGTCACAAGTCACGCTGTATTACACAAACATATGCTGAAATTCAGTCTTTCTGTTGAGCTTCAATTGAGTTTAAACTTCAATTATGCGTTTTATTAACATTTGTGAGCATAACAACAAAAAAGATTCGGAGTGTGATTGTTTGGATGAAAAATATGAAAATAATTTAACAACTAATTACATTAAAAATATTTAACCTGCTTAATTTAAATTATTAAATTTTAATCCCTTCCTTCTCGCTCCCGTGAAAATGACAGGATGAGGTTTCGCCCTCTACTTCTCGCCCCCGTGATATTGACAGGCTGGGGTGTTCAGTAGTAACGCGCCAATAAGAATAAAACTAGTTCATTTCTTTTGCCCGGAAAACATTTTATTTCTCATTTTACACAACAGATGGCAGTACCAAGATATTTTTAAGGTAATTGTAGACAGTTAGTTTATTCTAAACTAGATATCAGCACTAATCAAATTCGTAATACAAATACAAAAGCCAAAAAAATAGGCACTTTTATGACCGTTTTCTTGAAAATTAAGCGATTGTTAAGGGGTTAACCAAAATATCACACTTCTTGGTACCTCATCCCAATCCACTTGTCTCAAACTGTCCTAGTTTTAAGAATCACTACTTTTCCCTCCAAGCGTGACATCTTTCATGGACTGCTCATTAATATTATTGCTAAATAAGTACTTTGCTAGTTTCCTGAATTTTCATTCGATAATAACACAATACAGGGAATTATCAGATTGCCTACTTGAAAAACACGGTGATTTTCATCAAAAACACTTCTATAAAACGTTTCACTAAATAATTAAAAATTGCTGCTTATCATTTTGTTGCTCCAAAGCCTTTCACTTATTTGATCAAGTTAGTGAATGGCTTACTAAAACAATTTTATAGCTGTATGGAAAATATGTTCATTCATAACTATAGACAATAAAGTAGAATGAATCTAAACCTTGATGCAAATAAACGGAAAAGTTATTAAGATGCTCACGATTTCCTGTGACGTACTTGTAATTTATTCTTCAAAGCAGCTGTTTTCACAAAAGTGTGGATTTGCTACGCACAAAATTTGAGCCAACAAATTACAATGCAGCTGTATAACAATAATTGCTATTCGTTTCTGAGTTTGTATGCATTTTAAGTTAGAAGATTTTTCCCGTATTAAAAGTTTCATAGATTGCGTAAGAATCTCCTCACAGATGAAACGATTCGAACTGTTAATGTGGAAAACAATCGATTAGGATGAAGAAAAAAACATTAAAAAAAAAAAAANAAAAAAAAAAAAAAAAAAAAAAAAAAAAAAAAAAAAAAAAAAAAAAAAAAAAATTATTTTAAAACAGCGTTCAGAGGTTTTTTTTCTTCTCCCGACTAAATTCAAATGTCAGAAGGGTGTAGACGGGGGGGGGGGNGGGGGGGGGGGGGGGGTATTCTAATAAACATTGCTTTTGTGCATATTTTTTAAAAAACTTTTCTCGAAATAGATTCATTAGAATATTTAAGAGATTAACAAAAAATACCAATTGAAAAAAAACCTTATCAAAATTTGATTAGTATTGACAAGTGTCAGTTGAATTATGACCCTCATTGTACTTAAGTTATCATGCATTAAATCATAAAATAATCTCATAAATACATGCTAACCACCTTTGGTAACCAACTTGGTCAGATTAACGAATTTATCCCTTTGCCGTTCCATATTCCGTGATATCAAATTTTCCTTACATGGCATTTCAACTTCCAAATCAGGTGACTTTGACCTCCGTACAAAAAATTTAACATTTTAATTTTAATTGAAAAAAAATCAAAAAAAAAATCAATTGGACCAAGCTCAAAAAAGTTCGTCAATAATTTGTTAAAATTATTTACTTGGAAATTCAAAACACTACTGTACACTGCTCAAAATCTCTGTACACTACTGTACATAGTGATTCAATCAGATACGTAAGACTACGATAAATTAACTTTTTTTTCATGTGCTACTATTCGACTATATGTTTTTTTTATCATTTATTATGCAGTTCTTCTTACCTCAGTCTGTAAAATTATCCATTGATCAATAAATTAACTACCTAAAAACATAAAAAAATGCAAAGCAGTTCAAGACAGGAGTTTAAGGCGAAATTATTTCATTTTAACAAATTAATTATAGCGAATACGGATAAATCAAGATGCCTCAGTTTTCGGCAGTAATCAACACTGCACTTTGCATATTGCACTTGCTTCCATATTAGATATACCAGAGAAGTAAGACCATACCCATTGAAAGCAAATACATAACTAAGGGTACATTTTAAATCTACGTTTAATAATTATCTTTACTATGGAAAACATATTTTTATTTAAATTGATGGAATACGACAAGGATCTAATTTTTCATCTCTCTTAGCTAACTTATTTTTACAATATTATGAAAAAAATTATACTCTTAATACTAAATTTATTTTCAGATTTATTGATGATTTAATTATCTTTAATTTTCAAGATTATGTAATTTTGTTAAATAATATTCATCCAGAGGAATTAATCTTTCTTCGTAATATTAATGATAATATTAATTATAATTTTTTGGATTTAGAAAGGATTAAAAAAGAAGAAAATATCTGTTTTGTTAATTTATACTATAAAATAAATTATTTTAATTTTAATATAAATAAACTAATTACCAGAAATTCTAATGTTTCTAAAAACATTTATTTAAATACCATTTTTAATCAAATGAATAGAATTAAAAGAATATGTAATAATGTTTATTTGTCCAAAAAACAAATAGATAAACTCTTTCAAAATTTGATTAAAAAAAACATGGACACACAACTAACGTAATTAAGTTCTAGATAAAATCATTGAGTTAATTGTATGTTATTATTAATAAATTTACTAAAAACTTCTTTGTTAATTCATATTTTAACCATGTGCAAGTCCATGGCTGAAAATCTGTGCTAAACGGCTAAATCATGTTTCTTTTTTTTCTTTTTTTTTTAAATAAATGTTAATTTTATAAAATCATGAAAATTGTGTTACTAAATATCAACCTCTTTAATTATAAACTTTAAATTATTCAGTATAATATTATTACCTTACACACATCCATTTTCGAGTCAATTCAATTTAACTAACAAATCAAACGCGCTACAGTACTGCAGTAAGAACGTGCCACAAAAGATCCCTCTATTTTCGCTTCTAACCTTTATTTGCGCTTCTATTTTCATATTTTGTAATCTGGCAATCTTATTACGAAAATATTTGAAATCATTCTTGAAAGATTGCGGTCCATGTAAGTTCATTTTAATTCGCTACTCACTTTATAGATTTCGTTTTGTGTTTTGTTCTGCATTTTCTTTAAATTTTATTTTCAATTTTTTGCTTGATATGTTTTATTTCGTATATATTTTTTACTTAATGTGTTCTATTTTCGTTAAAAAATTTTTATTGTTCCTCACAATACAACGTATTGATATATTTTGCTTTGGATATATTGATACAATACCAGAAAGCACTCCTTTTTGCTGATATAATCGTGTGAGCTAATGAAGAGATTATATCTTTTCCTTGTTTTGTATTCCGGCTTTTTAACATATTTTTATTAAATAAAATGTCTTTTTTTTTAAATATTTTTAAAAATATTATATTTTAATAATTTTTCTTCTTCTTTCTTCATTAATCTTTATTATTTTTTATGTTTTCTCTATATTTTTAACTTATTTTATGTGCTCTACACACTTGCAGCTTGTGCACAGTAAATAAAACTTATAAATTGAACTAATAAATATACTTATGAAACTTATATAAACTAAAAAGAGTGAAATAAAATTAATAAAACTTATAAATTTCTTAATTTTCTTCGTTTTTCTCTCTTTTCTTTTTATCCTTTTAGTCTTTTCTGCACTATATATATACACACACATCTGCCTTGCTTGTATATCGTGTGTTCTCCCAATAGCACCATCCTTGAGCTTTAAATCCGATATACAATTTCAGATTATAAACAATTGAGCATTTTATATAACATATTTCGTATTTTCAACGAAATAATGTCTATGTTGTAACCCATTTAGCACATATTTAATTACATACATCTACGTTTTAACTTATATTTAATATGCACTGAAAAATAAATTACCTTAGTCTATAATTTCAGATTAAAACATTAAAAACAGTAGACAGTTTATAAGCCCTTCAAGTTGATTTCAAAACTAGGTAAGAAGTTTAAGAACTTACTTTGAAATTTTACTCGTGTAAAAAGGGTTAACTTTTTACTGCACAATCTTAAATCTCATTATTAATCAACATCTTTGGACGAAAAGACAACGTCAACAACTTTTTTTTTCAAATTAACTTGCACCAGATGTCAAATTTGCAAGCAGTAGCTGGAGCGATTAATTAGTTTTTCACCATATAAGAAAGTCTTTAAAGACAACCTACGTTTTGTCTCCTGAAATAAACAAGAGAAAATTTAATTGACTTTTTTATTAACAGAGAAAATTCATTATAATGCTACTAATGGTCTTAGGTTAAATAAATTAATTACTGCTGCTACGCTAAAGGTAAGCATTGCGCAACACTCTCATTAAATACATGTCATTACACAAATAAGTGAATTTAGCTTTGGATATTCAATTATTCATGTAAATTATATTATTCCTATATTATTATATGTTCCTACATCCCTGTGTTATTTCCTGTTAATATAATTTATGTCATGATTAATACACAATTTTTTTTATAATTGTTAGTACAAGTATGATATTTTAATAAAAAAATATTATTTTTTCTCAAACCATTTATTTTTTTTTTAAATTTATAGAATAATTTAAGCAGATGAAGAGAGTAAAATCAGTCTAGAGTCTTAAGAAACAATCAATTTTACTTTTTGATTAAAGTATTTTTTTAGAATAATGAGGAATCAAAAGCTTTGTAATTGAAAGAAACATTTTTTATACCATATTAAGTCACAAAAAAATAAAAAAAAGACAGAAAAGAAATTTAAGTCTTCAATTCATTCAGTCATTTTTCTTAAAATTGTTTTTTTTTTCCCAAATTTAATAAAAGTATATTTTCTTTGAATTGTACAATGATGTATTTTTCAAAAAATTTGAACTAAGTTTGATAAAAATACTTTTTATCACCTAATTGAGTACATTTGTAGCTTCTTGGAAAGGTAGGCATTAAAGCCTTTCAATAATTTTATAAATTTATAAATTATAAATGCCTTTTATGAGTTTTAAATGCATTTTAATCAAAGTTGTGTCTTTTAAATTGAGCTGTTGAAAATTTAAAAGACATCATTTATGTCTTTAAAGTTTCAAACGTGTTTTTCTAGAAATAATGAATTCTAAACGGAGTAAATGCGTAGATTCTCTAAATGTAATGCATTTAAGCATTTAAATGCATTCTTTCTTTCAAAATAGGAAATAAAACAGCTTCTTTGAGAGATAATCAATAAATATGAAACTTGGAACACTAAAATGTAGTTTTAATTAAAAGTATGGTCTAAGGTTCTTTTTTTTTACATTCACTTTTCCATTAAGGACGTGCATACTTGGGATGTAACGAATAGTCGGCCACCATTCGGTATTCGGCAAAGTATTATTTGGAATATTATTTTCCGACAAAGTTTTTTTTGGGGGGGGGATTTTAATAGATTTAATAAAGAATAATCGCCGATCGGCCTGTGATGGGGTTAGGGAACTGCCCTTGCATCAGAAAGGTTCTGGATTTGAATCCCGGGCAAGGCATGGATGCTCTTTCCTTTTCTGTACTATCTTTCCTTACTGTGGGAGCAACGTTGGCCCACCTAATATGGTGCCCCTGAAAGAATGGCCAACAAATCTGCCCTTCAGGTGCCTGTATGACCTAGGTCATTATTCAGGTGGGCATTGGAAAAAAATAATAAGAAAAATAAAGAATAATCTAAAATTGGTTTCTTTACTATACATTCTTAGAAATAATATTTACACATATTAAGTTCGAAAACTTGTTAATTTATATCAGAAAGACCCATGAAAAAGCGAAATTTGAAGAATTGAAACTAAATTACTTTGCACTGAACCATGAGTTTTATAATGCTGATTTTTTTCCTATTTTTAATTATATTCATGCAAGTCAGCTTCATCGTTTTTTCAACACTTTATGTTTTAAAAATTAAGAACTTTTTTTGTTTCATTTTTCTTGTTTTTCTGTTTTAACTCAAGCGAAGCCTATGAACGGAGTGAATTTTTATTAATTTACTAATTCACTAATTTTGCAGTATAAGCATAAACAGGGTGTCATAATAGCAGTTATAAAAATAATTACTTTCATGAAATAAATAATTTTTAAACCATTGGCCATAGCTTATCGTAAACAATAGTGTGAAGCGAAAATTCCAGAACTCCAGAGAATTCCAGAACTTCGAAAATTCACGGACTAATTCTCACGAAATGGATTTTTTTTTTTAATTAGAAATTTTTGTTCCCCCAGCTTGCACGAATAGTAAATTTAATTTTGAAATTCAAAAGCATGATGTTCTCCAAAAATTGATTAAAATTTGCTGTAATTCAATATTACTATTCCTTAAAAAAACTCTTTGTTTAATTCTTAAGTTTTTGTTTGATTTATTAGGAAATAATTATTAGCTGTTAATTCTATTTATATACTAATAAAAGAGTTTAACTTCCTTTTGCAAAGAATGAGTCTGCATAACTTCTTTAAATCGGTTTTGTTAATTTTAAGCAGATTTATTCAGCACGTAACGACCTCTTTTATTTTAGAGTTAAATGAAAAAGTATGCATAAATAGCAAATCTTAGAGCTTATAATTTATTTCAAATGTTTCCCCGTGTCAGTTAAATATTCATTCATTTCAAAAACTATTTTTAAGAAACAGTAGAAAATATACTATGCTTTAACTCCTAAAATCTATTTCGATTCTTTCATTTTATGTATTTATTTATTTTTTAAACTCTAAACTTCCATAATATTCAAACATATGATTTCGATTTTTTGACTGAGGATAGAAATTCGCAACGGAGTAGAAATGGGAATTCTAAAAAATAATAATAATAAAACTAGTATCTTCTTAGTTAAAACTAGTATCTTCTTAGTTAAAACTAGTTCTTGCTTTAGTATCTTCTTTCATTTTCTTGTAACGTGTTATACTTATTGTGACTTGTAAACTTGCTGTATGCTACTCGCTATAAAATAAATTTTATTAGTTATAAATGCTCGATAATTTTTTTGCTGAATTATAACATTTTAAAATATTTTCCTCTAAGATAGGATAAAATATTTTACAAATAATTAAAAATAATTTTGCAAAAATATTTACATGCATTTTAAAATCTCATGTAATAAATATAAACGAATCTTCATAGTTTTTATTTGTTTGGTTCTTCAATCATGCTTGATAAATATAAGTTATAGATTTTAATTCCTGAGAGCATAACGAGATTCATAATAATATTCAAGTTAAATATTAATCAAATTTTATATTTAGTACATAAAAGCTAGCTAAAATTACTTTTAAAATATTTCTTCTCAATTTATGTTAAATAATTTTTATTGTACAAATTTGATGTTTTACTAAAACGTTGTTGTTTACCTTGTATTTACCTGAATTCCATGACATCAATATCGAAAAATGTTATACTGAAATGTAAAGAAAAATATTTTAAACAAATGAAGAAGAATATAAGAATAAAATTTAAAACAAACTATATTTCAATAAATGTTTTATTATTAAAAAACCATTGATTACGCTGTATTATTTTCTGTACAAAACCTTAACATTTCTTAGAATTAAGGAGGAGCTACAAAAAGACCTAACAGAAGTATTTGCCGAGAAATCCAATCAGCACGCTCGAAATCTATCTTTACTAATTGTAGATGTAAAGCTAGTTTACATGCTACTCGGTGCTTTTTAAAGTTAATTTTGTTTTAAATAAACAATACTATCGTGAGGTTTATAAAAATACGACTCTTTGCTGGTTCGATGAACCATCCAGCATTCATCATGACGAGTTCCACCCGTGATCCTGCCCATCCCAACCACCCTTCCATTGGACATTGTATTCTCACTGTTACGTATTTTTCTACAAAATCCTTACTCTAACCTTAAATCAGCATTGAATTCTGACTCAGTTTCAAAAGTTGGTATTATTGATCTGTCTAATAGTTTTGCTCGTATCATACCATCACGAGCTTCCGATCCACAAACTTGTCCCGAAACATCCGTAACAATTTTAACTAATTTTTCAACAGCCTGGGTGTGTGCATGGAAAGCAGAAAATGTGTGGAAGGATTGAAGAACCTTCCTCCATCAATTTCTTCAAAATTTAACAAGTTTGTGAGTCGAAAGCTCGTATCATACCATCACGAGCTTTCGATCCACAAACTTGTCCCGAAACATCCGTAACAATTTTAACTAATTTTTCAACAGCCTGGGTGTGGCATGGAAAGCAGAAAATGTATGGAAGAATAGAGGAACCTTCCTCCATTAATTTCTTCAAAACTCAACTTGATAGATGAGACGATATATGAAATTTGAGTGAATATCAAAATGCGAAATTTGATTGAAATCGGTTGAATAGTTCCTGAGGGATCGAATTTTGAAAAAGTAATATTTAAAATACTATAAATAATTGTAAACCTTACAATTCAAAATTTTTTAGGCTATTATTAAATAAAATAATAGATATTTACTGAAAGTTGTTGTTTTTCGGGAATGAAATTAACTTTGGATACACAAATCTTAGAATTATGTGCAAAAAATTTTCAAATCGCCTAAAAAAATCTTGATGACATGGAGAAATGCGCAAAAAGTAAAATTAATATTAAAGGGTTCACACTTTGGGCCTCTAACCAAACTCCAAACTATGGGAACCATATTTCCCTCATTGCGGCTTCTCCCTATTTTTTGGAGGTTAGAAATTCGAATCCGACGAAGAAAAAGTATATTTATTCAAAGAGCATTTTTGTGTCTGATTTCGAAACTTAAAATATCATCTTCACTATATAATTAGCATATTTGAGAACCCTCGAACCATTAAGATTGAGTCCTAAAACGATCCGATCATTAAATCAAAAGTTAATCAGGATGGTCCATTTATTATTGTACATAATCGCTGTTCGTAACATATACGTTTAGAACCCTTGTTAGAAATGAAGAAACGAGAATATACTTATTAGAGATCTAAAATAAGCTCTTTTTTTGTGCACTGTACATATAAAATAGCTTACATTACACATAATAAAAATTACAGCAAAAGTTAATGTAATGAAAAAGTTTGTTTAATGTATCTAAGGGAAAATGAAACCTATATTAAAATAATTTTAATTTTTGAACATCTGATTTCTTATTATTCATTTCCACAAATTGTATTACTTCAAAAAATATTTTATTAATGCGAATAAACATTAATATTGATATGAAAAGAATAAGTTTTCGAGCGCTCAACACCTGAAATATAAAGCATTTAATTTAATGTATTCCGTATCGTGGTAGTACAGACTTCGAAACCATGATAGAGTCCGTACCTTAATAGATAAACTATGAAAAGTATAGAAGGTTCAGTAGCTTGACAGTCGATACGTTATTTAATGATCCTATCTATAATTATCAAAACCATTCTTATTTATCATTTTATTATTAATAGTAGTAGTAGTATTGTAGTTGAATGAGTTGAAAAATAACAATTGTAGTTAACTTTAGCGATTTTGTGGCTGCCCTTTCCTTTTCTTACTTTCAACTTCAGAAAAGAACGAACCCATATAAAATACGAACCTGGAGAAACCAATAAATTTTCTTACTTTTCCTTAGAACAAAGGTTACATGATCATTGTTTAAAGCAAAAGATGGGAAAATTTTTTAAATAGAAATGACATTTAAAATAGAGATAACTTTCGAACAAATTGAAATTTCGAAAGAAACTCGCGATTACTTCACAAAAAAGTGGTGCTTTCAACATGTTAAATTTCAACTCTGTAGTCGCCATTTTCTGCATTGCAGAGCGGCCGGCGTGATATGTTTTACTAAAAATTTCACAGTTAATAGTGTTGAAGATTCAATTTTTTTTTTAATTTTGTCATACTTTCTATATATTTTTCTGAGCCTTGGTGGCTTAGGGGATAGAGTGCTCGTTTCCCAATGAAGTGAACTGGATTCGAATCCCAGCAATGGCTGGTCAATTCGAATTCCGCACTCGGCTTGCACCGACCACAGTGCTGGCGTAAGATATCCTCAGCGGTAAACGGATCATGGGTTAGAGACCCCTTGCCGTCAGGCTAACCATGGGAGGTATTCGTCGTTTTCCTCTCCATGTAACGCAAATACGGATTAGTTTCATCAAAAAGTCCTCCACGATGGCAATTTCACCCAATACTTGAACCAGGAGTTTCTTTGTCCTCTGGATTTAGTTCTGGATATAAGACTACGGATTTAAGCACTAGTAATCGTAAGCCCAAAGATTAGGGTGGCTGTTCTACGACAGATATAAAATAAAATTTATATTTTTCTGTAACATATCAGTTTCTAAGTCTACCGCTTCAGCACAGCAAAGCAAAATGTTGCGTAAAGATTTACACCCAAAACAGAGGCTGTTGCTCTTACAATTTTAAATATAGATAGAAAGGAAAAAATATATAAATCGCAATCGTAAAATATAAAATCACGCAAGATTTACCAAAATGATTTTAAAATAAAATTTAAAAAATTGATGTTAATAGGACTAAGTGAAATTGAAGTGCAAAAAGTAATAAACAAAACCTAGAGTAAAGAATAAAATTTAACTTTCGATTTAGAAAAGAGGAAATGTTCCATAGTTATTTGATCGTAATGTTAAAGTGTCAACAAATATATTTAGAGTGCTCTAAACATTTGAACTAAGAGCTATAATAACACCACAAATTTGAAACAACGACTTAAAGTAAGCAAAAAGAAGCGGAGAAATAATCAATAGCTGGTTTGATAAATTAAAACAAAATTAAAAATGTAAAATGAAATTCATATTTAGTGTATCACTTTCGCGCCAACCACAGTGCAGACGTAAAATATCCTCAGTGGTAGACGACGGATCATGGGTTAGAATCCGCTTGCCGTCAGGCTAATCGTGAGAGTTTTGTGGTTTTCCTCTCTATGTAACACGAATGAGGGTTAATTCCATTAAAAAGTACTCCACGAAAGCTAATTTGCCCCAATGTTTGTTTCAGGAGTTCTTGTAGGAACATCATATGTCACATGACTATTCATATTACTTTTATGAGAGTTGCGAATGGCAACAGATCAAAAAATAATAATAAAAAAAAATGAGTGTTCTAAAAAATGTCTGCTGATCATTTTTATCCTGTAACTCTGTTGCGTACATTCTTTTGTCTTCTGGCCTGGGTTCAAAATTGCCAGGCCAGACTACGACATTGACTGTCGTAAACTCAGAATTGGGTCAGTTAGTCAACACCGATTATGAAATAAAATAGGTGCCCCTGATGTAAAGTTAATATTGGACTCGTGTTACTTTAAACCAACTCTCTTCTAATCTGTATTTCAAATAATTGCCATTTCTTACAAATGCGTAAGATCTTGAGGAGAAATACATCAATTCTCCATGAAAAAGTGTGAATTAATAAAAATTATTGGAGTTTTAGATGAGCATAAGTAATTTAGCGGTTAAAAGGTAAACGAAATAAATCTTACTTATTCTAATTTTTTTTTCATGAAGAGAAAGTTGGGTGGGGTGAATCATGTCACTACTTCGCAATTTGCAAAAAAAAATTTAAAAAATTAAGATTTATTTATTATTATTATTTTTTTTTTTACTGAACAATTGTTTCAATGTATCATAAAAACAGAATTAAAAAAATAAATATGTCGATTTAATTTTTTACAATCTATTTGAAAAAAGAAATAAGCATATCTTAAGTCAAAATTTGTATCAATTTAAGCAGGAATTTATTCTCCAAAAGAATTAACTCAAATAAAAAGTCTATAAAAACAAAGAAATAATATTACTGAGCAAAAATAAATATTCCCTCAATGACTTTTTTTTATTTCGAAGCTATTTTCGCCTCGTTAGAATAGTTTATGGACGATGCTTTTATTATAATTTTTACTTATTTATTTCTCCCTTCTCATGTTCTTTTAAAAAATTATTGATAAAAAATTAAAGTAAAAAGTAATTTCAAAAATACAGCATTTTTCTTAATTATTCTTAACGGTTAAAATGGCAAAAATGAACATTAAGAATTTTTTATCAAAATTTACTACTTGTAATTTATATGCTTCTTTTTGGTAAATATTCCAAATTAATATAACTAGTATAAATGTGAATACAGAACTCTGATATTTACATAAAAAAAATTCTCGAAAGAAAAATATATTTATAAGAACGTTAGCTCTTTGCATTTTAAAGCTTATTTATTTCCCTGTTGTTTGTTCATTTATTTTAAGCTGTGCGACAAAAAGAATTTTATTGAATACATGTGAATTTGACTTAGAAAGAATTAAAGAAAATAGTAAGTACGGAAAGTTTAGAATAATTAAAACAAACTATAAATAAAAAGAAAACATTTATCAACATGTTATTTAAAAAAACTATCCAATAATCTTATAACATAAAGACAATTATGAAAGGAAAAAAAAGAAACGCATTGAATTAGCCAGTAAACTAGATTTTTACTCACTCGTTTTCGTACCTGTGGGGATGGAAATCACGCAATCGTTATTTCGACTACTTTCAACTGTGTCATTTATTTCGACTTAAATTGGTCATAGCTGACTTTTTGAGATATAAGCAATTGGAATCCCATCAACATATATGAACAATATTTAACAGGAAGGCAGCCTTGAAGAATTCAAATACTTTCAATAACAAAACAATCGACGCACCAAGATGCAATCATCTGATTGCCTTGAAATTTCGTATGCATGAATGTTTTGAACAGATGTGGATGGAATGATGCCGACTGGGGACGTATGGTCTTTAGCAACGAATCCCGCTTCCAACTGTGTCCTGACGATCATCGAAGACGTGTTTGGAGACGCACAGGGCAGAAGGGGGATCCTGCCTTCACTGTTACACGCCACACCGACCCTCAACAAGGCATTATGGTCTGGGGTGCCATTTCCTTTGACAGCCGGACCCTTTTGGTCGTCATTAGAGGTACACTTACCGCACAGCGGTATGTCGACGACATCCTAAGACCTGTTTTGCTACCGTTCCTTTTGCAGGAACCTTGGCTGGTTTTTCAGCAGTGCAATGCCAGACCACATACGGCACGTGTTGCTGTGAACTGTCTGCAAGCTTGTCAAACTCTTCCTTGGCCTGCCAGATCACCAGATCTCTTTAGAACCGTCTGAAACTATAATGCTATGGGAAGGCGATTGCATCTGGCACGGAATGTTGATGACCTCGTTCGACAATTGGATCGAATTTGGCAGGAAATACCGCAAGAGACCATCCGGGAGCTTTATCGGTCTATGCCACGCCGTGTGGCAGCTTGTATCCAGGCTAGAGGCGGGTCAACACCTTATTTAACTTGTTACTGTAACTCTGCAATAAATTACTCAACTGTTCTTAAATTTTAATCATTCACTATTCTGTACATTGTCTTCTTATCCACTAATTTTCGTTTCTATCGGACAACTCCTTCTTGGTGCGTCGATTTTTTTGTTATAGAGAGTAATTACACTGGACTAGTAAGTGCGCTGCCACACCAAAATGAACCATAATCCTGAGGCAACAGCATGACATTACGTTTTTCTTGATGTGTGCAATATAGTGCGAGAATCTTTAAGCAGTTCACTGAAGCATGGATGTTCCCTCAAAATATTAGACAACGATGACAAAGAAGTTTGATCGACATCATTTTTAACTGGTGATTTCCTCAATTCTTGTAAAATATCACAGGCAAGAAAATGTTTGCAATGACTAGACTCAAACTACTAAGCATTTTCAATAGGTTCACTAACAAACAGGCTATGAGAGATGAAACACCACAACGAGTATTCAATGCTTTACAGTTCGTTCAACAACAAAAAAATTACATTCTTCGTAAATTGCTCCTTTTTTTAATATTTTAATAACTTACCCATAGAGTAGATTTTATTAACTTTATTAACCTAGTGTTTGGCAAGGCTAACTCAGCACTCAATACCTCACGCGACAAGCAGCTATCAAATATTTAAAATATCACTCGTGACTAGCGAGTCATATTTCAGAGTCCACTGTTTTAAAAATTAGGAAAATTCCATTTTATATTCCTTCCATAACAACCTAGCTACAGCATTTAGGTTGAAAATTTTACCCCAAATTAGTCGCTACATTTCAAGTAGGTGGAGTCATAAATAACTTCCAGTGCAGTTTAGTAGTAAAATTATACTGCTAATGAATTCACGATTCATTAGCTAGCAGTGATTCCCAAAGTGGTCTATATCGACCCCCAGGGGCCGATGACAACCTGCAAGGAGTCCATGTCAAGAGGAAAAAAGCTGAGGATCTATGAAATGAAAATGGGGCTCAATGATAGTGAATCTCATATGAGCAGGTCGTGACCTTTCATATTGGCATTTCATGAATGGAATAATCACCATACCCTGATAGTACCTATTTATTTACATACTACCTTATAATATAATGACATTATCTATCTACATTCTACATAATTTATAAAAGTAGCTATGAAGTAAAAATTTTATAAAAATTTAAGTTTGTAGAATCATTTTTTGATATACGAAACTGAATTATTATAAACTAGCAGTTGCCTGCAGCTCCGTCCGCGTTCGTTTTTATTTTCTCTGCTTGTAAGGTTTTGTTTAGTAACAAAAAAGTATTTTTCCGCGATAAATTGCAGCCTAGCAAGTGTGTCAACTCTTTAGCTAGCTAGTCCTCCAATTTTATCTGCGCACAAGATACGGGAGATTTCTTGTTCAGTTTTTACGTGAAAACGCAATAAACAAACCGACAATACGCTACTTATATACAAACTTATTTCCGCAATTATAATATTAGTAACGGAGTACGAGTTTTATAGTGCACTATTTTTTTCCATTTACATATTAATTAAATTAAATTTAATTAGTAATTAAATTAAATTAGTAATTAGTTTGAATTTAATTAATAAATGTATAAAATTAACATGTGTTTTCTTCTTAAGTCCACTACACTTCACTACAGTTAGAAATTTAAATCTTTCACAGTGAGTAGCACCAGCTGTCAAAAATACATTTGAAGTTGATGAATTTAAAAAAAATCAATATCAGGTAAGCAGGGGGTTTACCCAAAACCGAAAAACATGACAAGGGGTCTACGAGACAAAAAAGTTCAGGAACCACTGAGCTAGATGATAGTTTTAAGCAATTACTGGAGGAAAAGTTTTTACAAAATGAGGCATGGTTTAACAGCTGGCGAACCCTGGATTTTTTTAATTAATTAAGTATTGATTTAATGAAAGAGTACTTCTTAAGTAAATGTTGTTGATTGATAGCATAGCACCCTTAAACCTATGAAAAATGCTCAAGCAAAAACATAAAATCATCAACATCAATAATCAGTGCAAAAACATTGAAATGTTGCACCGAATTTAGGACAGAGGGAAAATATATTTCGAATTTATCTTTCATAGACATTTCTTATACACATCTCTTATACATTTATCACTTCCGATTAAGGATGTTATTTGAAAGAAAAAGTAGGCGTTACGTCTTGATTTAATATCTAACAAAGACACACACAGTTCGTCAAATAGCTGGTAAATATTATATTTATTTTCCCTGTCCTGCAGCATTACAGATCAACTGCAGCCGCAAGAAATTTTGATGAGTGTGTATATCACACCCTTTCACACGATCTGTACTGTACCATTCACAGATCGTAGACAGCAAGGTGCAACTTTGCTGAAGCTATGGATTTGGAGAAAAAAATTAACCTTTTACTTTTAATGTGTAGAGGTATTACAAGTCATTTCTTTTATTTTCTTATTAAAAAAATTATTTATTTATTTATTTTTGTTTATAACTGTAGGGTTATTTTATGTAGAATGTTATTGGAATATTTTTCCGTACATTCAAACCAATAAGCTATTAATTTCAATGAAAATAGCTAAATAATTAATGTAGTACCTACAGCCTCCATCACAGGATCTCTATTTCTCATTAAATATACTAAATAAGAGGCAAACAGAAACATTCACAGATTAACGGTGTAGTCGAATTTCTTGATGAATTTAATAGATTTAATAAATGTGCTGCATTTCGTATCGTCCTTTTTTCGAAATTTATGAAAATTCTGGAATTGAAGGTTGTATTGTTGGAATCTGTCAGATTTTAGAGTTTAATCCTAGAAAATTTTGTTAAATTTACGGAAAATGAAATTTTTCCCGCTGATGTTTAATTTTGGATCATTACAAACTTTTTATAATCCACAAAAGTAGAAATTGAAAATTAAGTAGGCGTTACTTCTCTCAGAAAATATTACGTGTTGTATTCTTAAGATAGAAAAAGGCGTTACTATTATAGACTTCGTAGAAATATGGCCTTTGTAAATAATTATTTATCAATCAACTCAATTAAATTCAATAATAATTCTTAATCAATAATAATAATTCTAATCCTGGTAAAGGCAAAATTACCTTACCTGCAATTTCTGTTGTTCTTCAATTTTCCCGGTGAGAAGATGGAAAGCTTTTCTTTCGCTTTAAAAAGGATCGCTACTCTTGTAAAAATAAAAAGATGTCAATAATAAAAAGTAACAAGTTCTGCCATTAAAGGAATTAACTATTTCTTTTTAAAACATTTAATATTTAACACAAAACGTAACAAGAAACATAATTGAAAACGAAACATTAAGCTTTTTTGAAATGAGCATAACATATCAACCTCTTTACTCTGAGGCGATCATTCCCCTTCTGTTTACAAAACTTCCGCCTCGCTACAGTTACAGTTAAAATTTTAAAGTTAGACTGTTCGTCGCAGTTTCTCGACAGCCTTGCTTTAAAATTCTTGCTAAACTTTTTGAATACATAACTCGCCTTCATTCATCGAACCAGTAACACATGTTAAATCGAAAATAATCGATTGGATACTGAGTTCTCTCATTTCGCTCCAATAATCTTTGATACATCAGCTTTAATACTTTATATATAAGATTTATTGAAAAATTCGAATGAAGAATTGGAGAATTCAAGAATGAAGACTCCACAAATGACTTACAAGGCTTTCAAGAACCCAAAAAACATAGAAAAATTCCCCCATTTATTGTCTTTGAAGAAGATCATAACTGGAAAATTTTTTATGAAACAATTACATGCTACCGATTATACCACGAAACTTATATATAACGACGCGTGTGTCAAAACGAAAAGCACCTTACTGTACCAAAGATACAGACTATTTCAGACTGAACCAAAATTGAGTTATTGCTCTTACAAATTGCAAGAAGAAAAATTGAACAAAAGCATTGTTAGGCATATCCCTGATGAGATCTCTGAAACTGTCAGTGCAGCATTGAGAGTTAGGACCTACAGTTCTGTGTTAAATCAAATATATACTTAATAATTTTATATATACTTATTAATTTTATAAAAACTATTGCTTATATTTTACCACTAAGTACAAAACAAAAATGTTTTCATACTTTTTAAAATTCATTTCTTTCTTTGTCGCTGCACAAATTATTATTACATGTTGCAATAATGAATAGCTTTACGATCCCTGTCTGAATATGGTCAAGCTCTCAAATTATATTTCATGTATGAATTTGTGAATTATTGATCTCGATTGGCTGTTCAATGTCTATTCAGCCATCAAAAGAATTTACACAGAATATATCTAAACTGCATTTATATATGTCCACGAAATTGTGCACCGAGCAGTTCAGGATTAACAGTTGAAGATATCCAAGATGAAAACAAAATAAAGTTTCTTTTCAAAAAAAAAAAATTTGACAACAACCATTTTGACCCGCGTGACAATTTTAAGCATATGAATAATGAGCTATTATAATCAACTAAGTCTAGGCCTACATCTATTGTTATCTTTGCCAAGGTAGGCAGTAATAGGCTTCGATATTACAGTGCAAGTGATATCGAAAAAAAGACAAGAGAAAAAAACTAGTTATTAAAAGCCCTAGCGTGTATATAAAACGTATGAAAAATTATTTACAAGAAATAGAAACAAAAGATTTGTGATAAAAATATACTGACTTCGTTGAACACTACAGAAATGGTACATCACACGCTCTTGACATCCCGCTCAAAATTCAGCTGCCGTTAATCGGACAAAACTTGGCGTGAGAATAGCCTTTGTTCTCCCCAATTTCAGATGCCTCTGCTCTATAAATTTGTAGGGTTAACGTAGTAGAATCACGGCTTCTAAGACAGTTCATTCTATTGGTCGAACTCTTCGTTATTTCAAATGCATATGAAGCATATTTCTTAACTGTATTCGTAACTGGATGTTGTCAATCTCTTAAAAAAGTGACTTGTTTACAATTAATGTTTACTGCTGTGTTAGAAAATTTTCATCGTCGATAAACTTTTCCTTTTTTAACTTAATTTCATGTTCAGTGATGTAAAATGACAGATTGCAAAACATATTGTAATTAGTTCAGAAGATATTGCATTTTACGGATACTCAACATCTTCGAACAGATGAAAAAGTATCCTGATTTGACCTTTGTGTAGATAAACGAGGAATTGACAAATCCAATTAATATAGAAACTGCAAAAAAAGTAGTGTAATCCATTTTCGAGATTATACTAAATTTCTACGTTTTTAACTAAGGTTTTTAACGAAATATGAAACTAAATCAAGGTATATCTATAAAGTTTAGATTACTAGATCGTTGCATTTATTTCCAGTCTGTCACACTTCAAAGATTTTGTTGTTGTATTTCTACTGAAGAAAAATCAGTAATTTACGATTGATGATGCTTTAATATAAAATTTATCAGTTATGATGCATTCAATAAAATGCCAATCCCCACTGAAACACGACCTTAAATTGGGGGTTAATAAACCCTCTTCTGACAAAAATTCAGAAAAAGGTGGGAGTTTATCTAATTTAATCGACAAATGTACAAATTTATCATCCCCACTTCAAACTAATTCATCAAAGTTGACTAAAAGAGCTTCCAATTTTAAGTCGAAATTAACATTTAAAGTTAGTAGTCAAACAAAGTTAAAAAAATCTTTTAAACGCAAAGAGGAATCTCCTTCAACTCTCGGTAATAAAAAATTGAAAAGTGATTATGAGATGAATCACAAAGCTAACAAACTCCAAAGTAAAAGCCAAAGTGAATTTAAATCAGTTTATTATAAAGATAGTGCAAGTTATGTGTGCAAATTTTGTTGTCGTCGATTTTCTTCTGTTGAGCAATTAAAAGAACATACACTTATTCATGGGAACAAATCATCATACATCTGCCATATTTGTAACCATGAAGCTGCATGCTTCTCTGCCTTGATGACGCATGTTGTTAAACACAGTCGAAAATCTGATGTAAGTGAAACTGTTAACAATGATATTAATCTTTCTACCTCTGAGAAAGTTGTAAGCTCTTTTCAATGTAATCAATGCAAATTAAGTTTTACTACTTCTCAAAGACTTTCCAACCACAACTGCCCTTCTGTTTCCTTTGAAAAAAGTGAATACATGTGTGCCTATTGTGGTAAAATGTCTACATCTGTAGAAGAATATCGTTTTCATGTTCAAAGCCATTCTGTTACGCCTTTCATGTGTATTCACTGCAAATTAAAGCTTCCTACTAAAAAACATCTTGACAGGCATAATGAAATATGTAAAAAGAGACCCAAACTTAAATTTAAATGTGAAAAGTGTTCATTTGCATGTAAAGGTAAAAGAGAACTAAACCAGCACATAAAAAAATGTGAATTAAATATAGAGTCCTCAATTTTTGGATGTCCAATGTGTAAATCATCCTTTTCAGTTAAAAGTGATTTAGATGATCACATTTTAAATTGTAGAATATCGCTCTCATCACAAAAGGAATATTCTGATATTCAAAAAGAAAAAAGAATAAAAAAAGTGTCATATATATGTGATCTGTGCGGTAAAACGTTTGCAACTAAACTTGGACATGAGAAACATAAAGAACAATGTGTGAATTCTGAAAAGTTAGTTACAACTAAAAAATCCAATGTGACTCTAAGAATTTGTCCTACTTGTGGTATTCAGATTGATTCTTTATCACTAGAGGAACATATTGAATCTTGTTTTAGCTCACTTCATTCTAATGTGAACTTGAAGAGTCCCAGTAAACATTCTGATGGTGAAATGAGTCCAAATAAGTATTCTGGTGGTGAAATGAGTCCAAGTAAGAATTCTGGTGGTGAAGAATCTCCAAATACTAGACGTAGTGCTAGATTAGTAGGGAGAAAAATTGTATTTTCTTCTGAAGAAGATGTTAAAGTAAAAGAAACTTATAAACCAAAACATATAAAAAAATTTAAATTAGTAAGCAAATTCCGAAGTAGAAAAGGCCGGCAATCCAAACTAGGTAAAGAAAATTTTATGTGTCTGGAATGCAATCTAACATTTTGTAGTAAATCGACATTGCTAAGGCATAAAAGAATGCATTCAGGCAATCCTTGGTTTTCTTGTAAATACTGTGGTAAATATTTTTTTCGTAAAGATGTGTTTAATCGTCATGAAATGAATGTTCACAATAAAAGCAATAAAAATGTATTTTGCTGTTATTATTGTAAATTGTTTTTTAATGCTGCTGTTCTCTTAAAGGAACATGTAGCTACTGCACATAAGGAAAATTCATTGCAATCCAAATCTGGTGACACTCTTAATCTTGACGAAATTGATCCACAAATTCAGGTGAAGCTGGAGCCAGATTCACATAATCTAAGATCTGATGAAGTAGATCATGTTAAAAGTGCAGATGGTCAATGTTCATCAGAACTTTCTTGCCCTAAAATGATTAATTTCCCTTCATATAGTAAGAAATGTGGTATTTGCTCACAAATATTTGTAACTATTGCTGAAATTGAAAAACATCTCTTAACACATCCTGTTCCTAATATTAATGATTATGAAGCGCCGAATGAAGATACTCTTAGATCAATAAAAAATAATGTGAAAGTTGTTTCTGATGAATTAGCTACAGATAAGGTAATAGATAAATGCGATATTATTGCCGATGATGCTAATTCTCTTTTGAAAGAAAATGTAGCATCCTTCGCTGAACCATGTTCTAATGATATTTCTATTGATGAAACATTGGAAATTTCATCAAATAATGTGGTTAAAGAAAAATATTCATGTAAACTTTGTTTTAAAACTTTCAATGATAAAACAGCTTTCTCAAAACACGAAGCTGAACAACATGTAATTGTAGATTGGTATCAGTGTTTAGTATGTGATGTATGTGGCTCAAAACGAGATATGGTTGAGCATATGTTCACTCATATGTATCAAGTGGGAACTTTTGTGGTAGCTAATAATGATTTCAACAATGTTTTCTCATGCTTGCAGCAATCTAAAATTGATGTGCTAAATCACAAAAAACAAGCTTCTGCTTCTGTGGGTGATTTAAGTGATAACAAATGTGAAGAAATAGAACTTGAAGATGATGGTATTGAGTTGCCGAAACTAACATATCATGGTAATCCAAATTTAGAAATAGAAAAGTGTTCTATGATAGAAAGCCAATCAGATGCTATTAATGAACAAATTATTAATCTTAAAGCTAATCAAGAAAGTGTTAAAGAAATTTCTTTTATTGATACAAGCACAGTGGAATGCTTGAAAGAGACTGAGTGCATGGATTCCGAATATCATGATAATGATTCTTTATCCAAAAATAATTTAGTCCAAAATATCCAAATTACTCCCATTATTAGTACCTTAAATAGTAATTCTGATGAAAATCCCAATGATAAGGACCCTTTTCAAGAGCTGAGAAGAATTCTTAAAGCTGATAAAATACCTTTAAAAGAAATTTCAATGAGCAGTGACATGTCCAGTAAAAGTGACCTTTACAATAAAGCCTCAAATGAAGAAAATTCATCTGATGCTCAAAACTACTCTCAGTTACGTTACCTTCTTGAAAAAAATGATAAAAATAGAACTTTGGATAAAATAGCTTCTGCTGATCAGTATGTGGAATGCGCCAAAGAATCAACTGAAAACTCGGATGCTATAACCTCAATGAGAAATCTTATTCAAGATTTGAAATCATTAAATAAGTTAGTTTCAGAAAATGTTTCGAACCCTGATGTAAGTGAGGAAGAAAATTTAAATGAAGCAGATAAAGTGCATATCCCTAAATTAAATGAAACGCATAGTAAAACTATAAAAAATGCAGATGATACCAATAAATTGAGTATTAAGAATTTAAATGAAACTGATACTTTTAATGTCAAGAAATTAAATGAAGGAATTGAATCTCAGGTTAAAATATTGAATGAAACTTATGAGAAAAGAAATGAACAAGATAAAATGATGAAGGATATAAATGAAACACGTAAATTTAAATTTAGGAATAATAATGAGTTAGATAAGAATATTTTTATGCATATAAATGAAACTAATAAATTTAGCTCTAAAAGCAGTAATGAAACAATTAGATATAAACTTAAGAACAACAAAGAATCAGAGGAAATGATTTTCAAAAACAGAAATGAAGCTGATAACTTAAGTTTTAAAAGCAATAATGAAACAGATAGATTAAGTTTTAAGAAAAAAACTGAAGAAGATAAAGGGAGTCAATCAAACTTAAACCAAGTCTATAATACCTGTCTTAAGTTTGATGTAAACCAATCAAGAGGAGAGTTTTCTGAACGATCTTCTCCTGGTCTATTTCAACAAAATTCTTCAGAATTTCAAAAAATGGATAAGTTGAATAGTCTATTCCAACCTACTAACCCTCCAAGTACAATTTTAGATTTCTCAGATTTATTGAAAATTAGTGACAGCACAAGTCTAAATGAAAATAGTATTTTTGGAATTTCATCTCAAAACAGTGTCTTATGTGACACTTCCAGTACTTTTGCATACTCTTCAGCTAATAATTTTTCTCACAAAAGTCCTGTTAATTTAACTTATAGTTCTGGTACATTTTTTTCAAAAGAAGAATTTATTTGCAATAAATGTTCGACAAAATGTAAAAGTTATAATGACTTTGTTAAACATCAATGTGTTAAACCTGTATCTTCATTTGAGCAAACTTCTCCTGCAACTCCTGAAATAAAAACACTGCCTTTTGACTTCTCCAGGACAACTTTAGAAAACAGTAATGATTTAGTAAAAACAAGACAAAATGTCTCAGAAAGTTCAAAACACAGATCAACTTCTATATTTATGTGTTGTGTGTGCAGTAAAATTGTAAAAACTTCTTCTGTTTTAGAACAACATTATCGTGTTGAACATTCGGGTTATAGCAATAACTCGTTTCCAAACAATAAGTGCATCCAGTGTCATCAAATTTTATATGGTATTGCTGATTTTATGAAACATTCATTAAATTGTTTAAAATCAAATAATAGTGTTCATTTAAATGAAATTTCAAAAAATCGAGGATTGTTACAATCTTTGCTTTTAAAACCCGATTCTCAAGCCCAAGGTACATGCTTAGCAAATTCTAATGTGTCTCAAGATAATGACATGGCTAAGTTCACATATGAAAATATTTTAAATTTGTCTCAAAATTCATTTAGTTCTTGATAATATTGTTTAATTTATGGATTAAATCCAAGGAATATTTGTACTTATTCATTTAATTTGTATAGTTTAGTTGTAAATATTTTTGTGAAATCTGTATTAATCATTGTGAAAATCCATGAGATCTCTATATTTATTTTCATATGTAATTTATAGTGTGTTTAAAATTAAGAATAACCTATATTAGTGACTATTCTAAATTTTTTATATTTTTAGAAATTTCTCTTCATTGTGAAATTAAAACTGGTCCTAAAATTTTATTGTAGGGTGCAGCAAAAATATTCAGCAAAAAGGTTTTTGCACTATAAAATAGTAGTTAACTAATTTCTTTTGAATTTGTGTCATTTTTTTTTTGGTCAGCCACTTAAGTTATAAAATATTTTATAATTTAGTTTACTTTTTTTTTTGCTTTTCCTTTCTTATAATGTTGAGCAAAAGAGGATTTTAGAGTTGTTTAAGCAAAGAAAATACAGTGCAAAATCATTCGTTTGCTTAATGTGAGTAAACAAACAGTGTTTAATGTGGAATGCCATTTTAAAGAGCGTGTCACTAATGGTCGATGTCCAGGAATTGGATGTAAAGGTATGGTGAACATTTCTAATAATCGTAAGATCCTTAAAAAGCAACCTCAACGAAATCTGAGGGTTTCCATGAGAAAAATTGCTTGTGAAATTAGAATAAGTGACTTATTGGTGCAGAGAATGACAAAGACAAAGCTTTGACTGGAGCGTTACTAGTTCAGAAATGCCAACTTGCTCCAGACAGCAGATTAATTATTTTCGGGAGGTAGTTTTTTGTCTGATTCCTAGTTTAGTAAATTCTATTTATGGGGTTTTTACTAGAAAAATTGCTTGTGAAATTAGAATAAGTGACTTATTGGTGCAGAGAATGACAAAGACAGAGCTTTGACTGGAGCGTTACTAGTTCAGAAATGCCAACTTGCTCCAGACAGAAGATTAATTATTTTCGGGAGGTAGTTTTTTGTATGATTCCTAGTTTAGTAAATTCTATTTATGGGGTTTTTACTTATCACTACTTCTAAATAATTCAAAGGTGATATGACACTTTTACATTTAAGTTGTGTTGAACCTCACTGAACAAAATTAACTGAAAAACTTAAAATTTTAGTTTGCAATACTCTACCATTTTTAAAATACTTTATTAAGTCCTGGAGCAGTTGGCGTCTCTGCTAGTTCCAAAAAATGAAGTTTCGAACTGAAGAAAACAAACTTATGTAGCTCCAAAGATGCTGAAAATTTTTGAGACAGGCTGTAAGCGAGCTCTTGAAGACTATTTATCTGACTTGAAGCTCTTTACTGTTCAGCAAGCTCATAACTCCCAGAATAGTTATGTTGGCAATTGGATTAACATCGCCAAAATCCTAAGTCGGTTATAGTCAAAGACGGAATTTGGGCTAGTGGAAAAACACCTCTAGTTTTTGAGGGTGTTAAAATAATTAAAAAGTGTACCAGTGCAACATTCTAAAAGCCGTTTTATTTACGTTGACCAAAAAGCACTTCGTTAGTGCACACTGGACATTTCAACAATGCTAGCTCACGAGGCCAAAAAGACAAAAGATTGATGTAAGGAGCATTTTCTGTACATGATTTCATCTGAAGAATGGCCACCTTACTTACAATCCCTTGGATTACAAAAACATTTTGGAGTCTAGAACCTGCACTTAACCACATAAAAATTTGGACTCTCTAAAGCAATCGCTTCTCGGTGTATGCGATGGGTTAGATTAAAAGTAGAAAACTAAGGGCCTATAGCTGGAAATTTTAATGAGTATTTGTATTTTTACAGCACTGCAACAGGCAGTGACTTAGAAGCCAATTTTAAATTTATTTATTTGTTAAAGTCTATTCTTGTTATATTTTGTTAATTTATATGTTTTTAAAAAGGTTTTATGACAAACTCTTCAGGGTTTTTTTGCCGCACCCTTTACAATTTTCTTTCTTCTATTTTTGACTCTTTCAGTATTATACGTTGACTTATATTTAGAAAATATTTTATGAATTTTTTTATAAGTTAATATGTTGTTAAGTATTCAGATTATATTTAATTATGTGAAATTTTATTACTTACTGTAAAATTAGGTTACTTTGCGACACTCATGTTTTCAGGAGTTAAATAGCTTTTAGTAATAGCAAAAATAACTATTTTTTCAGAAGTTTTTATTTATCTCAGGGGCATTATTAGATAATGAAACATCTCTCATTTCTTTTGCTTTGTTTTCTTTGCTGTTCATAATGAACTTTGTCAAATGTCATATGAAGTACATATTTATAGTATTTTTATCAATAAGCTAGTTTAACATTCAGATTCTAGTACAATAATTTATTTATAATTTAAAATATATTATGAATTTATTTATAATTTAAAGCCTTTACCAACAATATTACATTTTGGGTGGTGACTTATTGCTTATTTTTAGTTGTATGTTGATTGATTATGAGTACAACCTGTAAAGCAAACTGATGTAGACAATGTTTGTTCTGAAGTTCTGAGTTCGCAATGCCAGTAGAATTTTAATCTTAATGAAATAGCCTGATCCAATAATGAAACACAAAGAACAATACATGATGTTGTACTATGTTATTGTTCATTCTTTTAGCAAACTCTACACTAGGATAGATGCTTGCAGATATCAATGAGAGTAGAGTAATACCAGTTTTTGTAAAGGCTATAAGAGGACAATATAATGGACATCATTAAACTATGTCATTTTGTCAAGAAAAATCAAATATTAAAAAAAAAAAAATTCCTCTTCCAAACAAAATTTCTAGTAATTTGCTTGTTACTGATTTTAAAGTTTAATTTTTAATAATAGCAATTATGATAATAATGTAATTCATAATACTAATAGTATGGTACTTTTATTCACGTCGCACTAGAGCTGTGCAGTAGGCCATTGGCGATGACCTGGGAGACGACCCTGAGGATGATCCGATTACAACATGCATATGTCACATATCGTTTTATGGGGAGGATACATTCACTGCCATGAATCATAGCACGATCGATCACCGCCAGAGGTATTGATTTCTTATAGGAACTTGGAGGACTTTGTGACCTCAACAGGTTTAGCGTGCACCAGTCGTGATTTTGTACACGAGGAGTCTTCAGCTGACGAAGATCAAACTCGCAAACTCTTGGGCATGAACCCAACTCCCTACCAGCCAGACTACCCTGGACCACAAACCTAATAATATATAATGGAATTAGTTAAAAAAAATAGTAACAATAATAAGATTTCTCATAAAACTATCAAATGAAATTAATTTTATTTTAGTTTTTTTTAATTTTCTGCTCAATATCAGGAAGATTTACTATGTCATACAATAACGTTTTAGTGGATTTTAAGGTGATAAATTAATGATGGTGAGAAGTTTATGACACAGTTACAATTTCTTTTTTAAAAAAAATTCTATACCATATTGAATGAAGTAAAGAAAATTATTCCTACAATGTACATTGTAGGAATAATTTGAAATGAGTTGTGCATTTATATTTTGTTAAATATTCAGAACTCAACATTTCAATTTAAACAGATATGTATATAATCAAAAGGTGTCTCAAGGTAATTCCACACTGCAGTACTCTATGTTTTTGTGAAAGAAACGTAAAATTTTTATTGAGAATAAGTAAATAGAAATGTTGCATAAATTTTTTTCTTTCAATATATATATACTAATAAGAGTTTTTTATGTTTTCCCCGGTGATGTTAATTTTATTAGTATTGTTTTTGTTTGTTTTTTAAATTTCTGATATTTCTTAAAATTATCTTTAAAAAAATTTTTTTTTTTTTTTTTTTTTTTTTTAAATTTTCAAAATATGTTGTTTTTCAATTCCTACTAATTAGTTCACACTCTCTCTATATCTTGTTCAAATTTTCAATTGTTAATAAAATACTTTTTATTTATCAACTCAAGTTCAAATACATTTTTTTAAACTTGTAGTGGATGAAACTTGAAGTTAATAAATTTTTTTCAAATAATAATTCATTAATTAAATAGGGATGAGCGAAAAATGAAATTGAATTTTCTGATTGGTTAAGCATTAATCATTGTTTTAAATTTTACTATAAGTGATTCAGTTTTTCACATATTTTAAAAATAACATCAGTGATAATTTCTAACTTATAGCTCTTTTTGAACAAAAAAATAGTTTATTGTGCACATTTAAATATTTAATTATTTTATATTTGTTGTGTCAGATAAATTCAATAAAGAACATTACGTGGTGTACAAATCAAATTTATACTTTTATAGTTGTCTGATACCACACGCCCATTTTTTTCAATTCCTACTATTAGTTCACACTCTCCCTATATATATTTATAAATCTCCCTATATATATTTATAAATCTGTAATTATTTTCAGTCGTTAATAAAATACTTTTTATTCATCCATTCAAGTTAAAATGCATTTTTTAAAATTTATAGTGGATGGATGACTCTTGATGTTAATACATTTTTTCAAATATTAATTCATGAATTAAATTTAATTAATTAGAAAGAACTGTAATTATTTAATAAAAAGTAACTAAAATAAAAATTTTCTTTGTTGACCTAAGTAGGAATTGACAATTTTTATTACTTGTTTCATGATTCTGCATGTAACTTCCTGAAATGTGAAATGCATGTAACTTCCCTAAACATATTTCAATTTTTAATGTTTACTTTGTCAATGAAGCTCTTGAAAATTTAGTAGGGTTAAATAATTTTAAATTGCATTAAAAAATTTAATTTTTTCTTACTCTCAAACCATTAATCAAGAATATTTTGGCAATTGTATACAGTGAAACCTCCCGTTATGGACACTCCTGCAAAACGGACGCCTCTCAATACGGACATATTTTTAATTCCCCGGGAATCTTCTATGAATAAACCATTACGTACATTCTCCGCAAAGCGGACACTCCCGTAACCGGACGCGGACAGTCATTTTGGTCCTGAAACGTTGTTTTTTATCTCTACAAACCGGACACTACTTTTTCTAAATAAATTGCAAGCTAAAAAAATTCAACTTTTCACCATTTTTAAAGCATGTAAATAAAACTTTTTGCCTTATCCATAACTAAAAATATTGTTAAGCTATTTCACCACCGAAAAATCAATCTTTCTCCTGTCACCTTGCCTTATCTTTGTAAAGAAAGGAGAGAAAATGGTACTGCACTCCTGAAATAATTCTGACATCGGCATCTTTTGATCTTTTCATCTGGACCACACAGGTTATGAGACCCCTCAAGTTGAAATGACTTCTCTCAATGCTTCTTCCCCATTGAAAATTTCTTTAATTTTCTTATCAATTTGAAGACTGTATCTAACACAACTGGGGTAAAAAAAAGAGAACAGAAGTATAATCTTTGAGGTGTTTATATAAATGAAACATTTATTCAGACACTTGATAGCTGATCAATTGTGAATAATCATCTCCATAGGTCCTCATGACTACAGGTATGCATTACTTTTTTTTCTGTGAATCATGGGAGGTTTATTTTCCAAGAAGGTATTAACCATGTTCCCTATCAAATGATAAGTAGGTGTAAGGGGATGTGAACCTAATAATTGAAACGGACTGAGGACACTACGCTTCTATTTGGTATCGTATGTCTAACTTGAGTATCTATGTTAATAGGAAAATTATATTTATTTATCTGTCGCTACATCCAGAATTATGTATTTATATCAAACTTCTTTATATATTCTTTTTTATCTTTCTTATTGTTTAAATAAATATTCTTGTAGATATTTACAGTATCCTTGTAGATATTATTTAATTATTTCTACATCTTTGAGAATATATTCTAAAAACAATTTAGGGTGTTAAATTTCGTTATTACGGTACCCTTCCCGTAAACGGACAAATTTTTTGGTACCATGAATGTCTGCTTAACGGAGGTTTCACTGTATATATATATATATAGGTAACTTTAGCAATCTTGATTAATGGCCACCGACTGTTACCACAAGTTCTTATTTAAAAATTTTGGTTGCTTCCTATATCTGTACAGCAGTCTTTGTATGCAGTTTCATTTGTTTTAATATATATTTTGTTTTATGATGCATAATACTAGCTTGATATGGTTACATATGTAATGTATTTGTAAAGCATTAAGTAATTCAAAATGAATGAATCAGTGTTTCTAAATCTTCTTTTTGTAATTGTTTGTTATTTAATTTACTGATTGTCAGAAAAAATTTGAATTATAATGTATGAAAATATTTACACACATATTCTGCATAATTTTAAATGGCAAAAAGAAAAAAAAAAAAAACTTTAGGATAACAAATAATGCTATAACTGAAATTAACATTATGAGTTTCAAACTTTCTGTCGCTCTCCTGCTTAAACTATTAGAGCAACCATATTTTGAGGGTCAAGAATCTAAATTTATCTAACAAAAATGTATGCATTGTGTTTTTGTATCTGATTTTATTATTCACAATATTATCTGCGCAAATTAAATAGCATTAAAGTTGGGCCATAAACCTAGATTGAGTCCTAACACATAAAATTCTGATCATTACATCAAAAGTTATTAAGGTATCTCTGTGTCTTTGCTCTCTGTGCCTTTTTTTTTTTTTAAACTTGCTGTCAAATTTTAATGGATACTAAGGAGATAGTTAGTGTCTTGAAAATTGCTTTTCCGTACAGTTCATTAAATTTCTTTAAAAAGTTTCTCCGTTTTATTTTCAGTTCTTAGAATCTATTTTAAAATTTAACAAAGTATCTGCTTTTTTTTTCTTTTAACGTCAATGAGTTACACCATTAACATACTGATCTTATGTTTGATATCAATAATTTATATAATTAACATAGCTTTTTCAGTTTTAGTCGTTTGACATGAAATTTTACTCTAAGCATTACACATGGTCAATTTTTTAGGCAATAAGTGTTAGCATCATTTAAAGAACATTGCCTCGGTAGCAAGAAATTGTTCCTCAATTTGTATGAAATTTTTATTTGTTACATTATTAAAAGTAACCGTATTTTTCTTTCATTCATCTTATATGCATAATTTTCATTTCCACAGCATTATTTATTGCCAAAAGTCTTGTTTCAATTTTACTCTATCTCCTCATTTTCAATGGTTTCAAGTTTTTTTCAAACTCCGATTACAAGATATGTTTGAAGCTAAGTAATGTTGAAAGTATTGCTATGCAAGTTTTTAGTAAGTGTAGTATTTGTAATAATAATTTTTAGTTTTTAATTAATAATTCATCATACTATCTTATTTAAAATTTCTCCTTGGAGAAGCAGTTTAGTTTTTAGTTAATTTTAGAAGCAGTTTGAGCATAACATAGATGGCTACTTTTCTGACCCAAAATAGAAACCTTTAAGGAAGTCATTATGTCAAGAAACAGTTATCATCTAAAAGTCATATTATCTTTGATATTACCACATTTAGAACTTAATTGTAACTGTACACCATTAAAATATAATTACAGCGATTTTGAAAGTTACATCCTAACTCTGTTTTATTCAAACAATAGCTAAAATATTGAATTTTACTAATAAATGAAAATTTACCATGAATTTTACATGCGTAGAGAGTCATTTTATTATTATATGTAGAGATAATGTCTCTTTTCTTCTGTATATAAGAAAAGCTAAAACTTATTTTTGTTACCTTATCTTTCAAGGTTTTTTTTTTTTTTTTTTTTTTTATTTNTTTTTGTATGTCTGAAAAAAAAGATGAAAAATTAATTTTAAAAATTCTATCCCAAATGTTTTACCTTTTTTTGTGTCTGTGATCTGTTAATTTTTTTTTTTTTGTAAGTATTTAAATAAGTTAGATCAACATCAGGAGTAATTGAAGTTGCTTTTTTTTTTATACATATAATAATTATTTTTATTTAGGCTTTTTATTTTCAAAGTTGATTCTATTTAGCATTTAAAAGAATGCTTTAGAAATATTTACTAAATTCTATTTTACTTTTTTATTCTAAGAAAATAGATTTGTGACTGAAATTAAAATAGTAATGGTTCTAACTACCAAAATATTTTTATGGAATTTAACAAGCAGGCATCATATTGATTTTAATTATTGAATTGTATTTTTTGTTTCATACCTTTCCATACTTTTCTTATCTGGTGTAACCAAGATGCATTTTGAAGTTACGTAACAGCTGTAAATAATGTGCCAAAATATACCTCAAGTCTTATGCACTTCTATTGATGAAATATAGTAGGTAATCAAATTATCATTGAGCTTGGTGATTTAAATTATCACTACACTTTGGGTTTAACTGACTGTAACTCTACCTTACACAAGGCCAATCACTAAATTTTGAGATTATTTAAATACATGTAGTCAAATTGTATATAAATTTAAATAAATGCTCGATTGCGTTTACCTTAAGGCTTTTTTTGCTATTTATTTTCAAAAACTGAAATTATTCAAATGTGTGTAACTCATATGTTATGACCTAATATCCTGCAAACATTCTTAATATACAAATGCATACTTTTGTAAATCTTGAGACGAGATTTGTATTTTTACTAATTTCTCCTTGAACAAAGCTGAATATATATATATGGAAAATGAAGAACGTTTTTAATGTAACAAAATATCAATTGCTTTGAAAGGAAAAAAAAAATCCTTTTTAATGAACTCATACATACTAGAATAAAAAAGTTGTCTTTTAAATTCCTAATTTGTATTGTGGTATTCTTTTTTTTTTCAAGATGTATCAGGAATAATCTGAGGAATCAGGAATAATAATCTTGCATCTTTTCTTTTTTTAAATTTTTGTATTTCTTTTTTTTTTTTAATTTTGTATTTCTTTTTATTTTCTTCTCTTTTTTGTTTCTATTTGCTATATTTTTCTCTTTTTTTCTATCTGTCTTGTCTTCCAACCTTAACCATTAACCGATAAATGCCCCTTTAGGGGCATAGGCGCAGGGTTAAGTGTTGGTGTGTGTGTGCATTGTTGGTATGTAATTTTATCACCTCTTTGTAAATTTCTAAGTGATGCATCTAATAATCTTACAGTGTTGAAGAAATAGTCTAAGATACATTGTATTGTTGGTATGCAACTTTATTACTTCTTTCTTAGTTATGACGATAGAGCTGAGGTTTAAATGTGGTATCCTGAATCATTTAATGTCTATAAATTTTGTTACTAGTTGTTAATTATATCATTTAATTTTTTATGAATTCAACTGATAACATTTAATGTTCAGTTGAAATTCACTATATTTCTGACACAGATTGAATGGTAGGGCAGTTGTGGATTATCTACTACAAAGTTTTATATAATTGATTATCTACACTACATATGAAAAAGGCAACTTCTCTTCTTGTTGAAACCTCACTTTTTTTTTTTTTTTTTTTTTTTTTTTTTTTTTTTTTTTTTCTTTTTTAAAAATATGTAGTACACGAAAAGCAAAATAAATTGAAACATAATCTCAGAAGGCATAGTGACCTGAGACAAAATCTTGTGTAAATAGTTTTATTGAAAAAAAATTAAGAAAGAGTTTTATGTGAAAAAATTATTAAAGTGATAACATAAATATTTATGCAACATTTTGTGCTTTAGAATGCGATGTATATAACTAGAAGTTTACTGTATTTATTTTTGATTTTAATTTATTTCTCTGTATATATTTGTTGAAAACACATTTAAACCTCTATGGTGTAAACCACAATTATAATAACATTCTTTGCATGAAAATATAAAAACGAATAAATAAATAATGATCCAATGAGAAAAAAACAGAAAACACTAATAATCCTCAGAGTTTAAATAAAACAGGTACTTTTCTATTTTCTAGCACCAGTAAACTCAGATGTTTCATTTTTAATAATTTTTTTTTAAAAAAAAAAGTAGCTGTCACTTAATTAAAAAAAAACATGAATTTACTTGCGGCCGGTGACTTTGCATAGAAAACTTTATCACCTGTGCCGACAAAATAGACAAGTAGCATAGAGCATTAAGAAATTTTTAATTAAATAATTCATTTGATGTATGAGGAACAAGAGGAAGAAAAATATATATATACTATTGATAAACATAAAAAAGTGTAGGACATAAAAGCAAATTTTTAAACTGATTTCAAAATTAAAAGAAGTTGAACAACAATGAACCCAAATAGTGTAGCTAATGGTGACAGACGATTGTTTTTGTACTTTAGCAAGTGTTATCATTAATGCCAATACTCTTTATGAAAGGAAAATAATAAAAATACTGCAATTAAGTTTTATTTTCGCTTCACTTTGGGTCTTGGTATTTTTTATAGTTCCAAAATATTTATCTGTCTGTCAACTACATTATTTGCGCTATTGTGCGTTTTTTTTTAATATTTTATTTAATACTGTTACATTTTCTTAGATACTTCTTGAAATTGTTGCCACTTCTTTTAATGCAATTTTGTAATCTAATTCAATCTATTCAAAAAACTTATAAATCCTATGCTGAGGTGAATAATTGCTTTTTGAACTAGGTGATAAATAAAATCAATGACTGACTGGTGATTTATCAAGATGCTTTATAACTGTTTATTTTTTAACATTATGACATATTCTTTTGTTATATAATTATTATCACCTTAATAAAGTTGAGTATGTTTATCAAATATGTTGGTAAAATGTTACAATTTTAACTTAATATTTTTTACTGAGTTTTATTTTAAATTGGATGTAATATCATGAGTAGGACTCTTCTGTATCGACACACAATAAAAAGTTTGCCTAAAAATTTAAGAATTAAATCAGTTGTTATAGTTACTAAATATAGAACGAATTGAACATACAGTATTTCTTTATTATCTTATGAGGGTGAACCCATAGTTTAATTATACCTAAAATTGCAGATTAAACCTATTCCGTAATGGATAAACCATTAAGATTTTTATCTCTTGAGATTGAATTTTTAATTACATATTAATTATTCCTATAAATGCAAGTTATAAAAATGTAAAATAAGAAGGATTTTCATAAATATACATTCAAAAGTTTGATAGTTAATGATTAATTTTGTGGTATTAGTATACTTAATTTTTCACATATGTATAATATTTTTTAAAAACATGAAAGTTTTCACGTTACTTAAAATATTTATTTGTTAAAATTTTCAAGCTTAATCATTGCTTGAAAAAAAAGAGAAATGTGTAGATTTTAATATATATATAAATTTACTGATATTCTATACCATATTATATTGTTATACTTATTATATTATATTGTTATATGTAATTAATATATAATGTGAGCAGTAAATACTAATCATATGTGACCATATGTTTGTTAATCATTGTAAACCAAAATACACTTAGCTACAATTATAAAATTATATAAGGGTGTTAGTGTCTGAACAAAATCCTAGTTTCAGCATTTCCTTTGCTACAAGATAGCAACATAAATGTTTTGCGATTGAATATTATTAACAAAATTTTGCTCCAGTGTAGGTTTAAATTTTGGCTAAAATGTATTATGTGCAAACTAAAAATTTCAGATTTCTATGTATTACCGACTCAATCGTAACGGTTCAAAAGCCTATCTTCTAAATTTTCCCATTTTATATTTTGCCATCTGAAATTACATTCCTTAAAATTATGTAACAATTTTCATATCTTAAAATTATGTAGCAATTTACATGAGATTTTTTTACTATAATTAAACAAAATTATAAAAAAAAATAATTCCAAAAATTTTTAGATTTTCTTAAGTTCTTGAGATATTTGGAAAAACTTATGAAGTATTATATGCATTAACTAACTTTTAACAGTTCTTTTGACCAAACTATTGGGACCAGCAATAGTTTTAGCAGCAATAAAGATTGTAGCAAACCTGCTTTACTCTTGTTGAATTAGTTAGTAGTGCAGTATAATATATAAATTTGATACTTTTTTCCCTCCTTTGGGCAGAATAATATTATTTATTAATAATTAAAGTTTAATGAGATAAAGAATATAATTAAGTGGCAGGTTTTTGAATGCCTTACATTTGGATCCCTAGTGATTTATTTTTAAAATGTGGTCATTTTTTTTATGCTGTTTCAAAAAGAGATTCAAATTGGTTATTGAAACAAATGGCATGTGAATAAATTTTACTAAAAAAGATGAGACTGTCGAACTACAGAAGTCTGTAGACTGTCGACCAACAGAATAGTTGAATTGTTGTTTATCATATAACCGATTTTAAAATCAAAATTTTGTAGCATCACATTAAAGGGAGACTCGTTTTGGAAAAAGATATAGTTGTAAAATAATAATAATAACCTCATTCTTACGAGTCGTAATTTCAGTTAATTGCACTAAATAATCCTTGACACATTTGTTGCCTTCTAGATGGCTAAGCATGGCCAATCGAGAGTTAGAAACGTGTTATTAACTTTAGTTTAATCCGTCTGAGAATGTATATAAAAAAAATAGTTACAATCAGCCTGAAATGATTTGTGCATGCATGTTTCAACATATGAAAGAGCAAATATTTTACTGATGATAAAATCACTTTCAAATAATGTAAATATTGTTGCATTTGACAATTGAGTTCAAATTGTAAATCCAGTTATTGAATGAAATGATTTTTTTTTCACAATGACAATTTACTGTTATAGTTTTTATTGCAAATTATGGGAAATGCTTTCGAAACATATGAAGGTTATAAATTTATAAAACATCTAAATAAATAAACTCAAAGAATTCAACATGAATTTTGATGTTGCCGATTAAACTGAAAATAACTCACTGTTGCATCCTCCTCCGGTGCATTGAAGGATGGTATTTATATTTAAGTTGATTATATTTATTCATTAAATTCATTATTGATATTAATAATAATACTATTTATTAATTCAAAAAGAATCATACACCAAAAAGTTTCAAAATTATGAGAAATCTGTGAAACTTATGGAAGCCTTAAAAAATAAACAACTCTGCTTATAAATATGTCTTGCTTCTGCTTGAATAATTCTTTGTCTTGATGATAATTGTACTAATTCCTTAGAATTTTTTGCTTTAGTGACCTGGCCTCTTAAAAAAAAAATGTGAAAAGTTTGCTATTTGTTTCAGTTGAGAATTTGATTTAAATTTCTCTTGTAACAACATTCCTGCTTCAGTAATTTGCTGCAAAGGAAAATTCTTTCAAGTCCCACTTGTAGAACCTTGTCCTTCTTTGATTCATTATGTGACAGCTGAAACTTGAAGAAAGAAAAAAATTAGTAATTTGTATTTTTTTCTATACATCACATGATAGGTATACTTTGAAATAATGATATTTTTATTTATTTCACTTCCTTAAACCATTAAGCAAACATAAACTATAGCATGTTGAATGGACAATTTTAAGTGGTTATGGAATACAGCCGGCTGATTAGCCATGCCCGTAAATGATGAAAAACTTGAAAAAAGTATATAATTCATGTTTTTAACAGGCATTGAATTAATGATACTTTAATTTATTTCACTTTTTTAGACCATAAAATGAGTATTAGGAGAAACTATAGTACATCGATTTTAAAATTTTAAGTGGTATGAAAATTTTTTAATTTTGTCAGTTTTTCCAAATTTTAAGTACGATAAGTGAATGAAAGAGATTAACCGATTTAAAATTTTTACATCAATTATCTTCTTTTTACATAAGGTATCTATTTCGCACTATAGTGTTTTGGGAAATAAAAACTTCCATTTTTTTTTCAGCCCACCCTCATGTCTATTCAGAGAAATTACGCTTTTGTGCCTGATTTCATAACTTAAAATTTTGTCTTCACTAATTAATTTACATATTTAAGGTGAGCCCCTTCGAACCATTAAAGATTGAGTGAAAATTCTATCAATTCAAAAGATTCCTCATGCTCACTTTTTTGTTTTGTGCACTGTACCAGTATAGTTTGCAACCAAATTAGTTTGAAATTCTTTTTCAGTAAGTTGTAAATTGGATAAAATTAATAATTTTCTTTACTGTATGTATATATATATCTGTATATATATATTCAGTACTGATCTCTGACAATTACATTTTATTTTTACTACTTTATTTTAGATTTTAATTATTGATTTATCTTATTTTATTCTTAAGTTTGATTGTTTTGTACAAAAATCTCTCAAATCAAAATATCCTTCTTTTGTCCATAATCAGTTACCAACTAAGAGTTATGTTAATTTTATTGGAATTGCAAATTATATTAATTTAAAATTATGTACTTTTTAATATCAAATATTAAAAAATTGTGAATTTTTAAAAAATTGAAGTTTTCAACAACAACAAAGTAGATAACGATGTTTTCGTACAAAATAAATGTAAGATTTTTCAAAATGTTTAAATATTAAGCTGTCCAGATAATGTTGAATTGATGACTTAAAATTCATCCATATGGTACAATATATTATTATCCTTTTCTTTTTTCCTTTATTTATTTATTTTTTGTCATTTAAGATCAGAAAAATTTTTCTTTGTTATCAAGAGTTATGCCTTTTTAATTTGAGTTAGTTTGTTTTATTATATGTGTAAATTAACTATAGGATTTAGTCAACTGTTTAAATTATTTATTTGAATAATATGTTAGAAGCAATTTTAATGGAAGCATAATAAAACAAAAAATTAAATAGTAAGAAATTACTTTTTCCGATTTTATTTCTCTCTATCGAAAAAATGGTCTTAAAACTTAACTAAAATAATTTTCATTCTACAATGTTTTTAAAAATAGCTTTCACAAGCATGTTTTTTTTTTAAATAAAATTTTGAGACATTAATTCTTTTGAAACAAATATGATGAACATGCTTAAAATTGTTATTGTTTTTCTAACCTGTTTCCCTAAAAAATATTTTAGTGGATTTTTTCCTTGTAATAAACTTAATAATGTAATAAACTTAAGATTAAGAGAAAAGATTTCTATCAAATTAGCTACTTATTCAGTACTGTAAATAGGATATTTAATATTATAGCTTGATTCATGAGAAAGTGTTTGTGTTATTTATTTTTAAAAAGTATGTTTAATATTTTTAAAAAAATGTATATTTTATGTCTTTTTAACTGCCATTTAATGTATTGTCTAGTCTTGTCTGTAAAAGTTTTCCATCTTAAATTTATTTAATCATCATTTTATTTATCGATTAACATCTTGTAAATTACTATGTACAGATCATATTATTTTCCATGTATTATTGTATATTTTGAATATTTGACAATCTCTTATTTATTGTGTAAACATCCTTGCTAGTAAATTTTATTGAAAATTGTAAAAAAACAACTTAAGTTTATTGTAACTGTGTTTTAATGTAAGGTTTCAATAAAAGAGATGTTCTGATTTTTATGTGTCATGTGTTTTTATTTCTTTTTTTTTTATTTATTTTTACAATTTATTTGTTTAAATCATTATAAAATTTTTTCTGAATTTGCTAAGCTTTTAAAATTACCCATAGTTCTGGTTGTGTCAAAATTTTAAGCTAAATGCTTTCATGTTGGTATGTTATTCAATGAAGTTCTAAGTGCTTGGAGTGTTAAGAGATAAATATATTTTTTCCTATTGATTTTATATAAAACTGAAGATATTGTATACTTACCTTTTGATGTTCTGTGTTTAAAATGTAGGTACTTTGCGTGGTAGGTTAAAGCAGTCATATCTTACCTGTTATATCTAATTCATCTGGTGGTTATGTTTTTATTGTGTCAATATATAACAGGAAATAGATCTGGGTCATTTCACTAGCATCAAGTAGGTCATTTTTCACATCCATAAATTTAGCATATGGCTCAAACCGAATTCTTGATACCTGTTTTATCAAATACCTGGTATTATTCATCAGTGGTCTGTCAAGGTTTTTCTGAGAGTTACTTATTTTGTGAAAATTTAGACATAATTTGTGACAATTAAAAATTATATTAAAAAATCAGCACAAAAATATGGTAAGAATAGGGATTTATCCTTTCCTACGGGATGCAAAAATAAAATTTTAAGAAAAAGTATTCTACTGTTTTTCCTAAAATTGAATTTGTGAAGGTACCGCTAATAAATTTGGCCTGGACAGATCCCTGTTCATGGTGCCAAATTTAGTACCTGCCGAACCGAATTCTGCTAAGTTTCAAACTGATAACTCCAATAATAACCTTGGCATATTTAGCGGTGAATGAATGCTCTACCTGGTTAACGTAAGAAGAGAGGAGAGGTTTAATGAGTTAAATTTCATTACTTAAGAATTTAAATTTACTCTGTCAGAATACGAGCATAAAATATAATTTGAGCATTCCACAGCAATGAATTACAGATTGAGCGCAATTTGAAAGATAGTTTTAACTTATTTCTCATAGAAAATAAAATATTAAAGCAAATTTAAATAAAATATTAAAGCAAATTTATTAGCGAACTAATCACAGACTTGAACTAAAAGTTGAAATGATTATTTAAAAAAAAAAAACTGTTATAGAAATAGTATTAATGTTTTAAACTTTGTTAAAGCTTGAATTCTTTTAAATTCTATAGAATTTTCCTTGTTTGAATAAACATTTTAAATAAAACAAATTTAACTATTTAATATACATGTTACTTTTTTCTTTCAAGTTGTTTAGCTATTATATTAATAAATTTCCAAATCAGGTCGAGTCCCCAGTGGCGCAATTGGTTAGCGCACGGTACTTATAACGCAGTACTTGTGAGTTATGCCGGGGTTGTGAGTTCGAGCCTCACCTGGGGAAGATTCATTTTACATCAATATTTATAATTGTTGATATTGTAAATATCTCTCTTATCGAAGATTTTATCATGACTTTTAACATTTTATAGGTATTTCCTCGTATAACATTTAATTGTTTTTATTTCCTATAAATATGGGAAGACAATGAAATTGGCGTAATTAAATAAGTTTACTTCCCAACACATAGAAATACAATTTAAGTAGCAGGTAAAGATTGCAAAAATTTAATTCATGCAAAAATTGATTCGTAAATTCCACTCTATGAACAACTATTTCTATAGGTTTTCGTTTTTGGTAGTAAAAAATATTATCTACACAACGAAAAAGCTCTAATTTAGAATATTTTAAATGAGTCACTAGATTCAATTTAGAAGTTGAACATAGAAAGGTTACCAATACATTATACCTAATTCAATCATGTGAAAGTGCTTATTCTTCATTGAGGAAAAAATAATAAGAAGAAGAAGAAATAATAATAATGAAATAATAATAAATAAATAAAATAAACGGATGTAATATTTTTTTTTTCTTTAATCGAAAATCAAAATCAGATTTTCAAAGAATTTCTTTTTAAAATTATGGTTAACTACTCAGTTATTAAATATTAAGTAATATTTTAAGTAAAAAAACAATGTATAATGGAAATAAAAAGGAAAAACTTTAAAATAACCCTTTTATTTATCATTTGAGGATTCAATTTTTAAAACTCGTCCCATAAATTTTCCTTAAAATAATAGAAAAGATCAAAACAGTGCTATAGATGAACAGAAATATTTGTTTTTTACTTTTAAGAGTTTTTNTTTTTTTTTTTTTTTTTTTTTTTTTTTTTTTTTTTTTTTTTTTTTTTTTTTTTTTTTTGTCTCTAGAAACTTGTTTCGTAAAGAAAAATATTCAATATTCCTACAGCATGTCTTAATAGATGGCAGCACTACCAACAACCAAAAATTGTTCCAAAAGAATATCTCCCCTTTCTATTGACTTTTGAATAGTTTATTTTTTCTTATGGACAAATAATCAATATATAACGAAAATGAAGACACTTTTAATTTATATTATTTAAAGTTGATTGTCTTGTGTCAATGTGAATGTCAAAGAGGAATACTGATAGAGGCATAACTTGGTCTTTGAAAGCGTATATTAGTTTAAAATGATACGGACTACATCCAATGATGCTGCCATCTAGTGAGATATATGAGACATAAAAGTCTCCTTTTTCCTTTAAAGAGTGTCGTAAATAAAATTTACAATTTAAGTAACTCACACGTCATTAAGATATTTTTACTTTTTATCTATTAAGAGAAGTGGAACAAAATATCAACAACATTTTTATTTTTCAAATTAAAAACAATAAAATAAATCCTTTTTGATTGAAAAGAAAAGAAGTAACTCTGTTATTAAATATTTAAACCAAGAAATTTAACTACTTAAAAATATTGTTGTAACATTGGAAACTATAATTACTATTTTTTATGTAAATAATTATGATAAATAAATATTTTTTCTAAGAAAATAATTTGTTTTCATTAATTATTGAAGTTTCCTCCAACATCCAAATAAGCTACGATATTTTTTAATCTAACAGTAAATCGATATTTTTTAATCTAGACTAAATTTTATTAAACCCATAAAATTATAATACTTTTTGAGTTATTTGTGCTATATTAAATTACAATTTTCAGTGCCTAAATCCTGTC
>NC_092210.1:69246663-69350921 GCF_043381705.1 Parasteatoda tepidariorum | reverse complement strand
CAGTGCTCACACTTATTCCTATTCACCTAATTTCACTTAATTTTTAAATTAATTACTGAGCTAATCCTAATTATATATATATATATATGGAAACTGATTAAAAATATTTTTGAGTGCTTATTTTTTGTTGAAAAATTGGGAGTACAATTAGCTAAATAAAATCTGAAGTGCAAAACCTTATAAAATAATTAACACAAATTTACCTCTATCCTGCAATACCCAAGTAGCACAGAAACATCGATCTATACCGTGGCCGTTCCTATCAATATTTTGAAAGCGGAGGAATATAGATACTGTGAGCAAGTTANGTTCTACTGTATCTGTAAACGCCGTGGAATATGGTTTTTTCAAACTCGACATTCTACGGCGTTATTGAGATATCGATCTATATCAAATTTCACAATGTCGTACCATATAAAAAAAATCTGGACGTTTTTACATAGATCGATGCTTCGCAACAACATCGATCGAAGTCGTAAGCGAAGTTTTTTCGAGATCATTCGATATTGAGTGCTACTTGGGTTGTGGTTGGGTTGAACCACTGCGGAATTCCACAGTGATTCTTCTTTTTATTATTTCTCACTTAACATTAAAAAAAAGCATATTAGCAGACAAAATTATGGTATAAAAGCTGACCTTAATTATCAATTACAATCAATAAGTGTACGAAACAACCGATTTTGATACTGGTTCTGCCATCTAGCAATGATTGTATATACAATAAATTTGGAAAAAGTATGGTATGACAAATTAGCTTTTAACGCGACGAGCATGTTAAATTTTCCGAACTCCTCGTTAACTTTCCTCACGAAAAACCAATATTTAACTTATTTTTAGAAGACATTTTTATGGATAGAAATTAATTTTTTGCTAATTTACGAAGATGTGAAATTCATGTTGTTTGCAACTAAAAGAAAAAAAAAAAAATTGGATTTTTTTAACTAATTAAAAAAATAAAGCAAACAATGCTAAAATTAATCAAATTTAAAACACAAGAGTAGATAGAAAAAAAATTATCGATGCAAGGATTCCGTTATTATAATTAAATGGAATTGCGAATGGAAAGAAAAACATTAACGATCATTAATGTTTTTCTTTCCATTAACAGACAGTTACGACAGTTAAGCAGTGACCTTTAAAAGCAAAAAAATTTTGTAGGAATGGTATGTAACTTTAAAAAAAAAAAAACAGAAACAATCTGTCTTCATAAGCTTGTTGCATTACTGCGTCTGTACTCTCAAAAAAGTTTATTTCATAGAAGTGGTTACAGCAAAAAATTTGGAGCGGGCAATTATAAAAATTTATCCAACAATTGGAAATGATGGGTACATTGAATCTAATCCATAATATCGAATGCAAAGTTCTATATCTTTCAAAAAATTACAAAACTCAGTTCGATTCCTTTAAACTTTGGATTCCCTGCCCTAAAAAGTTTTTGGGGCCAGAAGTTGCAGCCCCCGTTTCTATTACATCAATTATCGAGTGTTTACCCAAAGCCTGAGCTGCAACCAAAGACAAATCAACATTGTTTCTTAATCCTCACGAAAAACCAATATTTTCATGATAAGTAATTAGAATTTGAAACAGTGATGTTCAGCTAATTTTTTTATCATTTGAATAAGAAATCACGTCTTTTAAAAGACGAATTAAGGATATGAACACTCTAGCTAGTCTGAAAACTGTCAAAATATTTGTTAATGATGTAAATAGGGATGAGGAAAGTATTGAAACTGTTCAAGTACAGAGTACCAGTTGAAATTTAACTGCCCTAAATAGTAAAAGTGTGGTCGAAATTTTGACAAATATATTCGATGTTTGTAACTTTCAGGAAACGATTCTAACTTTTATTGGCGATCGAAATGGGCTACAGGTGGAGTAGAGCAGAACTCTTTACCTATGGCAGCACTTCGCATGCTTTCATCTTAAGCGTGTGGAGAGTCATAGAAGAAAGAAGTACGCTAGTTTCTCTCTTGATTACGACCATTAAGGAAACAGGTCTTAAGTTCAAAGACAAGGAAACTAAGCTCACATCACTGATCGTAAGATCAGTGATGTGAGAAGGTTGCCTTGAACACTCCCACCAATTTCTCAACAGAGGAAATTATAAATATTATGAAGATAAATGGCCGCTATAATGAAAACCATGACATCATAAAACCTCTAAAAATAATTCCTCACAGAAAACATGATAAACAGCACACCGTTATACGTGTGAATCATCGTCTCTCTCAACAACACATCTTCTATGCGGGAATCAACAAATTTTTCTTTTAAAAAAAGACTGGTCCATCTAAGATGCCGCAACTGCCAAGGCATCGGGCACCATCAAAGTCAATGCTCCTACAACTGTACTTGTGAACGATGTGGCACAGACAATCACACGTATGAACAGTGCTCCACCGAGGAAGAGTTTTGCATAAACTGATAAACAACGGAACATACGACTGCAACCATACTACCTCTACAGATTAAGGGAACTCCGCTCAGGCCGAAAATTTTAAATATTTAATTTTTTAAGTTCTTTACACTCAGTGTTTTTCTGTATTCTCTTTGACATTTTCTATTTAGTAACCTGATAATCAAAATTGCACCCTACTAGTTTTCATACGCTTAATTTTAATTCTTTTTTTTTTTAAATTTATATATTTTCCCCTTTATCTTCCTAAATTAACATTAGTTTTAATTTTGTTTTAGGCTTTTGTTTAATTCATTCTATTAACTAATCATTAAAATTTTTTCTCCAATTATGTATTATTGGCTAGAAGGTAGTCAGACGTGGACTATACGGTTAAGGGTTTTGCAAATCTAGGTACGTGTCCACGTCTGGAAGAAAAGAAAGTTATACAGCACAAAGCTACTGTTGAAATTAATGTATTCCAGCTAGTTGGTATCAGAAAGCGATTGAAACAAATACATTGCCTTCTCATATTCAATATCAGTAGAGATTTCAGTCCTCTAGTTAAGTCAGAAAGTGTCAAAATTTTGATTGCAACATTCCACCCTCACACACATGGAAACAAATCTTAATTTAGCTGAATACTAATTTAATGAGGCATTGTTTATGCACAGTTGGAATTTGTTTGACACCTGACACAAGAATACCTTTATTTTTGACGTGAACTTGTTATGTGACAGATCTTATGAGCAACTGAGATACTAAAAACTTTCATGTTATATAATCAGTGTTTCACCTTGATGGTGAAAAATATTTTATAATTTTTTTTTCTTCCAAGCTGAGAGCACAAACAATGTTAATATATTTTCTTACTAATGGAAAAAATAAAAGTATTTTTAATTTTAAAATTTATTTAATACTTTCTTTACAATTCAAAAATGTCCTATCAACTTGGGAAACACTAGAAAATGTTTTGGCCAGCTCTAAATGCTTCCTGCAACACAGTTTAAGAACCTCTGAGCTATATTATAGACTACAGTGAAACCTCCAAGAATTTATGACCACTTTTGGACCATTAAAACATCTCCCAGTGGAGGGGCAAACATTTGCATCAAACGTGGAAAAGGTCAAATAAAGAAACAAAAAAAAAAATCAAAACATAAAATTTAACATAAGAAATAAGTAGATTAAAATGTATTTAAAATATTTGTGTTAGGCTCTTATTCAGAGAGCTCTTTAAGACAATACAACACGTTGCAGTCAGTCAGAGTGCATTAAAGACAATGCTATACTTTTCTTCTCTTTTAAAGCTAATATGATATAAAATAAATGCAAACTTAAACAAAAAACATAATTGTTTACATTATTAAAATAGGTTTATTATTCATCATTGGAAAATTTGTTTTTACACAGAATTATATCAGTTAGGACCATTTTTAGAGACGTTAAATTTTATCGATCCATCTTATGATGCCAACAGAATTGGCCTTTCCACACAGAGAAAATGACACTGACAAAATTTAAAATCGTTTTAAAAAAATCATATACCTTTGATAACAATTTTTAAGTCAATGGAGGTAACCTCGAAGAACGATCAACCTCCATCGACCATTTTACTGTAGAATGGAGTGGTCGCTCCCGAGAAGTTTCACTGTATCTAACTTAATATTAATTTCATATTAACTTGAAGAAAAAAATTGCATCTAAAGAAAACTAAGTAATAAAAATAAATAGTATTTTGAGGTATATCCTTAAAAATTGTGAAAATGGGCTGTCTAAAATTTAAAGTTAAGATTATTTTCAGCATTTAAACTACATATCTGAAAACAAAATGAATGATTTACTAAATCCCTGGCATATTTCGTGCAGAAAATATGAGAAGTTTTGATATTTCGTGCTGAAGAAAAGTTGCTAAATTGAAACAAAGTGCTGATTTTTTTTCAAGATTTTATTGATATAAATTCATCATTGTGATGTATGTAGAGAATAAAACAGAATACATATTGCACAAATGAAATTTAATGGATAGAAAACACAATGAACTATGTACAGTTAATCACAAAGTGATACTAATATACACAAGTAAGTATACATTCATCTACACATCACATCAATTTGATGAAAATATTAAACGATTAAAGATTTAAAATTACAATCTTGGTAAAACATTTTGTTCTTCCATTATATTAATGCACTGCTTCATGTATATATATATATTATGTAAATAGAACATTTTTCAAATGAGCTAAACTACACAGTGTCATTGTTGAGGGGAACTCAATATTTTAGCGTATGTCATACCTTCTGAAGATATTTGTGGATAACGCAATGACGAATCATTATTAGGTTGTAAATTGATGCCATAGACAAAAGGACTAGAAGAGCTTTCAGATGTTCTAGGGGTGGGTTTTCGAATAACTTTGGATGTATCTTTACTATTGGGACAAATATGAGAGAGAAGATCAGGAATATCTGGGTAGGATACAGATAACGGACCAGCTGTCATCACACCTGAGTATTCTGAACTTTTAGAAACCAACCCATCATCTATTCTTGCAAAATCTAATTCATAATTGTTGGAATTGTAAGTTGGTGGTAGATTTCGGAGACGATTTAAATATGAATTTTGCTGATTTCCACCATCAGGAAAAGAACACATCAGAGCCCCCCTTGAATCATTATTTGTTTCATTGAAAGAATTTATTGGTGGTGCATCTGGTGTACCAAAAATATGCCGCAAATTTTCTTCTGTAGCTTCTCCTCCAAAATGCCTATTGTGGTATGCACTTGAAGAAAATGCATCCTCTTGTAAATCCCCATTGGGAATTTTATTTTGAACCGGACTCCTCACAGATAATTTTGACATCTCATAAACTGGTGGATCATTTTGGCAGCTTCCATTCATATTTTCAGACACCCAAGGATAAACAAAATTGCCCATATTTGAATGAGGTTTTTGAACTTCCTGTTTATTTCTGTCACTATTGTTGAAGGTTGCATCTAACTTATCTAGGGAAAATATATGAGGCATTGAGAAAGGGTTAAAAGGAACTTCTGAATTTAATGATTCAGAATTATTGAAACTTTCTTGTGGCCTAGATATATTATTGAATACTGGTCTTGGTGATGAATAACAGGGAATATTTCTAGCAACAGGAGTTGGTGTTTCTGGAATATTATGAGAAGGTGACTGGAACCGGGCATTTCTCATTTTTCTCTGGTATACCTCTTGAAGAGCTTCTTGGTCTCTTTTAATGTATAGAAGCAAAACTACAAAAGCTTTTGCAGCTTGAGAACCCTCAGAAACCACCAAATTCTGTATATAAGCTTTTATCTGCTCATCATTATCTAAAAACGCTGGAATGTTTGTTCCAGGAGGCAAAAATTTCTGCAAAAGTCCTAATTTTTCAAGAAGAGATGTTTGGACCATAGGTATATTGAAAGCAGGAAGATCAGCTGAATTTGTGCTTTGGAGAGGCTCAGTAGCATTGGGCCATTTATCTGGTGGCGGAGGGGGCACATACATGTGTGCATTTGGAGGCTCGAACATGAAACGCTCTTTTTCACTGGCCATACCATTCATGTCATTGAACGGCATCCTCATATGATGTTCCTCAAATGAATTGACCGAGTTGTTGTGCAAATCAGATTCTGAACGCATCTTGGGAGGAGCCCATACACCATTCATTTGAATTTTTCGTGAAGGATCAGCAAATAAACCCATGTTTAATTCATCTCCACAAAAACCATTTCTTAAAGGAACATTAGGAATTTCTTCAGACTTTGAAAATTTATTTCCTTTCTCAAAATAATTGTTGGGGTAATTTTGTAAAGTGACCGAATTTTCCAGTTCGGTGGATTTCATTTGGAAGCCATTGACATGGCGGTCAACATTATTTAAAAGGTGACGCTTCATTTCTTCAAAATTTTCTTGATTATTATCTTCTGGACCTCTGGTTATTGGCTTATTAGCCACTTGGAACGGGACTTGAGGCTCACTTCTTTTGATGGGTCTTCCTAAACCAAAACCATGGTCAAAGTCCTTCATAGGATGTTCTAACAATGGCGGATTTCTTTGATTGATTATCTTTCGTGGGAAGGGAGCCGTTTGAATACGATTCGGAATATTTGCAGGGCGTTGTTGTGGCAAAGGAGAAGGTAAAGATGGTGAATTAAAAGGATAATTTTGAAAAGGATTTAATTGTGCAGGAGGAATCATAGGAGGTACAACACAGTTTGGAACATTATTTAGCATACCATAAGGATGAGGTGCCGATACCATAGCAACAGCAGGTTGTATTAGAGGAGGGCCCTGAAATGGAGAGGGTAGAGCAGAAAAAACAAAAAAAGGTTGAGGAGGTGGATTGTTAGTGTAAAAGTTCTCACTGGTGGCAGCAGTAGTAACAGGGAATCCATGGTAAACTCGACCAGGAATGAATTCTGGTGCCAGGGGATTTAAAATGAAATTTTTCTTCAACTCCATGCTATCTAATTGTGATCGTAAAGAGTCCCACGTTATTCCAAAGAGACTGGTTTCTTTATGACAAGTAAGTATGAATTTTTCCCACAATTTCCTAGAAATAATAGCTTAATTAACAAATTATAATAGATATATAACTGTCAGACAACAATAAAACAATGCAACGCTGCACAATATTCTTACATTTTTTGGATTTCTAAATCTTTCATTTCACATTTCAAATATACGTTCACTACTTTATCTTGCTACATGAATTTGCGAACTAAATATTTAAATTGTTGACTGTTTCGATACAATTTAGGTCACTTTTTCAGCAAAATAATTCTGCAGCTTAAAAGAAAGAAAACCATTTGACGAAACTCAACCTAATTTGCAATCGATACTATTTAGACAATGAAAATTTAATTTAAATAGAAAATTCAAATTATAGCCATTAGGGACCGAAATGGCATTATAATTGACAAGTAGAGAAAAATTAACAATTTAAATGCATTTTTAAGAGGCATTACATTTTCTATTGCATTTAGCACTTAAATTTCACAAAAGATATTAGCTATTTTGTCTTCCCTTAGTATGTTTTATGCAGATTTTTACATAAAAACTACGTTAAATAAAACTGGCTCTACTTCAACTAAATGCTTGTGTGCTTCTCATATGTAAGCAACAATTTTTCAGTTACCTCAAAACATGAACATTCAACCTACTGTCCTAGTTAGGATAAGAGCTGAAATTTTCAATTAATTTTGATGCCTTAACTTGTAACTCTCCCAGACAGGGACCTTTTTTTTTCTTTCGATATTTTGGCCAAATGTTAGAAAATGCATTAAAAGGGTTAATTTACCATATCTGCTATGCCTATTTTACACCAGAATGGCCTAACAGGGCCATTTTAGTCCATAGTGACAAATAATCAAATTAGCATTTGCAAATTATGTTAGGTTTGATGAAGCAGTTTTCTTAAGATTTAAACACCTCCTAATAATTTAAGAGTAATTTAAAAGAATAATTTAAGTAGCTGGCAAATGGGATTTGATTCATTATTTTGTTTATGGTATAAACCCATTGTGTTAATTTATTTAGATTCTTACAATTGTTTGTGTACTTAGTTTAAGTTTACATAAGTTCAGAAAGTGTTTTATAACTGTTTAGTTTAAAAATTTTGATAAGCAGAAGTAGATGTTTTTTACTCAGCCTGAAATCCTTAATATTTAGAAAATGTTTATGATAGAAAAGGATAGGAAAAAATTACCTGCATTTTCCAACAGAACATAAAGACACAGGATCACCAACAACACACACAAGTGATTGAGCTCTTGTAATGGCAGTGTTGAGTAGTCGAGCATTCGATAAAAAACCATGATCTAAATCGGACTCTGGTTTTGCTTTTGATCCACAAGTTTGACGTGTTCGGACTACACTTAGAAATATGACTCTAAACTGTTTTCCTGGAAAAATAATTTCATCTTAAAAGATATAATCCTAGATAAATATTTTTTCACATACATTCTCTTTTGAATCTGGAAATTCATAAATGTATAACATTAATTTATACATTGGTCTGTGAAATTGATTTAATCAAATGTTTAATGTCTTTGTAAATGTTAAAAATGTCTTTGATGTTTAAACAAAGAAATTAGTCATTAAAACATTTTTTATAACTTACTTGTAAGACAAAAATTAATAAGAAAAATCTAGAAGTGAATGTGAAATTAGAAGTGAATCTTTATTCCATTAAAGAAATGAGTCCTACAATCAGGGTTGGCAAGAGACAGCGGGGTTAGGGTAGTACATTTGGATCATAGATCATAATACCCACATACAAAGTTTTATACCATTCACTCGTACAGTATATTCACCAGAAGGTCATATGCTCCTAAAGTTATTTTATATTCACTTAATACATATAAACGTTAACAAGAAATTTTGAGAATCAAAAAGAATATCACAAGATAAGGTCAGACAATCTGCGACTACTTTTGTTTTATTCAGCTAAAAATCCGCCTCAATCAGGACAATCATTAAAAACAATATTAAAATCCGAAATTAGATTCATAACATTAAAAAACTCCTAGCTATTGTTACTGATATAAATAGAATAAATATATATTAATATATACACTAATAATGATCATAAAGTATAAATAGTACCAAATGTTTTGAAAAAGTTATCAGTCTTAATAATGATGGCATTAATTTTTATTATGTATAATATGAATCATAGTTATAGTAATTATAATGCAAAAATTGTGTATGATTCAAACTGTTAATAAACAGTTATTAAATTAATAAAATGTCCTCAATGACAGAATACAAACTTATTCAGAGTTTTTCAAAGTTTTTGTCAGATCAGTTTTTTGATGTTTTATTTTAAAAATCAGTTTTTGATGTCAAAAACTTAACTCCGCCTTAACCACTTCCCAGTTTTGACCGAACTTCGAACGAGCAACTTTAAGCACTCTTTAAAAATGCTATGCACCATGAATATATATATGTGATGGTAGTAGCCAGGTCAAATGTTCTGGAATGCAGGAAAAACAGGCAGAGGAGTATGACTCGAAAACACTATTTATTAAAACATTTTGAAGAATTAACAGAGCTTTGAATCGCACTTCAAAATCAATGTTTGCGAGTTTTTATCTTAGGGAAAGTAAAAAGTTTGTCCCTATAACAGTGATGAGTTTCACTTACAAACTTTTTTATTCATAACAAAATTTAGTCAGAATAAATTTATTCTGAATGATTATTCATATGCAAAATTTTTGAATAATGATTGATATGTTAGCCCGGAGAAAACTTCTTGAGAAGGCCAAGGCCCACCCTGGGCTGTCGAGCCATTAATGATGATGACACGTGCATAGATGTAAACTAACATACATTGCATGTACTACTTATTATGCATGTACACATAATACGTACACTTGTTCTTACAATGTACTTAACTACGGATTTACTACAACAAAGTATGTAAACACTCAACTTTATTTTACTTATTTATGTAAGCATTAATATACAGTGCTCGTTCGTGTAGATATACACATAAACATACAGCATAGTTAAGTGTGCAATTATGTACAACACATTTATGTTGTCGTGTAGTAACCATTTTTACAATTATTCAGATTCAAAATTACTTGTAATAGTTAGATTATGATTGCTGGTAAAAATAACTGTTTATAATAGTACATATTGGTTGCTTAAAATAAAAGATTTTGGTCATTTGTGATCATATACCAGTAATCGCGTCTTGTTCGCGATTATGATTACAGGGAATCATAATCACTTTTTATCTGAAATCATTACTCATAACTTATAAAAATGACTACAAATAGTTTATTACTATGTACTTTTTATTTGTAGTTGTCACAATCTTAGTCAATTATATTTTTCTGTGCTCATTTCTGTTGAGCAGTGAAATTATTCACTTATTCTCAACTAATGAATAAAGAATAATGACTGATTTATTCTTTATTTAAAATATTTCCGACTAATAAATAAATCTTTATTCATTATTCTGCATGCCCATCTCTGCCCAATAATATATTATGTCTTATGGAAAGAGGAAAATATTAGTAATTACAATTGGTCCATTAAATAGGTCAAGGGTATAATATGGTTTTCACTCTTAGTAAAGGGAAAAACTTAAGTGTTAATTCCTGAATATAAAAATAAAACCAAATGCTGGATGTGAATAATGAAGTGTGTGAAAGCATTAAATTTTGAATAGTAAACTAAGAAGGAGAATTTAGAGAAAAAAATAACATAAAAAGATTATTTAAAGCTGTTTTATGTTACATACATGTTATGGAAAAAAATTACATTTGTAATAGTAAATATTTCTTGAAAAGATATATTCTAAAGGAAATATTTCCTAGATAGATTTTTAAATGAAAATAGGAAGCATGCATTAGAACGTTTAATGCTTTGCCGTTTTGGGAGAAAAAATTATTCTGTTATTAAGGAGTTCGCAGATACTTTGGATTGTATGCAGACAGTTTATAAATGTCTCTCTGATAACAATTTTTCTTATTTAAAGTAACAAATTTATAACTAAAAACTCATCTAATTTAGCTATATCACTTAGCAACCAATTGTTTAATTCATCTATCAACTCTGCAGCAAATATAAATTTAAGAAACTAAAATTTACCTTGAACATTCAGTACTCGTTCTACAGACACACCATGCATCTTCTTTTTTCTTAATTCAGCTCTAATTCTAACAACCTATGATAAATTTCATTATTGTTACGTAGAATTTCAGAGTCATAATTCTAAATAGGAAAATAAAAATCACACAAACCTGGTCATAATAAGGAGTCACAACACCAATACTAGACTCATCTTGAATACCCCATTCAGCAGGCCAGTTGTTTTTAAGTTCACTTACCCGCTCAATAAGTTCATATACCTATAAATTTGGTAAATATTCTAATAAACCAATTTTTCAATATGATAATTTCAATCATGGCAAGTATCAAACAATAGATTTGCATTTTCAATTAATATTCAATCACAAGAATTTTTTTTTAAAAATTTAAACCTATTAACGTGCATGGTATAGTCTTTTTTCAAAGACAAATTAAAAAAAATGTATAAGCTGACAAGTTATTTTTAAATATTTTGTTCTTCTAAACAGCATATATCGGGCATTCTGTTTGTAATGCAGCCTTTTTATTTTCAAGTCATAAACATTTTATTCTTTTAAATTTGTGTTAGCAGCATATATAAAGCATTTTGTTGATGTTCATTTCAGTTGTTGGTTTGTTTCTTCTTTTATTTTCAAGCCACACTTCAAGGTAACTTTTTGTAATGTCAAGCAAAATGTTAAGTCGGTTATTGATTTGTATTTAGAATCAATAACAGACCTTAATGAATCAATAACTTTAATGAATATTTTTTCCCTTTAGAATAGAACATTGTCTTAGATGTTTCTAAGCACCATGTATTGCTTCCTTCCCGAATTTTTAAGATTTTAGTTTTTCATTAGGTAAGATTTCTTTTAAATGAATTAATTGTCCATTTGATTTCATAACATTGATATTATAAAATATATTTAAAAATTTTGATCAAGGCATAAATAGATTAATAAAATAGCAATAAAAAGATCAATTGAACAATGAACATAATTAGAAAAAATTTAAATTTGGAAAATAGCTGATTCATTAAACCTAAAATTAGTAATGAAAATACAATTCTGTATAAAATAGTGTTTTTGTACAATTGTTACTATAATAAAAAATTAATTTTAGTATTTGATGTTTTAATTGTTTTTATTAAAATACAGCAAAACTACTGTTCCTAATAATAAAACTCAACAGTGCTAGGCTAAAATTTTTATCATTAACATAATAATCGAAAATAGAGTCTTAAATTTGAACATAGATTAAAATTATGATATAGTTTGCTGTTTAAATACATTTAACATGTTCAAAGATTTAACTCTTTAATTTTAGATCTCAAAAAATCTTAGTATAGATTGGAAGATCTAACAAGTCAACAGTCCCAAGCAAAACTTTTAGAATTCAATTGAAATTTTACAGGCATTAGAACTGATAAAAAATGCACAGCTTCTTGAAGATTAGCTGATAAATTACAAAAAGTTTATAAAAATAAAAAAGGACATTTTTAAAACAAAATGAAACCTTGGCTAACAAATTTTTTTTTTCTGAAGTCAAATAATTTAAATTTTTGTTGAGATTTTAAATTTACTGGAAAGGGATTTTTGCATTTAAAAATATTTGAAATTGAATTTGAGCACATACTTTGCGTTTAATTGTGTATTCGTACAATTTTTAAACATAGAGTTTTCGTTTAAATTAGCAAGAGAATATTTGTACAACTTTTAGCGCATAAGTAATGAAAATGCTATTTATGTTGAAAAGTGTTGTTAATGAAATTAATAAATTATTAAAATTAAATTTGTTAAAAATCTTTTAGAACATCATTGACTTTAAAATAATAATATCACAACACATTATTATTTTAAACATTGTGTGGATGTTGAATAATGAATGAATTTTTGATTAAAAAAAAACTGATTTTACAGAAGCTAAATTAAGTTTAAGGTAATTAATATATTAATGAAACATGAATCTATTTGCAAAGTGTTTGCGTTAATTGAGGATGAAAGGGAGTTTGATGATTTGAATTTTGGCAATGCCAAGGAAATTTATGAAATACTTGTTGGTGGGGAATGTGAAACTGATTTCCTTTAAAACAAGAAATTGTTGAACAATGGCATAGCAGTAAAAAAACATAAATAAATAACCATCACACAATACAGGCTATTCAAAACATAGATTTCTGTAAAGTTTTTGTTAGCCGCATTTGTAGGAAAAATAAATTAACATTTCTGAGAATAAAATGCACATATAACATGAAATTTTAAAAAGTTTGAGTAAGGCAGTGCAAGTTACAACGATACAGACATGTAAATTTGGGCTTGTGAAAAAGTGATCACTCCACAAATATCATTTAAATCTTCAGAAAAATGACTCAAAAATTTTTAAAAAAAATATGGAATTGTTAATAGGAGAATTATTAAAAGTCTCTAAAATAAAAAAACATTTTCTAAGAGGAAAATGTAGTTTATCTTCAATGATGTTAATGATGTAAATGTTAATAAGATTTGACGATAGTATATGCCTAACACTGAATAACCGTCATTTAAAAAGGAAATTCATTCAGGGAAAATACTTGATTTGTTGGGCTATGAACAGATTGAAAATAATAAATCAGTTCAGTTAAATCAAGTTGCATAATTCAGCTATGCTACGACTCATTCTTACACTATAATGCCAGCAAATATACATAAATTCTTCAAATATACATTGTAAATTTAGCATTAATGTGCTAAAACTCAATGCTTTCTTTTTTTTTAAAGTTTTCAAACATTGACAACTGTATGATTTTGGTGACCAAATGTTTATTATTTTACACCCCACCTAATGCAATGTAGCAACGAATTTTTTAGATTTGTTTTATTTATTTGCTCTTCTAATATCTGTATACACTTTTAACTTTTTCTAATGCCTAACACTAAAAAGCTTAAAAATATTTTCACTTCAAACTAGCTTTATTAATATAGAACAAAGTCCTATATCTGGAGTGTTTTTCTGGAAAGGTCTGTGTTTTCAGACGTTTTTAAACAATCAAAATGAATCTTTTTAATTTTTCTAATTATAAATTTTCCCTTTTTTTAAAAACATCTGTTGATCTGTTATTGGAAATCTTTCACGGTCTGTCGCAAAATCTCATTATACCAGAAGGAAAAAATATTATTTCCTATTCTGTTTTTAGCAAAGTTAACATTTATGCGGCTTTAATGCACACACTTGAAGACAAGAACAGTTAAAGAAAAATATACTTCAAGAGGTATAAATTATGGAAATTCAAGAAGCTGAAAATTTATGCTTGAACGAAACACCACTATACAGGCTTTGTTTTGATATAAAGGTTTTCATTGAACAAAAGGTTTTCATCTATTCAATCCTGTTTCTAGTTTCATATTCTTTTTATAACATAGGAATGATTTGTTTTTAGGATTAGAAGCTTGTTTTTATCTGTTAATGTTATTTTTATCTGAATATTCGCGCTGCTCTTTCTGCCTTGGCTGTCTGTTTGAGATGGCCTCTTTATTGAAAAAATAAGCAGTATTTGTCTGCCAATATTTAGTTAAGATATTTAGCAAACAAGAAGGCAGAGGAGTGTTTTGGTGGAAGCTTTTGAAGCAGGGGCAGACAGATAGACTAGGAAAGAGATTGAGAGGGAGATTGTAAGAGGAGAAAGTGGGCACACAAATGAAGATAAGAGTTTTATTTCTTTTTAAAGTACAGCAAAATATTTATAACTGTAACATTTAGTGATCACTCTAAAATTACCTAATATATTAATTGTATTTGTTTGCTTAACTTGATATCTATGATAGTATTATCTGAGTATCTGTGCGTTCATGAAAGAAAAAGTTAACTGCTTCTTCAACTTTATATATATATAACAAAATAAATACAAAAAAACATGAAGAAAATTAAGAAAAACAATAAGTTTCATTTATTGCGCATAAGCTGCAAGTAAACAGAACTCATTAGATAAGTTGAAATAGTATTGATAAGTATTTCAACGTTTGTATATATATATATATTTATAAGTGACATTTTATAATACTAAACATTGATGTTAATTAGAATTCATTTATTATTATTTTTTTTATATTACATATTTAGTATACGTTTATCTTAACATATTATCCAGAAAAATCTATTTTCTAAACTTGCACAGCCCCAAAAATTTTGGAAATAGAACTTTCCACTATATTACCATTTTTAAGGACAAATAAAATACATTTTTATCCAAATCAATAAAGCTATAATTTTTTACTTAATATACTTCAACCAAAATATGTTAAAGCTAAAAAAGCATTCTTTAAAAAATTATTATAACATGAATTATTTTTTAAATAAATAGTACCTCTGCGTTATTATGAAATGCAGTACTGTTACAATCTTGAACATCTTCTCCTCTAGCAGTAAAAAAAGTCAAAGGATAAAACTTCTCATGCCTTGGCTGCTGACCACTAGCCTGCAGATGGTTATTATAAAAAAGCTCAGATGTATACTGTACTATTGCCTCATGAGATCTGTAATTTTCACAAAGAAGCACTTTACATGGAAATTGTTCAGGATACAAGTCATATAGCCTCTCTAAGAGTGACATGTGAAGATTGCGCTCTTGCGCAAAAGGTGAATACACTTCAGGGCAAAGCTAAAATTGGAAAGAAAATTACAACTGAGAAAAAATCACATTAAATTTTTAAATTATTTGTGGAACAACCAGTATTTTTTGTTATGATTTCAGAAATTTTATTTTTAGACTTTAATTTGAATAACATGGTTATGTAATAATAAAAATGTTACATTTACAATTGAGAAAAATATTTTGCCTTAAAAAGAAAGAAAAAATTAATTTCTTATGAAAGATCATATTTGGATCATAAGTTTAATTTTCAAAGTTGAAACTCTAAAATATAAAAAATACATAGTGTCATAAAAGTACTTACATCTAAACTTTAAAGCAGTAAATCTTTATTTTGAAAGCAGTTTTAGGTACAGTTCAGTTTAATAAGTAAGGAAAATTGAAAACTGTTTTTTATTACTTTAGTTTTTTTTTTTTTAAATAAAAAAGAAAGCTCATATATCTGAAGATATATACATATTTTTTAAAAAGAATGTTAACCAATTTAAGATTGCAATATAGGTCACAATTAATAAACAAATTTGTGAAACACTTTGCGCGAAGGGTTCACAGCCCAACGGCAGCATCCGAACAAGATAAATTTATTGAGAATACTTTGGAGCTTGTTTAACCAATTTAATATATCAAGAATTCTTTCTTCATTGTTAATTATACTTCAAAGATAAATAAAACTGTTAACCTCTTCTAATGTGATATTTTCTAAGAACATGCAATTTTATTGGTTTGGATTAATTTACAAAATTTTAGTTTTATTTTGATTGTTAATAGACACCATTTTTGTTGTCAACGTTTAAAAAGTTTGTTTGCAAATCTTGAAGGGTTTGTTTGCAGTAAACATTAGTCAACAGCGATATCAAGATAAGAAAAATATGCAGCAAGGGTTCACTTTATATCACTTTTTGTTCTGATACACTATACATAATTCTGCCCATAGCAAGCAAAAAGATTGTTGGCAAAAACTCTGTCTAACACCTAAATCAACCTTGAAGGAATCTGGTTGCTAACTGGCATGGATTACTTATATATGGCAATTTTTATAGATATTTCTGATGTTTAGGAATTCCATAGTACTTCAACAGCTTTCAGTGTAAACTATCGAAAACTTTTTCAAAATCTATGAAATTTAAGTACATTGTTGATAGCCATTCAATAGATTTTTCCACAAAATGTTGCAATGTGATCAACACAAGTTCTAAAACCTGGCTTGAAAGATTTTGTCAAGCGCATTTTTCATTCTTTCAAGTACTATTTTAGTAAACATTTTGCTGCATAATTCAAAATGTTTAAAAGATATTCAAAATTTGTTTGATGTTTAAATTACAACATATGTTTTAAAAATAACATTTGTGCGGTATACTCAGAAATTAAATTTATTTAATAGTTTGCATCTAAATGACAAATGAAAAGCAAATTATTTTGAAATTTTTTTTCTTTTAATAACACATTTCAGACTTGTTAAAATTTAATCTTATGTTTAATTGATATTATCAGGCATAGTCCACTTATTATTACACAGAGCAATGAGTATTACTATTACACATAACTTTGCTACAAATTTATTTAAATACAACAAATCTTATAGTAGATTATGTATCAAATTTTACTTATCACTTGTTTGAAGAAAAATGCAAGCTTAACTTCCAGAAAGTTTTTTTTTTCTTCGAATTTAATGAAAATTTGCATAATGTAAACTTTATGCTAATTATTTAAAATTGATAGATATTATTAAAATGTTTCAACCCATTGCAATTTGAAAAATTTCTCAAAAATTTAAACTCCCGTAATAAGTCTACTGCAAACCTAATACCAAAAAAGGACAGTTCAAAAAGGGTTAGCGAATATAATTTTAAATAAGAGATCTCATACTCATGGTAAGCACAAAAGTCTTAACTGAAGGTGAGCTTAAAATGAGAAATCTAGACAAGAATAATTACTTAATAAACTTAAAAACAAAAAGATTTTTCAAACGACACATAACGAAAAAATTAGTTATAGACTGAACACATTATAAAGTACCATTTTAGAAGCAGTTTAATTTTTAAAAAAAAAAGAACAACAAGCACAACCTTTTACGCTCAATAGAACAGAATAAGAAATTTATACAACTTTCAAAGGATTGATTGCCTAAAACAATTCAATATCAACCTGCATATGATCTCCAGCAAGGACAATTCTGGTATCTTCATCAGCCAGTGACAAAGGCATTATAGCTTCACATTCCATTGCTTGAGCGGCTTCATCAATAAGTATGTGAGTAAAGAACCCTAAATAAAGAAGATTTACTAGTCATAAATAAAGAATTTAAATTTGCAAAACATTCTTTTCACAATCTTTTACTTCTGTTAGTTCAGATATTTTTAGATTTAAAAAAAAAATGTATTAATACAAGGAAATATTTAGCTTTTAAAAATCTGTGGGAGGCTAAAAATAAATTTGAAGTAATAAAAACTCAGGCCATGTGAGCAGAGTTAAAAAAGTAATTAAAAGTATAAAGTAATTAAAGTTAGTTTTGAAAATGTATGAGCCGGTCACTGCATAAATTGCCTAACTCCATAATATTTTAAGTATAAAAATCAATGACAGAACCTAATACTTTGACACCTTAAATCAAAATTTTTTGAAAAGTGCAGTTTATAAATTGCGCAGTGAGCAACTCTTCTCATGAACACAAATCTAGTCCACAAAAATATAAAAAGTACAGTAAAAATCAGAAATATGATTGCTGGAAGAAATTATTTGAAATTCTTTTTTTTTTTATTATGTAGTTTTCTCTTTTTCTTTTAGTATTTATGTTTTACAGTATATAGAAAATAAAAGACTGCCAAGTTTATGCACAAAAGTACCATTTATAAAATTCAATGGGGGAAAGAAAAAAATTTTTTTCCCCATCAACATATAAAAGAATATAGATTTTGAAAAAAATTACATATCCCTCTTTTACGCTCTTTGCGATTGTCATCGCATTAAAAAAATTAATAACTGTAAAATCTAAGGTAATAACTGAAAAAGAGAGGAGGATAAAACTATGTGTAATTATGATGGAATTACACGATTCAGGTGTGTCAAATAGAGATCAATTAAATGTACTTTTTGAGATTTATTTAATGTACCCTTAAAAGATTTTTCTTAAAATATTTCTTACATGAAGATTTTCTTTTAACACTTTTAATAGAAATATAACCTTAAAGTCTTTTTAAAGATTTGAAACATTAATATTCGCAAGATATATGCCTTGATTTTTCAATCGTTGTTCTCCTTTTTCAAAATACTACCAACGGAAAAAATTTAAGAAATGAATTTAATTTTTATTTACTTTTCTTCTTTTCATTTAAATGTTAAATTACAAAACTAAAGACTTTATAAAAATAAAATAAAAAAGAATAAAAAGAAAATAATACATTGAAAAATTTAAACACAATGACATAAATGGATCAAAGTTAAAGATAATTTTAAAACACACAGAGCCAAGCTACCTTTTTCTAGGCCAAGCTGTACTAGGTATCTTGCAGTTTTTAAAGTAGTGACAATAATTCTATGAGCTTTAACATCATCAGCGGTTGGCATGACAAAATGCTTTTCATTGTTATCACAGTTGATTAAACAGTACTGTTGAACTGTCGGATGTACAGTCGCTACCCAGCGATGGCGGTAATATATACGCAAGGGTGTAGCTTCAATTCTACCCTCAGCAACTTGTGGATGTAAATATTCTCTTATGTAAATATCAGCGGCACTACAACAACAATATTTTTTCAGAAACTTATATGAATTTCAGCTAAATAAAGATTAGAAGTGCAAGGATACTAAATTTATAAGAACTGCACAAGTTATAATTATTTACTGAGTATATGCCTAGTTTAGATTTGAAAGGTTTACCCTGATTTTAAAAAAATTTGAGTAAGCTATTACATTTTTTTCAAAATTTTAACAGATAGTTGCAAAAAACAGATAAAATGATTATGAACAACTTTAAAATTGATGACATCTTTTTAATTCAAATCAGTGATATAATGAACATTCTAAAATACTCTTCATTCAAATGATACACAAGTATAAAGATTGACTAGTACTTTGATCTAGACATTTAGGATTGAAAATAACTGAACAAAGTGCACACACTCCATATTTATTCATAATGGCATTCATAATTATTGTTTGGACAACAAAGTGCAATAATAAATTTTCCATGTACCTTCTAAATTAGTTTTTTTCTTTTAAAAATAAAAATTGATGGAAAGGACTTAGTCTTTTTAGTATATATTTTTTTATAATTGTTATGTCTTCATTTGCATAACATCTCTAAAAGACTTTAAAAAGTTTTTTCATAATTGAAGTTGAATCAAGAGATTCCCCACAAATGTAATATTGTCACATATAAAATAACTTCAAATATGAAAGAATTTAAGAGAATAATATTTTATCAATTTATTAAGATATACCTCAATTATATTAGGTAATTCAATAGTGCATCGTTTGGTATGAATAAGAACAAACCATTCTTTAACAGACAGTTGTTTGTCAGGAAGATTCATGGAAGTAAAAGCTCCAGAATCTTGTGATCAGCAATGCACATCAGTCAATTTTAGCTGTCAGACAAGTAGGCAACTATTGATCTGAATCAGGATAAGCTCCGATCAGCCATCAAGGATAGAATCCCAGTGAATAAGAAAGCAAATTTAGGTAGCTTTTACTTGTACTCTGAACTTTTGCAGTTATTTTTCCATTATTTGCGTCTTTTTAAAACATTTAAAAGGTGCATTATGTAAACAAGTACTTGCAATTAATATTATGCATTTAATTTATACACATTTATTCTCATAGAATATCAAAGCATCTTCAGCATATATTCATTTCCAACAATAAGTAGATATTTCTTATAAACACGGGTTTTCTTTCTATTAGATTCATATCTTAAATACAGCACAATAAAATCAAATACTGTTCTTCCACATTGTAATAACTTAAAGCCAATTAAAAATTTTAAATTATTAATAAAAAATTACAATCATTAATTTCAATGAATTGAACAATGTAAATAATAAAGCTTTTATGAAAGTATAATGTAGTAGTCTTCATTTTTACATTACATATCATTAAATCACACAAATATAATAACTAAAAAGAATTCCATAAAAATATAAGCATTTTTTTCCTGATGAGAAAAATGATGATTAACATTCTTTATAAATTCATTAATAGATGCCAAGAAACTTTTTTAAAAGAAGCATTTAAATTGAGAACTGCAGACCAATTTTTGCCCTTGAATGAATTCTATGCGACTGTTAAATGACTATTTAAAATCAAATAACTGAAAGGCAGTTGGAACATTTTCATCTCTCAATTTCAAAAGAATAGCAAGTTTTAAAAACAGAAATCAGAAAACCCTTCTATAGTCCATTTTAATCCAGAGAAAGCAACAACAAAAATTAAGTGCAAATGACTTACTTTCATGGACTAATTTTTTAGAATATAATTACATACTATTGTTTATATTTAACAGTGTGGTTCTTTGTAATATATTGCACAATTCAATACATAGCTCTTTTTTTCTATCCTCAGACAAACAACATAAAATGAGGGGGTACTGTGCTTGTAAAATTAGAATGTTATTAAAAGCCCCAAATATATTGCAAAAAATAGAAGAGTTGTCCAAATAAAAAGTGCACAGCATCAGAACAGGCTGTAAAGGGTGAGTTTGTGTAGGCTATAAAGATTAAGTGATAGGGTCAGAAATACAATAGTATAGCAGTGATAGCATCATTATTCAAGGCTAAGAATAGTAAGTGCATAGCTGGTTAACTACCCTGTTATTTCCAGAGGATCTATATAAATTTAAGTGTACACTGGACACTCTGCAAGGATATCAATTTCATTTAGAAGAAAAATCTAACAGTTAATCTTTCTTATCCATAACATCATGTCTATCATCGATAACATCATATTCCCACTTTCACTTGGCACACTTTGTGGTTGTGTATACTACTGATGTCACATCAACTGCACAGCTAGAACTTGGAGAGTAAGGTCATCTATCTAGCTACAGTGAGTGTGAAAAATGTTTTTCTCTGCATATGCAGTTAATTTTTTTTTTGTTCCTCTGATGCTAGGCCTAGCTACTGATAGGAGTCTTGCGCATTTAGTTAATTCATGATTCTGATCATTGCAAGTAATTTCCCTTTAAACATCAGCCCATCAAGCCTAAGTTAAAAAAAAAAAACATCTACACCTGAAAGGATTATTCAGTAGAATAACCAATTTTAAATTGATCCAATAAATCATTACATCATTTTTAATGAAACATTTGAAAATGCAGTTCTTCGACTGCGCATTGAGATAGAAATGGTTGTTAACAGCAAGTTGAAGGATCATGTCCTTAAACAAATAGTTCTGTAGTAATTTGAACTCTCTGGAATAAAGCTGAAATGCAATAAGAGCAGAGACTCACTGAATTTTTTTAAATTCAACATAATAAGCTGTTATCTTCTGTGGATCCCAGAGGTCCTTTGTTTAAGCAAGTTTCCAGGTTCGACAATAGCCGACAAATTTTAAATCTACTAGAAAAAGCACAGCAATTTACAAAAGTTTAGCAGAAACAATGTAGAATGACTTATATGGGGTGATGAGAGTCTAAAAATTTACTTAAGGGTCTGATGGCAGCAATTCGTCTGGTGACAAACTTTTCCTCTTGTAATAACATTCTTTGAAAGGCAAATTCCATATTGGTGTACACCTTTCATGAAGTCTTTTACACCCATTGTTTGATAGTTCTTTGTCCTAAATAGTACAGTAGAGAACCGATTATCCGGAACGATCGGGACCATCAATATTCCGGATAACTGATTTTTCCGGTTTTCTGAATCGCTACAAAAAGCCGTTTTTTTTATAGAAGAAAAAAAGAAGAAAAAGCGATGAAGTAATACACTAATGATTATTTCCAAAATGATAGTAAGGTAAACATCTTTCAAAAAAGAGCGAAAAATCCTAAAATCTTATGAGGAAAAAAAAAACTTTTTTTTTTTAAAAAAACCGTTCCGGTTTTCTGATTTCCGGATAACGGGTTCTGTACTGTATTTGTCATTAACAGAAAACATGTGATGATACATGTCTGAATTTCACTCATCTTATGCTGCAACTGAAGATATTACTACTCTGTATTTTTCTGTTTTGAATGTATCCACCTTATCACAACTTTAACCAACTTACATGAAAACACTTGAAATGAATAATCAGATTTAAATGATATTTTGTCTCTTCCTACCTTAACTCATAAAACTGAAAGCTGGATTTGTTATCGCTCCTCTATTTCTGATGCTATCACTCAGTCCCCTTTTAATTTGAGCAAACTTTTTATAGCAAACATTTTCTTAAAATTTCAAGACAAACAATAAAAAAAAAATGTAAGATTTACTTAAAAATATGACTTTTGATAGATAATAGAAGTTAACCTACCTATTTGAATGAGTGCAAACTAATATTCTAGAGTTAGGATCATCTAAAATAATTTTTACTGCTTGTGCTAAGGTATATGTCTTTCCTGTTCCGAACGGCCCAATAATCAAAACAGGTGGTAATTTGGCACAGAGAGGAGTAGTAATTGCTAAAACAGCTTCTCTTTGTTTTGGATTGAGCTTAGGTTCAAATGATTTAAGTTTCCTAAAAAATACATAACTTTAAAGAAATACAAATGATAAGTAAATTTATAACTAAGATATGGTAATAGCAGCAGTAAATAGATAAATACAAGCTTGATAAGAGGCATGTTGTAGCTAATCATGTGAATAATTTTGTATTTGTGCTGTTTTAAAACAATTTAAGTGACTAATAATTTATTTAAAAACAAAAATAGGCTGAGAAGAGAGTTTTTTTTCATTTCTGTCTTTCTTAGTTTTGACAATATATTTTTTGTCTAAAGAAATTTAGCTTTAAAGTAGGATTATTCCTTACATAATTCACAGCATTAAGACTTTTTCCTCGAAAGAAACAAAAAAATTCACGGAATGGTTATGAAAGTTGCAAGATTCTTTGTTTCAAGATTTTTATGCATTTCTTGGCTTTATAACTTAAAACGTATTGTCAGCGAAAAAGTTATGAGAAATAATGACTTTTTAATAATCAAAATAAAATAACAAATAAAATACAATTTAGCAACCACACAACAGTTTCACAAACTTAATGCAAATGATTAGCGCAAGAGAAGAGGCAACATTTAAAGTAAATTGATTTTCTCCATGATCTTAAGGTTATAGAATAAAAAGCCAATTTATATTTGTTGGGAAAAGGATTAAATGAAATACCTAATTTAGATTTTATTTGTATGAAATAAGTTATGCTTATTTTTGCATAACAGAAGATACATTTGCGAGAACATAGAAATTTTCTGCGAGGATAAAGAAGGATATTTAAAAGTAAAAATTCTTAATACATTTATAGTTTCTAACAATTATCAAAATATTTGCAGTAACAAAATAAAGTTTATAAAATTTAGTTTATCAAAATAGGTATATTTATTTAGGTGTCTCACAAATATAATATATCTATATAAATATATTATCAAACTATAATTTTAAGGCTTATATAAAAATCTCAGTTGTTTTATTTGACTTGGTTAATTGAAATAATAGACATTTAAATTCTTCAAACTTTTTTATTCTTTGTCCCGTAGCATTCAGCATTGACTAATCCCATTATTATCTCTTTTGCTTAGTTAAGAAAAATTAAATGCATAATGCATATATCTTAATTAAAATACTAAAAATAGGACTTCTCATGAATACAATAAAAAAAGTATAACAGTTGTTAAATATTACTGATTTAAAGGTTTGTTTTTCCATAATTGTGGAACCTCCGATATATCTGGAAATACAATTGATGTTGGGTGCAATCTATCAACAGCAAAATGCATTTCACACACTGGTAGACGGTTTAGTTGAAATTGCACCTATAATTGTTAACATAAGTTATGGCTTAGTAATAGATTTATGACATCTGCAATGACATCTATACAAAAAACACACAAATGTTTACCTCAGCCAAAAACTCTCGATCAGGACCTAGTTTTAACTCCTCACAACACTTCTTAGACAATCTCATATAAATAACTGTTTTTCCTTTATCTTCAATTACTGCTTCATAAACCTTAAAACAGAAAAATATTAATCCGAAATAAGTATGTGTATATACAAATTTATTTTCTAAATAAAAATGCATTAGAAAAATGAATATTCTTAATTACATTAAAAATAAATAAAATGAAAAATTTTGGTACATAGAAATATATATAACATTTGGTAACAGCCATTCTCCAGCACAACAGCAGGCCTTGCAGTTTATTCCCTCTCATCTCAAATATAGAAAGAAAAAAAAAACTGGAAAAAAATTGTTAGTAGAAAAAACTAAGTAAAAATCACATTTTTTTAAAAATCAGATACCCAAAAAACACCAGTGCATCCATCTGTACGCCAACGTTCATTCTTATTTAATATCATTTTTGCAATGGAGTAGATAGAGAAATGTTTTAACTTTAAGCAATTATATTTATTTGCTGTTCCTATAATATTAAACCCTACATTTTGGTTATTGTTTTATTTATTTGCAAAGTACTTGCAATGGTACAGAAATGAATGGCATTTGAAGAAACTTTAATTAGGTACTTATCATAACTCCATAAAATACTATTAATTTAATTTTTCCATAATAACTATTAATAATTTTTTTTTTATGGAAAGTAAAAAGATTTCATTTTAATATTATCATCTACAAATTCATCCTTTTTATAAAGTTTTTTCTCTTTTTCTTTTTGATCTTAGCATAAACATATGTATCTTCTCTTTTTGGAAAAACTTTATAGGGAACAACATAGAAATAGCTCATAAAAAAAAATTTTTTTTTAATGAATTTTTCATTAAAAAACTTATTTTATTTTTTGTATATAATTGTACATATTTTAATCTTCATTTTATGATGTTACAAATAAAGACTTAAAAAACTAAAGATTACACAATATAATGGTTATAATTTATTGTTTAAATTATCCATAACTTGCTGCACTCAAAAGTAGAAAAAAAATTAATCCTAATTTGAACTATATAAATGTAGTTTTTGTTGCATGAAGGATTTTTTTTTTAAAAAAAATCTTTTAAAAAAGGGCATGCTTTGAAATTTTTTTAAAAATAAAAATGACAAAATCAGTTACATTTTTGTACATTATTCAAAACTAGTTGACCAAATTTAAAAATCCCTATGTGCAACGAAAACTATATTTATTGTGAACATTGTATCAAAATTCCAAGTAAATCTGTTGAAAATTGAACTAGTTAGAGATATAACAAGAACGAGAAACAGTTTTGAGTAAATTGCATTGAATGTTTTGTGATTAAATACATAAAATTTTGCAGGTAATTATAATACCAGGTCTGTAAGATGCCTCTTCTCCATCATATTCAGTAGTCCATAGCGCTAGTCTAGCCCTTTACCTTGTTAATCTACCATCATGAGATGCATAATATGTTTTTAGATTAGCAGCCAAAATTTGACGGTCATCATCATTTTGGGCAAATTCTTTTGCTGCTGGGCCTATATTTGTTTTTAATTGTTCCAAAACTGCCAATAACCCTTGGCAACTTTCATTAACAAGTCAATTTCAATAAGTTGCAATATATCGAAAATACCATTAATTCTTTTCTTGTGTGCATAATTTAAACAAATAATTTCAATAAATAATTTCAATAAAATAGTACAAATAATATTTTACTAAAATAATTTGATAGGAGTAAACGCATCCATTAATCAACAGAGAGAACAAGTTCACTTATTCTTACACATCATAGTGTTCCCCTGCAACTCAAGTGACATATTATGCTGTTAATTCTTACATTTTTATGAAATTCAGTTTAATATTTTGGTACAATAATCTTAAAAGGGTAAAGTATCAAACACTACGATAAATTCCCCCCCCCCACTTATTAAAAATTTTAGTTTGTTGTTGTCCCTTCTTAAGTATGATTGTATAAAATTTAAACTAAACTTAAAAACAAAGTTTCAGTTTATAATTTTATTATATTTAATCTACACAAATTGTTCTACATATGTTAGATTTATCTTAATTTTTATACTACAGTACAGAACCCGTTATCCGGAAATCAGAAAACCGGAAAACCAAAAAACCGGAACGAAATTCGATAAATTTTCCCGCCATTTTTAAAAAAAAATTTTTTTTTCTTCATAAGATTTTAGGATTTTTCTTTCTTTTTTGAAGGATGTTCACCTTACCATCATTTTGGAAATAATCATAAGTATATTACTTCATCGATTTTCTTTCTTTTTAAGATTATTTCCAAAAAAAGATATTTTTATTTGGGTTTAACAATAAAAAAACGGCTTTTTGTAGCGATTCAGAAAACCGGAAAAATCAGTTATCCGGAATAGCGATGGTCCCGATCGTTCCGGATAATCGGTTCCCTACTGTAATTAAAAATTAAGCTTAATCGCCTGTCACCATTCTGACTGTGTTAGAGTAGCAAATAAATTTGAATTTATGAAGATAGTGCTGTAAAAATATTTTACGAATATATCAAAGGGTTTGACTGAAACATTTTCAAATTAAATGAGAGAAAAAAAAGAATTTTACAATACTAATTATGTAATTATTGTAATCTCTAATCTATAAACATCAAACTCAGTTCTAATTAGGACAAACAGTTGTTTCTAAAAACAGCCATGACAAGATGGTAAATTTTAAAATAGAAAAAAATAGTGAACTAACTTTTAAAAATAAAAAATAAATACAAATCTTTATGCCTGAAAAGTAAATTTTTATACGAAAATCAGTCAGCAAAATTTGGTTAAAAATAAAAAGCATCAATTAATATACTGAAATCTTATGGTTGCTTTTTAGCAATTATTTTTTAATAATTTAAATTTAAAACAAAGTTTATTCAAAATAAGTTTTTTATTTACTTATTTTTTTTACTTATTCAATTTTTAAAATAAAATTACTAAATTCTTTTAGAAAAAATATTTTACTAAAGGTGAATATTTAACAAACAAAAGTAATTTCTTCAAAAAAAAACAAAACAAAAAAAATTGAAAATTTATAGAAAGACTGAAAATTTTCACTCCTGAATGCAAAAAAGTATTTGCTTCTGTTTCGCTGTTTTGAATAAACATAGAAAAATAATCCTTTATAAATGCTTCCCAAGACAGATAAAAGGTTAAAAAACATATTTTAATGCTTACTTTCCTCTGTTCCTCTCCTTTTGTTTTAACAGATGCTAGAAGGACTGTACTACAGTTACTAAGAATTAATCTTCCTGATGCAGAGTCTTCAGATAAAACAGATGTCAAGGTCATATGTGCAAAAAGCTCTCCATTATGAGCATATTTTGCAGTCACTGCAGAATTTGGAGTTAGAAGATAGCAACTTGATAGATTTAAAGTTGCTTGAATGTTATACCTTGCAAAGAGATTAAAAATGTTAGGAATATTTTTGCAAAAGCTTTGAAAATAACTTTTCAATATTTAGAGCCAAAAGATTAATGAAAATAAAATAATGAAAGAGTCAATGTTTAAGAAAGAGAACCAATTTTTAAAGAATGTATTTTTATGCCAATAAGTTTAAACTATGCTTTGTGTTGTAATAGTTTCAGTCATGGAGTTGTGTACTATTTTATTAATTAAGAGGACAAAAATATCAAAGTGCAGAAGAAAGGAATAGCACAAACATTCTTTTAACATAGATATATATATACCTGTTTTTGACTGTTTATAGACATACACCGAAGAGCCATTACATTATGACCACCCTGTTAATAACGTGTAGGACCATCTTTAGCCCTCAAAATTGCTAGCACCTGCCATGGCATTGATTCCACAAGGTGCTGATAGGTAGTCTGAGGAATCTGGTACCAAGCACTCACCAACTGGTCCTGTAATTCTCTTACATTGTGAGGGGGTAGCCTGGCAGCACGAATTTGTTTTTCCAAGTAGGACCACAAATGCTCTACTGGATTAAGGTCAGGTGAATTTGGGGGCCAAGGCATGACTTGAAAGTCACTGGAATGTTCCTCGAACCAATCCATGAAGTTTTGAACCTTATGACATGGTGCATTATCCTGATGGTAAACATCATCCCCCGCAGGAAAAACTGTTGCCATGAATGGGTGAACCAGGTCTGCAACTACACTGCTCAAAAAATTAGGGGAGCCATGTGCTCCCCTAATTTTTTTGAGCAGTGTATATCTATGCATATATATATGTATATACACTGCTCAAAAAAATTAGGGGAGCACATGGCTCCCCTAATTTTTTTGAGCAGTGTATGTTCAAATAGCTTACAGACGTCAGGGATTGTTCTATGAGGATTATGGGTCCTAATGTGTCCCATGAAAACATTGTTCCTGGGCGAGAAACCATGAAAACCTGGACGAGCCCATTGTTATAGATGGAGGGTGGTCATAATGTAATGGCTCTTCGGTGTATATTTATTTATATATATATGAATTTACTATCAAAAATAGAAGAGTCCATATATTGGTTTCTAAGGTTTCCCTAATTTTCTTTTTCTCTATCAAATTTAGCTATTTTATTTATTTATTATTATGCATCAGAGGGGAAGAAATGCTTGTGATTTTTTTAAAAATTCGTATTTGGGAAGAAAAAAAAAATTTGGTTTTCTTTTCTTTTTTGGATTTTATGAATTTTAATTATTATTTTTTTTCTTATGTGATAATGATTTACGAAATGCTAAATTTTTTTTGGTGTGTTTTCCTCTTACAAAATGTGAGAATATCGCTCATGATATTAGAATAAAAAACAATACACATTCATTTAAAAAATATACATAAAATTTTATTATATCCAAATAGGCTTTTTTTTTGTAAACAACGTTTCTGTTACTTTAAATTTAATTAATAACATGTTTATTAGTTATTATTAAAAGTATCTTGCAGAAAGATATTAGAGATAGAGAGGTTTGGTGCAGAAAGTCCAAAAAAATTCTGCCACAGGATATTAATTTACATATGACATATGATTATATAAATGAGCCTTAGGATTTAATTTCCCAGAAAAATATACAATGATGAAAGCACAAGCAAGCAGCAAGTTTGAGATAAAAAAAAGGGCCTAAGATTTTTATACAAAAATGCAGTTGTAGTATACACCAATTTACAATTCACTAAGCATTTTGCATGTCATTTAAGTAAAGAACAAATAACAAGTTTAGTTGTAAGCTCCCTTCCATATATTGAAAACGAGGTATGTTAACTTCTCAGGGAAAATGTTACAGCCTCGAACTTTATTTTTAGTGTAATATGAGAGAAGATCTGACTGATTAGTCAGTTAGAAATATTTCAAACAGCATTGGTGACTATTTCCTGAGCTGGCAAAATTAAAAAATACCAATATTTAGTTAGAGAGGTTATGAAATTCAGTAATTCAATTAGATATTTATGTAAGTAGTAATTTAAGTATCTAAAAATTATTATCACCAACCTACCACTAACCTAAGCATTTACAGACGTTAAAACTTTTCTGTATGCATAATAAAAAACAAATTTATAAGCACAAAATTAAAATTTTTTTTTTCTCTTTGTATCAATTATTTAAAAATTCTTTACACACAACACATCATAAAAATTTCTTTTAGATGCCAGAAAAGACTAATTCAAAGCACTTGGTTCAGGGTTAAAACCTAAGATTTATTCACATAAATTGTTTTTTTCTTTTATGCTAAAGGAAAAACCTGCTTGGCAAGAACAGTTTCGTACAAATTTACATGAGTAGCTTTATATTCAAAGGTAAGTAAGAGTAAAATCATAGTAAAAATTAAAAATGATTTTTCAAAAATGAAACTCACTAAAAGTAACTAATTTACGTAAAATTTAAAAGGAAATTACCGTGAAAGAAGTTCATACTGAGTCATTTCTTCAATACAGAGTAATTCATGTTGACGTGCACAGTAGTTATCAGGTGTTAAAGTAGGTTCCATAACGGAATTGGTGACGTTAAATTTTCCATTAGGAACAGGATAACAAGAAAGAAGATTTTTTTCCAGATCACCCAAGGGATGTGGACGATTTTCAAAAGGTACAATGGTGACATCATTGTTACTCCAACGCTCAGTAAAAGAGACCACTGTCTCTCTTGCTTGTTGCAGTTTTTCCATATCACAGAGTGAGACAACATCAACACATAATTTTTTCACCAAAACAGGTTCAAACCCGAAATCAAAAACAATGTCTTGACGAAATGTGCCATATATATTTGTAAGGAATCGTACCTGAAAATGAAACATAAATTTTCTAATGTAATGAGTAAAAAAGATTACACATACAAACACAATTTTTTCGTTATTAAATATTGTTCTAACATAACATTCTATGATAGATTTGAGTTATTAATTAGATGTAACTTATGATATAAAAAAACATACTATATCCCTAATATAATGGAATATGAATGACATTTTCACATCAGCCCTCACTCCAATAAATTATAATTTAATAAGAGAAAAAAAATACACACTTACATTTTTTAAAAAAAAAAACTTTTAAACAGTTTTTAATTTTTGGACATTAAGAATTCAAATAATGAACATTAAGAATTCAAATTATTTATATAAAATTTTACTCATAACCTAATGCAATGATTTTTTGGAATAAATTGGAAATTAACAAAAACAATTTATTGAAGATAATTAAAGCAAGGTTGTGGTTTTGATCACCCTGAACAGGATGTGTGAGTGAGTGATGCAAATTTTTACGCAAGAGCCATGATTTGGCTATACCACACCTACAACTAGGTTAAAAGTTTATATAACTTAGTTAAAATTTATAAAATTTGGTTAAACTTCAAACACAAGGTTGAGTTTGAAGAAACTTGGTTAAAATCAAAACTAAAATAAAACTAAAGTAATTTGGCAAAAATCAATATAGCTAGTCAAAAGCTGGTCAATTTATTAAAATTTGAATTAAATCGAATTATAAAATCCGATTTCTTTGAGATAAGTCATTAAGTTAGGATGAGGTGCATCTCCAAGTAAAATTGCTAAAGTCGGGAAGCCGAAGTTAAAGTACTGTCGTCTTTTAGATTTAAACTTTATACACTGATTCAGGAAATGTTTCACTGTAAGAGACTCTCTACAAAAATTGCATTGTGGAGGTGCTTCACTTAAAATGAAATATTTGTGTGTCAAGCGGGTGTGCTCAATTCATAGCCTGTTGAAAGTACCTGGGTTTTTCTATTGTAGTTAGTGAATGGTGCAAATGGTTTAATATATGGTTAGATCTTATGCAATTTGTTGTTTATTTCAGTAGTCCAGTTTATCTGAGATGGGTAACAGGGTCTGCCACTAAATTTCGAATGTCAGGTAAACAGTGTTGTTTATTTGTAAGATTGTGTGTCGACTTGGCTATTGAGTGTGCTGTTTTGTTACCCTTAATGCCTATATGTCTAGGAATCCAACCAAATATTATTTCGTAGTTATTGTTAGTGAGTTCAATGTATAACTTTAAAATATGTGGGATAATAGAGTGAGGTTTACTGTTACAATTTTTTATAGCATCCATACAGCTTTTTGAATCAGAAAAGATAACCAATTTTTGTGCATTTGGTTTGAAAGAAATTGTAGAGCAAGAAGAATGGTATGACATTCCGAGGAAAATACAAAAAAATTTGAAGGTAGTTTCTATCACTCCTGCATTGTGTACAACCGCACTAGCTACATGGTTATTTAATTTAGATCCATCTGTGTATAGCACATAAAAGTCATTAAAATTATATAAATGGGAATAAAATAACTGCTGATAAATCACTGCAAATGTTTTATCCTCAGTCAAGTTTTTAAAAATGTCGACAATTTTAACATGCACGCCAATCCACACAGGAATCAACTCAGCTGATTCTAAAACATTAAAATCATCTAAACGTAATTTTGTTAAAAGATTTTTCATCCTTAATCCAAAAGTAGAATTAAGGCAGGTCTGTTGTTGAAGTGAGTAGAACATGGTGTTAAAACGTGAGAGTATAATGGACGCAAAGGGTGACATTTAATGTGAGAATAAAAGTTAAGAGAGAGACTATTTCATCTCAGAGCGAGAGAAGGTTCATTATGTAAAACACAAACTTTTGATTGGTGATGTACGTAAAGCTCCTGTGGTGATCACGAGTCCTTGATGATGAATAGTGTCTACATTTTTTAAAACCGACTTTCTAGTTGATCCATAAACTATAATTTAACTTGGAACGGATTAAAGAATGATATAATTTGAGCATTGATTAAAGATATTTAGTTTGGAGAAACAGGATTGTCGTAATTTCTGGATATGAGCTTTAAATGTCAATTTTAAGTCTAAGATTAGACCTAAAAATTCCGCTTCCTGGACAACAGGGATGACGGTATTATTAATGTAAAGTTCAGGATCAGGATGAATCTCTCGTTTTCAACAGAAATGAATACAAGAAGTTATTAGGTGAAGGTAAAACCATTTAAATCAGATCATTTTAAAATCTTGTTTATCGAAAGTTGTAACTGTCCTTCAATAGTCGCATGCACGTGGCTCTGCAAGTCAATCTAAAATCATCTATAAAATAACTCGCCTTCAACTGCATGTGATAGAAATGATAAAAGTTTATTTATTTTAATGGAAAAAAAAGACACTAATCATGCTACCGTTTGGGACTCCTTTGAGTTGGTTAAAATCATTTGATAAAATTGCATTAATACGTACCTGAAAGGTTCTATCAGTAAAACCTTACTTGTGTTTCTAGTATAAGTATATTGTCAACAGTGGATCTGCATTTTTTAAACCTGCTCTGATGAATATGATATATATTTTGAGATTCAAGAAATTGGACAAGCCTGGTATTAATTATCTTTTTAAGCAGTTTTCAGAGGCAGTTAGTCAATGCAATTGGTCTATAATTGTTCTGATTTGGGAATAGCTTTGACAATAGATTTTCGCCAAGAAGATGGAAATTCCCTTTCTAACCAAATTTTGTTGAACAGCTTTAAAACTGCTTGTAAATCAGTATCTGGAATATTTTTAGCATGGAATTATGAAGTTTGTCGGGACCTGTCGATGTAAACCAGGCACGGCTTAAAGCAGATTTTAATTCTGAAAAAGTAATTGGGGAATAGTATTCATCAGATGGGAATTTTAAAGATGTTTTTGTTCAATTTTATTTTTATATAATTGAAACTTTGTCGGACAATTAGAACGGTCTGATATCTTGCTAAAACTTTCAGCCAGAATATTAGCAATATCTTTAACATTAAATATTTTTTTCTCATTGGTTTCTAAATGCGGTATAGATTGATTAGGATAGTTACCAGAAATGGTTTTAATTTTTTCCAGATTTTGCAGGATGTAGTGTTGTTATTTATACTACAGCCATACTGCTCCCAAGAACTTTTTTGATTATTTCTTCGAGTTTTCCGTGAAAAGGCTCGAAATTTTTTGAAAGCTATTAAATTTTCAATGGTAGGAAATGTATGAAATTTCCTCCATGCTTTCTTTTGAGCTTTATAGGCAGAGCTACATTCTGGGTTCCAACATCCTGAACAGGACATATGGTAAAGTATCAGAAACAGTCTAAAAGCATATGAAATTGCCCCAAACCTATAATTTTTAAAATATTTATAACACTTATAACTCTAAATAAAACAACTTGCACACACACAAAAAAAAAATTTTTTTTTTAAAGATAATAATTAGTTATAAATATTTATTAGAAGAAACAAAAAATTGAAGACAGTGAGAAAGATTTTAGAATTTAAAATTTCAATTTAAGCAACTTAAATATTGGATTTTTTTAAATTAATAATTTTGCCATATATTTTGAGAAAGCAAATTTTAATTTTTAAATCCCAAATAAAATGTGAAAAAAATCTTTATTTTACAAATATAACTTAAATAACTTATGACATGTTTTCCAATTTAAAATTTTAAAGTTATTTCCCATATTACATCTATTCCATTCTATTGATCATCACTTAATAAAAAATAAAAAAAAAAAAATGTCTGATACCTTGTTTCTTCCAAAAACACAGGATTAAAATATTAAAAATCAAAACTTTCTAACCTGAATGATGAACAAATATGATTTTAAAAGTGATTGCCAACCACTATGAAAGAGAAGTTATGTATCAAAAATATTTAACAAATTTATCTTTTCACACAATATATTTCCGCATATTTTTATATCTTCTATATTACTAAAATAATACTCGCAAGTAGTTTACCTTCATGGTATAACTTTCATCTGTATAAGCATTTAGATCTTCATTATTCCATTCCTGACACTGAGGGCCTAAATTATATTCTTTCATGTCAGATCCACGGCGAGCTCTCAGTTGTGATATTCTAAAATGGAACCTGTGAGTTTCATAAAGCAATGCTGCGTGTCTCAAAGTTGCCTAAAATATTAAATAATATTTTTCAATAAACAATTAAACAGAAAGTTATTTTTTATTTCAATCTAATAGCAGGTTGAATGCAAATATAAAATACACTGTTCCCAATCATCATAGACAATCATTAAATACCTTTTTTTGAATAGCTCTTCGGAACACTGACTTTGCTGTGTTATGCATTAAGTATATTTGTTGTAAGTGGAAAGATTTAATATTGCTGTGAAGTCAATTTTAAAATTAAATGCATTGATTATTGTTGTGCCTCAGCTAAATTGATGATTGGGTTTAATTTTAAGATACAAATTTTATAAGTGACTTACTTCAAAGTGTTTCTCTTATCTTTTTTTTTATATGCATGTCTAACATCGTCAAATAAAAGTTTTTTGTACGTATATTGCTTTTCTTTATGAAATAGGGTGGTACCAAAACATATTTAGAGTTGTAAAATAATAGTTTTATGTACATATATTTCTATATTTTTAAGAAATCTGCTACAGAATGGTAACTGAACAAAACTGTTGCTTAGGGAATAACATTTGATATAGCCCTGCTGTTTTTTTAATTTAAGGAATGCATGTTTTGGGCTGCAAAATATGACCGTTAATTCAAGTAAACTTTGAATTTAATAGGGTGGCAATATCTGATTCTGTTTTGGACATGTGGCGAAAGGGGCACCAATAGAAATGTGGCTAAAGTGTTTACAGTGAAACCTCGATTTTACGTCCCCCGAATTTACGTTTTTNTGAGAAACGTAAAATCGGGGTTTCACTGTATTGAGAAAATATCTCAACATCGGGTGTCCATTGATAAAAAATCAGTTCCCTAAATTATAATAATAATTTGTGTCTACTTTAATAATTTTTATTGAAATATCAGTTGTACAAACATGATATGGTAGAAGATCTATTTAAACCACATTAACCATATATCAGAAAAAAATTCATGATCTCAAAACAAATTCATAACCACAAATTATAAACAAATTTATTTCCCAGCTTTAAATTTTTTTGCTTTGTTTTATAGAAATTATTCAATTCATGTTAGTGATTGCACTTTACATTCATGCGATAAGCAAAATATAAAAACAGCAGAAATTTTTTGATGGACCATTAACCAGATATTTTGCTTTTTTATTGGATGATATGCTGGTGACATTATACATTATTCATATTATTTAAAGCACTATACATTATTCAAATAGATAAATGGAGTAAAACTTAGTCAAAATTTTTTGAAGTACTGTTATTTTTCTATACAATTTGAAATTCAGCACAGAGAAATTTAGGAGAAAAAATTCAAGTAAAAAAATAGACTTAGAATATTATCTAACAGTTTTAAATTATTTCTTTTTCAGCCTTTCTCACAATAAAAATATGTCACGAGAAGATGACAATTAAAGAAATATTAGATCAGAATAATTTCTAAAAGAAAAAAATCTAAACAATTATTTACATATTGCTCATTATTGCAAATTTAAACTATTGTATTCTGTCTGTGATGCTGGAAAAAAAAAAGAACAGTTTCAATTTTCGTACTGCTTTATCACTTTTTACTAAGGGTAATGAGAAACACACAAAACATTCAGTTTCCTTTAATTAGTATTTAAAACAGTTATTTTTTGAAAATTAAAACTGTTTGTCAATCATTTTCTGCTTCTTCAAAAAATTTGTAAATCTTATGTTAGAACATTAAGCTTTAATAAAACTAAATCTTTACTCTATTGCTGCCTTTCAATTAGTAGAAATTTTTTTGTCTTTTTCAGAAAACACCGCTTGTTAGTCCTTCAACTGTGATTGGGTGCCCGATGTATTGAAAAAGAATTAAACAGATTCCTTCAAATTTTTTCCCTCCAAAATCCATTAGGATTTTCAATTGTTTTTTAGACATTTCCACATAGTTCCAATTCTAATATTTTTAATGTAATGCTGTTCGAAAATTTGCTTGGTATAATGTTCTAAATGTTTCATTTAGATCACCTGTTTTAAAATATAAGATATTAAAAGTTTATTTCAGAATTCAGAAAATTTACTGACTTTTCCAGGTTTCCTAGGAAAATGTTGACAAAACTCCAGGCTGTATCTCTTCAATAGATGGCAATATTTTATCAGATATATAATATTATTTACTTAATAAGCATAGATAATTATCTATGCCTTTCAAAAACATATTGAAAAAAAAAAGCAGCACTCCTGTTTGCAGCAAATTTAAGTATTTGAATATGCTAAGAGCATAATTGTGAAATTTTTGCTGTAGTTTAAAAAAAAAATTAAAGGAAAGTGATCATTTTAAATTTATATCAAATGGAAAAAAAAAGCTTACAAAAATTCACATTAAATGACTTGGGGAAAAAAAAAAAACTTAAGCCTTGAGTTATTTTAAACTGAATAATAAAAGCAAAGTAGACAATATACATATGTTTAAAAAGAAAAGGCTTATTTGGTGCCTTGGACTAGATAATTACTAGGTTTGTAGAAATATTGGTCCCGGATAAATGGTTCTGTACTGTATTTTGATATTCCCCCCCCCCAAAAGTCAAACTGGGCTTATTCTCGATTTTCCTGATCCCACGAAAACCCTGCTAAATTTAGAGTTACTTTCACCCTTCAAAATTTAACCTTTGTAACAACTTACTTTAGCAGAAATATGGAAAGTCCATTCTCGGCAACAATTTTTCTCTGATACAGTTAGATTCAATTCTGGTTCAAAAGCTATTTCTACGGCATCTGAAACTTCTGACATGATAGAATTTGGATTAGGGGCCGTAAGCCATTTATCCAGAAGTTGCTCAGTATAGTGCCTTCCTTGAAGTCGTCGTTCTTTAGCTTGTAGCAACTTTTTTTGTCTGTAATCAAACCGCTCTTTCCATTCAGATAATTCGTCATCACCATGAGCATCACAACACAGCTTATTTAACCTGCACATTCCACGCAATCCAAATCTAAAAAGGCGAAATCTATATGTTAAATTTCATCCGTAACTTTAAAAATGAGATTGTTTTTCCAAATTTATTCATAACATAATAGAAAAAAGTAAAACGTTTTGACTTACTAGAATGAAAATAATATGTAGGTGTGCTTAAACTATAGATGTATGAGTGTTTAAAGTAGGGATATTATGAGTAACAAGAAATTACATGTACCAGACTACATTTTCAGTATCTTGCTTTTATTCTCAGTCCCTCATGTCAGGTACTCAGATTTAAAGTAACCCTTAAAACTACTTGTGGTTTTTGAAATCCATATATTCCATTAGTTTTTTTAATAACTTTAAGCTGAGCCACAATTAACTTTTGCCTAAACCAATTAGGAAAAAATCATCTCTAATGAACTAAAGTTGATAATTTTTAAATAAGACCATACATTTAAATATATATCAATGATCAGAGATGAAAAACTTTAAAAATAAAAATTTAGAGATAGCTTTAAATAGTAATTGCATAGAAAAATGTAATCACATAAACACATTTAAAACAAGTGATGAAAATATTTAATTTTTTTCTATGAATTAATAATGAAGTAAATGTAGGAAAACATTTAATTTAAAATTTAATTAAAAAAAATAAAAAAAACTAGAGTATATCTAGAATTTTAAAAGAAATATTAAGAATTATCATAGAATTTTTACTTTATCATAGTAAATCCATCTTTGTATCATTTATATTTTTAAATTAACTTAAGTAAGACCACAGTTTGTAAGCAAACACAATGATTTAAAACCAAAACATATGTTTGCTATTTTAAAATGCAATTTGTGTACATGGATCAATCATGGGTGCCACTCTAGAAACATTTCAATACTGAACTTATTTTTTGACCAATCAACAAGATGTAGTGCTATTTTGGAGAATTTTTCAGAAATTTATAGTTCATTTTCCATGAGAATGGCCCATATATTATAGCATAGAATTTTTCTAAAAAAAGAAATTTTTTTTTCCCTCTTTCATAATTACAAAAGTACACAATGAAAGTATTGTGCTTGATTCAGTATTTAATAAAATATCTCCTATATCAAAAGAGAAACTTGCCCCAGGTTTTTGATAGATTTCGACAGTTTATGACACAAGGGCGCCGCCAGTAGGGGGTCAATTGCACCCCTGTCAGGTATGGTCAGCCCCCCCCCTCATCCGGAAAATTTTAAAGTCTCCTCTGGAAAATAGTCTGGTCACATTTTTTTCCAAATTATGTCAAAAATTCATTTACAAATGCCTAATAAAAAATAAATGTCTTAACAGAATATTTTGTACCTTCTCTCATAAAAAATTTGCTATATATTTTAATTTGAAGGAAAAATACTGTTCAATTTTAATAAACATTACATTATTTTTAGTAAATTAACAAGTTAAAAAAAATCAACAACTTACTCCACACAAACTGAGTATTGGTCAGCTCCAACACCTCTTGGTGGTGCTCTGAATTTCCATTCTCTACCTTCATCACTCATAATAGTCAACTGATGAGCTTCAGAATTGCAATGTGCAATCAGCTCAGCTTCAGTGTTAAAAATAACACTACAGTAATCACAAAATTCAATCATACCTTTAAATATAAAAATAAACAAATCTTTATTAAGCTAGTAAGTGAAAAATAAATTACACTAATTATACTGACAATTATATTATTGCTATAAATTGAAGAATTATAAGGCCTAGATGTGATTAACTTTTAATCTTGTTTATTCAAATAAATTTATAAAAATATAATTATTTAAAATAACTATTATTGGTAATAATTTACAGCTTATTGAATCAAACTTTGACTTATAAAGAGTAAAATAGCAAATTAAAGTTAAGGTTGTTTTTCTTGCAATGGAATTTAAGATATTTGGAACTGTATTACAGTATACACCAGACAACTTTTAAAATGGACTAACTACTGAGGTACAATTCTCTACTTTGAAAAAAAGGGGCAAATTTTATGGCCAAAAAATAATAAAGATCATATTTAATTTGTTTAGAATAAAGAGTATAATTTCATTCATAGATCACTGAATTACTCATAATTAATAATGGCTTTAGCCCAATATAGTCTGGGGTCTGTTTAGAAGAAATTTGGGTCCGTTAACGGACCCTTCACAAAATATCTTTTCATAAAAACGGACTTGATGACCTAAAAAATCTCANCAAAATATCTTTTCATAAAAACGGACCCTTCACAAAATATTTTAACTTAAAAACGGACCCTTCACAAAATAATTTATCTTTTAATCGGACCCTTCACAAATTTGTTTATCTTCATTATTGTTTTGCTAATCGAATAAAACCTTCCCAGGGGGGAGAGAAAGACAGATGTAAACAAACTAAGTTTTGTCTTCGGCAGACGCTTCTTCCTTTATTCTTTCCGAAATAAATATTCTGCGTTCAGCAGTAAAGGCTAAATACGAAATATTTGTATGTTGCCCCTCTCATTTAGTTGCAGCAATTGCTGTTGATTTTCGAAAATTTAATTTTTTTTATTTATTATAATTTTACAGTGTTAAGCATAATCTTGTATGTCTTTACAATTTAAAAACTCCTTGAAAAAGTTTTTTTGCAATAACGGACCCTATTTGCACAAATTCACAAAAGCGGACCCTGGTTGAAAGAATGTGACTTAACGTTTATTTTATATTCACAAATTACGAGTAATTTTTTCACAATTTTACAAAAACGGACCTTTCACAAAATGTCTGGACTGACCCTGATAGTGAAAATTTTTATATTGTAGTATTAAAAAAACAGCCAGTATCAATTTGTCAATATGAATATTCAATAACATAAGCAATCAAGTTAAAGACTTTAACCAAATATTACAGTAAGGTTTCAATAATTTCAAATTGAAAACAATAAATATATGGGTTAGTATTTTTGTATAAAAGTAGTGAATTATCCCTTTGTTCACTCACTAAAAATACTATGATATAATTACTATTTTGATGATCGGAATCTATCATTTTTAAAATCAGGTTAGAGAGCCTAATCAATAATTGTAATAAATACTACAAGATGTATTACCGAATTTAAGGAAAATAAATTAACATACGGGCAAAGAATTCATTACCGTAAAAATTTGATACTGAGTTTCTTATAAAATGACTGAAATTCCAAAAAGTTTTAACAATTTTTAATTTACAAAAATTTTTGATCGAAAATCCAAATCCTTTTATTCTTCAAATCTATTTTAAAATCCACCTTTGTATTTGTAGAAATAACAAACACAAAAATCAGAAACATTAGGATAAAAAGCTAAAAAAAAAGGAAAAAAAATTATCATAAAAATCCAGAAAACAATGAATCCTGATGAATTTCATTTTATCAACCATACATTTGACTAAATGTAGAAACTAATAACAGGAAAAAAAAATCAGTAATATTATATCAACCTTAAATGATATTACAAGTTCAAAATAGCAAAATCACAAGATTTTAATTTGAAAATAAATAAAACAGGAAAAACGGAAGAAGATCACTATCTCAACCCCTAACAAGAGTGGTGTTAGATAGCAATTGTTGCTCAAAGAGAGAGTAATATTTCTTTTTTTAAGATTGTGTTGCTGTACAAAGTAGCAAAATTGTCAACAAAATAAATTTTTATTTATTAATAGGAATTTAATATGTTATTATTAATAATCGTCAGGATTAAGACTAAGAAACTTCATCATATCAAAAATAAGTTTCTTTGACAGTCACTCTTAATGCAATTAATTTAAACAAGAAAATTTCTAGCAGACAAAAATTTATAGACAAAACTTGGGGAAAATGGGACAATTCCCAGACTTGAAGAATTAAAAGCTCGCTTTGTCAGTTTGAAAACAGACAAAGAGAAAGTAGAGATATTCTATCCTTTTTTTCTTTTGTTATCAGCAAATTAATTTTTGATGAATTAAAATGTCTTGATACATGTTAAATGTTCTTTTCACTTTACCAATTATTTTCCAACTCTTCTCTGACAGTATTTTTTATTATTGCTTTTCCATCAATATAAAAATTCATATTAAATATATATTAAAAAACAGAATTTGACTGATGCATTTTAGGCAAAATGATCAAATTAGATTAAGAATGAATGCTCCTTACGTTTTTCAAAATTGTAAAATGTATTTTATCATTCTTTAAGTCTTTAATTTTTTTTAATTATAGTTTGCTTCCCTGAGAGATTTCAAATATTGATATAAAAGCATTATTAAATAAATAATGACGTCATACGGAAACTATGAATTGGATTCCTCAAATTCATTGTTCATGCTTCAAAAGTTGAAGAAATTTGGAACAAGATCAAAAAAATTTGTGTTGCAGAACTGCCCAATTGTTTCAGGATTTAGTTTGATCTACAACTATTTCATTATTGATTCATTCTTATTTTGACCAAAATCTGAAGTTTCTTAAATGATCAATATTAACTTAAAAATTGTATACAAGCACTTCACTAACAAATTCTTATATATACTAACTAGACTTCTCTTTCTTACTTTCAATTACTTATTTATACAAACTGTATCTACAGTATGTAACTGGTTTCCATGACTGAACTCGAAATATTTACTAATTTATTAAAAATCAAAGACACAGTTCCTAAAGCAAATATATATATAACGTAAAAATGCATCACATAGAGTAGTTTAAATAAAAACCTTAGTTTTAAACAGACATAGCACTTTTACTACAAATATAAACTTTTATATGATTCAAGTTAGAACATGCTTTATATTTTTAAAGTATAGATTGATCGTTAGTTAAAAGTTCATGTCAAAACAGCAATTTATAAACAGTAAGCGTGAGGGAAAAAAAAACTCAAAATTTAACAGTAAAATGAATGAGTCTCTGAAATTAAAATTTATTTTAAAATTGTAAAATATTTGGTATTGTTTTCAAAAACTGAAAGACAATTTATTAAAGGTTATAAAAAGATTAATTCTTTGTAAGTGTCAAAATTTGCATTTACAAGGTAACAATAACAATTAACGAGCAAAATAATTAAATGTATCATAAAACGCACTAAATTTAATTTCAAATGTTTCAAAGAAAATTCAAAATGCATTTTGCAAGATTAAAAACAATAACAATGTCATAACATGAATAACAAAACTGAAATTTTAATTTGAAAGCGGAGAGAATATACTAACTTATGAACGTATTTTTCCTTATTTTCTATAAAGAAAAACTAAAAAGTAAGAATAATAATAGCGGAGCACAATTTCTACATAACTAAATGGAATTTACTTTGGTGAAAAAATTCGTTCATAATTTAAAATTTAAGAAATTTAATGACCGCATCCCAATCCTATAAACTATAAAGACGAAAAATGAACTCTTCCATCCAATAGGCAAACCTGGTGCCATTCTGCTACAGAAATGTGATAAATTTAATCAAATCAAGGACGGATACTGTATCCTCTATTTAAGCATAACCCATGTAAGCTAAAAGCGCAGTACCGAAGTTTTTAATTCATAAAAATGAAAGAGATTAGGGAACGTTCTTTCTAGACGTGATTCATGCACGAGCGATTAAATTTCAAAGTGACCGGATCACGCTATTTGTCGGAAAGGACATCACTACTTGTAGAAAAGGAGATGGCAGAGATACAGGAGAAGGAGGAGAAACTACTCACACTATAATAGTTCCGACAAGCGACGCGTTTTTAACTAAAGCTTCTATGCTATGAGAACTGAACTATCCGCCATTATGGAGCAGACAAGTTCTCAAGTTACGCTATGTTAGTATTAGCTTGAGAGTTTAAAGGCTATTTGGATATTTGAAATTATTGATATGGGTGGTTATGCGGCTGTAAATTGTACAAACAGTTCTAAAATAGGCTTCCAAATGTTCTGATTTCCTTCAAATCTAAAAGAAAGACGAAATGCTTAATAAATTGCAGAACATACTACTGCAGCCAGGAATTCCAGGAATAACTCGCTTATGTGATGTAAATACTCCTTTATTTATAACTTATTAGATTCATTTATTTATATATGTAGTATATAAACGACATTAAGTTGTTAGAATTTGTTTTTGAATGCTTGTTTTCGTCTATTTTATTTAAAAAAAATAAGTGAATAACTTTCAGGTTTACTTGAATTGTACAATTTTAACTATGTACCAAATATAGGAATTTCCATTGAAAATTGCACTCATTAAGTATAATAAAATATGATTTGTAAACAAAATTTATTATCATATTTGACAATTTTAAGTGTTTATCTGCAATGAAACCAATAAATGAAGGCTAGAGATTGACTGAATAAGTATTCGCAAGCTTATTTCAGAATCGCCAAGCTTGTGTTCATTTTTAAGTACTTTTTTTTGTTAAAAACAAATATCTTCCTGCTTTTATTGTGTTCCTTTTTATTTCCCAAAGATTAAGTAGTTAGTTTCTGAATCCTGGATCATTTAAGTTTGTTTATTAGTTTGTGGTGCGCAAGAGCAATAACGTAACAAGCATTTAAATTTAGTTTTATAAAAAATAAAAACAACGCGTTGCTAAAACAACTCAATAATTATTGAGTTGTCTTAGCAACGCTTTGTTTTTATTTTATAACTACTATCTTGACGTTCCAGACATTGGGATGTAAAAAGTATTAATGGATTTATATATTTTATATTAACTTGTAAATAACTGTGTATATTAAATGTTGTGATATCTCCAATTTACTTTGTTTTTATCTATCCAAAATCGCACATAGTAGGAAGATAGAAAACCTTCCCTTACAAGTTATTTATGATAATATATCGTCTAAAGTTTAAATGGTTTGCTTACATTTATCCAAAATGTATTTAATATGCGATCTTTCATATATTTTTGGATCTATCAATGTTATTTTTTGTAATTCTTGTGTTAAATTGCAGAAATAATTAGTTTATCTGTTAGAAAGTTTCATGGGAGTATGTTTAAAAATCGTGAACTCCAATTTTTTTTTAATGTGATTTGTTTTAATTCGCGATCGCAACACTCGAATACGCCATCTGGGGAGAGACCGGTTTCATGCCTTTAGCCCTTCTCCCTTCCCTCTCCTCCTTTTTTTAGTTGTATAGGAATGTACTACGATATTTTCCCTTTTCTTAATATTTTTCCTTTTTATATAATAAAAATATTTCTTAAAATTTCCATGATGCTTTTCCTTAGAACTATGTTTAATCTAGTTTTCAGTTCCATATAGTTTCTCAAGTTAAAAGATTTTAATCTATATGAAAATCCAGAGAGAAACTAACGTACTTCCTTCCTCTATGACTTTCCACACGCTAATGGGGAAAGCATGTGAAGTGTTGCCATAGGAAAAGAGTTCTGCTCTACGCCACCTGCAGCCCATTTCGATCGCCAATTATGAAATTAAAAAAATATTCTAAATATTTTTCATTTCGAAGAATCTCTCAACTAGAAATAAATAGAAAAGGTGATAACAGAATAAATTTAATTATTATGATTATAAGAACATGTTTAAAAATATTTCAGTTCAAAACATGTGTTTTTTTCTATTTTAATTTTGTTGAAAAAAATCTGAAAAGAAATGGGAGAAACCCAGATCAATCAAAAATAAAAAATTTAGTGTCAAATTTGCTTTGAAATCAATTATAAAAAAGATTGACGTAATTGGCATGTAGCAAATACACAATTTTTTATTTAAAATTTTTAACCGGTAATAAAATTTGCAGTGAATTTGTATAAGCATAAAAAAAAGTTTTCGAAAAACAATGTTCATCGCTGCATTCTTTTCTTTACTGATTATCTTATCGTTGAGGTATACATCATTCGTAGCGATACTTTGCCAGATCTTGCAGCTCTTCATTATTGGCGGAAAAGCTTTTGTTCCGAAATGGCTGATAAGTCGACCTTTAGTAAGGCTCCTGGAACTATCCGCCATTTTGGAGCAGACAAGTTCCTTTCAGCCAGGAAGTAGAACTCGCTTATGTGAGGTAAATACTCATTTATTTATAACTTATTAGATTTATGTAATATATAAACGATATTAAGTTGTTAGAATTTGTTTTTGAATGCTTGTTTTCGTCTATTTTCTTTAAAAAAAAAAATTAATAACTTTCGGGTTTACTTGAATTTTACAGTTTTAACTATGTACCAAATATAGGAATTTTCATTAAAAATTGCATTTATTAAGTATATATTTATATAAAATATGACTTTTAAACAGCATTTATTAATTTATTTAACAATTTTAAGTGTTTATGAGCAATGAAACCAATAAATAAAGGCAAGAGATTGGTTGAATAAGTATTCGCCAAACTTATCTCAGAATTGCAAAGTTTTGTATTCACTTTTTCTCTTTGTTAAAAGCAAATATTTATCTATTTTTTTATTTCACTAAGATCAAGTAGGTACTTTTTTAATCCTGTCTCATTTAAGTTTGTTTTTCAGTTATTTATGGTAATATATCGCCAAAAGTTCAAACTATTTGTTTACATTTATCATTAAAAATCTATTCAACATGATCTATTCAATCTATTTAATATGCGATTTTTCAGATATTTTTGGATCTATCAATGTTTCTTTCTTCCTTGAAATTCTTGTGTTAAATTGTTGAAATAATTAGTTTCTGTGTTAGAAAATCTCATGGAAGTATATTTAAAAATTGTAAACTCTAAATTTTTTTAATGTGATTTAATTTAAGTATGAAAATAAAAAAAAGTATTATAAATATTTTTGCAGGTTCATTTTGAAGAATCTAAACTAGAAATAAATAGAAAAGATGGTAACAATAAATTGAGACCTGATGTTATTCCAATAATTTTCAATGCTCCAAATTCCTTAAAAAAGACTGAAAGGAATAGGCTGTCCAAAACCTGGATCAATTTTAAATAAGCTTAAGTCTAATCCAAGTACAAATTTACTAATTCCTCTCCATTTGCTCAGTTGTTTAAAATTTTTTTATTCTTAAAGAATCGAAAATGTATATAAAAGCTATTTCTATCTAGTAATAAATAATATATAGATATATTTTTTAAAAATTGTATTCCTTATATATGTATTACTTATTTAAATATATGTTATGAAAATGTGATTTGAAATAAGATATTTATTCAAATAAATTCTTTAAAAATTTATCATGCGTCGTTTCTTCCCCTCCCCATAAAACTCTAGTTTCTATTTATTCTATTAATTCTATTTATATAATAATAATAATGGCTAAAAATCTTAATTTGTCTTGTCCTTTTATGTTTTAAAGAAAATTCAATGTCTCAATTGAAGAAATTAATTTCAAATTAATTCTTGATTTTGAAACAAAATTTATTACTTCTCATGATTGTAAACATTTACATTTAGAATATTGCATTATAAATTTAATTATTTCGATTGTAAAAACATACTTAAAAATATTTGTGGCCGAAACATGTTTCGTTCTATTTTAATTTTGTTAAAAAAATTTGGAAAAAAATTATAAAAGATCGAGATCTAACCGAAATATAAAATTTTGTGCCAAATTCACTTTGAAATCATTTATAAAAAAGATAGATGTAATTGACATGTAGCACATACACAATTTTTTTATTTAAAACTTTTAACCGGTAATAAAATTTACAATAAATTTGTATTAGCATAAAAAAAGGTTTCCAAAAAACAATGTTAATCGATGCACAGTTTTCTTTACTGATTATCCTATATGTGAGGCTAACGACGTTTGTAGCGATAAGTTGTCAAATCTGGTAGCTCTTCATTATTAAGGAAAAACCTTTTGCTCCGAAATGGATGATAAGTCGGCCTCTCTAATTCAGGGACTCTAGCCTTTAGTGATTTTAGTAACGAAGTGGCGTGACGTCAAGCGCATATTCTGTATTTTTAAATTATTTTTATCATTATTTATGAACTCTGCTTTTACTTCAAATTTAATTCTTACATTTTTGAATTACTTTTCTTGTTGTTCTATTATTTTATTTTTTGTGCTATTGCATCTTAAATTTTGATGCCGCATTTAATCTAAACGAATAATGTATGAATTTTAAATAATTGTAAATAGTAATTATTTGATGAGTTTATTCTTAAAGCCATTAATTTCGCTTCACCATTACTACTCTCAACTCGTGGCGTTAGTTAGTGGTGTAATCCTAATTCTCACGGAATTTTCTTAGTCTTGAGATGACAATCAAAGACTCGCACTCTTTAATTTCTTCATTTAAATAGTAAGTAAATAATATTCGCGCTGATTATTCTAAGATGTATTCTACCAACAGTATGTCATTTCTTGAAGTAAACTGTAAAGATTTTTTTTTCAGATAATGAAATAAATTAAAAGTAAATTAAATTCGAGTCTGCAAACCTAGAGGTCAGGAATTTGATCTCCAGCGCTGATACGGGATCATATATTTCGCATTTCTTCTTTTAAAGCATTATAAACTTGTAAATCATCTATTAAACACTTATTTTACATTTATATAGCTTCTTTTAATTTCAAATTCATTAAATTACATATTGTAATATATACTTTTGATTCAAATTTTGCTAAAAAAATTATAAAAATACTTTTAAATTAAATATATTTATATGTTTATAATTTAGTGCCAATAAATGCATTTTAATTTCGTATAAATAACTGTAGCTTCTCATTTTTAATTTAAGAAAATGAAAAAAATTCTATTCTGTAGTTTTCTTTTCATTATCTTTTCAATTAGAAGAAACTTTACTAAAATTTTTTGGTTCAAAAGAATTTTGATTTTGGCAAAAATTTGTCCAAACCAATTGAAAAGAAAATATCAATTTCTAAACCTGTAACGACTAGGAATTTTAACTATTTAGCTAATTTTAAACTAAATAGTTTCCCAGTAGATTCCCAGTAGAACACTGATTTCAAGCATCACTGGCTGCAGTCAGTAAGCGGGAGGTTTACCACTTTGATCAGCCTGTGTAGGGACCGAGGGTGCACGGTGTCGGTCCTAGTAAAATTGTTCTACCGTAAAGTGATCGACTTCGCACTGGTCGTCGGGCTACCAAAGCAGGGGAGCCACCCAGAATTACAATGGCATGTCTACGGATCATCCTCAGGGTATGTTTCCAAGACCGTCGCAAATTGCCCATTGTGCAGCTCTAGTGCGACGTAAATAAAGTATCTACCTACCTATTCTTAGTACTATATACAAGCACTAAACATCAGCATGACACGAGCAAATCTGTTGTCAACAACCCCCTTCTCCAACTACATATATAGGTACGACAATTTAGATATAAAATTTAGCATCCACCGATAGATTGATTAGTCAGAGGCGACAGGTGCGGAGATGTAGACAATGATTAGAATTAGAAGAAAATGTGAACAGTATAACCGCCAACTTATACACATTTTGCGGCAAATTTTATTTTTACATTTAACGTGACAGTAAATTTTATGCTTCCTATTTGTTTCTTGGATTTCTAGTTAAATATAAATGATTTTAAACCACAGTTACATGTAAATTGATTAACATATATGAAAATACATAAGAATTATACGATGATATATTTGAAACATGAATAAAATAAAACAGTTCTGCTTATTGTAATTGCGAATCTACGGTTAGAAAAGTAGGCGTAACTTGAATTTTCTCTGCTTCAATGAAACAGAAACTAAGTTTACAAGACAGAAACAAACATATTTAAGCCTTGCACGCAATCAAAATAAGTTGTGCATATGAATCAATTGTGTTGTGTATGCGTTTCAAACAATAAAATGTACTATATTTCGAATCGAATTTGCTAGACGCATTATTTTAATTCACGCACTAATTTTTAAAAGAGAAAAAAAATCTACCAGTAATATTAAAATTTTAAAAGTATTTAATCAAAATACTTGACAAAAATAAGAAGAAAGCCTGCGATAATAATACTAATATAAAATTATTCAATGAAAATATCCCCATCGTTAACAGCTCCAAATACTTAGGAGTTACTTTGACTAACACGTTTAACTGGAATATCCATATCAACGATATCATCAAAAAAGCAAATGCTGCTCATCATTCCCTTAGACCAATTTTATCATCTAATTCAAAAATGGGCTTAACAACTAAAAGAACAATCTATTTAATGTGCATCAGACCCATATTAACTTAAGCCTTCCCAGCATGGGAAACTCTTACTAAAACTCAAATCAAAAAGCTCAACACCTTCCAAAATAAAATACTTAGATATATAACAGGTGCGCCCTGGTACGTTAGTAACAAAACTATTTACGAAGACTTAAAAATTGATCAATTAGAAGATTATCTCCAACGGCTAAACGCATCCTTTTTCAAAGATGCTACAAAATGTTCTGCATGCAACTTTAACAATATTTTCGATTTCCAACTTATAAATGATAACGCGAAATTTAGCCCCGCTACCGCATTTTTCATTAGTGACGGAATATGATCTAAATATTTTAACTAAAGTAAACCACACTTTATTACTCAAGAAGAACTGCATCACTCTGACCTGAAAAGCCCTTCGGGGGGTGGGGGGGTAGGCGAGGGAGTGATGCAGGGATTCAAGAGTAGCGCTCCTCAGCATCCCTTCGCTCTTCGAGCATCAGCCCATTTTCGTTGTATATATGTACATAACTTCTTAATCTGTAAATATTTTATAATTCTCAACGTGTTTATACTATCATTATTCTTTTTTTTTTATCGTGTATTTTTCGTTATTTAACCCAGACTGCGTTTATTTTAACGCCTTTTTTTTCGTTTTATTACAATGTTATTATTTATTATATGTACTACGCTTGCGTATTTATCTAGCCCCCCCTCTTCCCTTATGTTAATTAGTAGTTAGCCCTTTGGCCCTGGGAACTCTGAAAATCCAAGTTTAAATCGGTAAAAATAAAAACATTTGCAAAAAATCCAGTAAAATTTTTAAATATGCAGCAGGCGGGCGGTGAAACTCTGCCCCTGCATGCAATTTAAGGAAAGGAAGCTTCTGTGTGTATATAGGATAGGCTGGGCAGTGCACTCACCATTTTAAATGACTTATACCATCGTGATATTTAAATAAGTTATCGTTAATCGGAATAAAATTTAAAAGAAAATATAACAAACAAGACAAATTTGAGAACACTGAACAGTGGGTAAATTTTTACAAGATAAATTAAGAAAAATAATATTCAATAATTATAATTAAGTCATTTTCTAAAAAAAAATTGGAAATTTGGAGGATTTTTTGAAGAAAATCTAAAAATAGGATTTTAGATTTAATTAAAAAAAAGTTTATTGCAGGTCTTTAACAATGAAGATTTCTTTGGTTTGCTTCATAAGTTAAACTCAAGGAACAACATACTCGTATATGGAATTTTAGCGCAAGGTAACATCTAAAACCCTGTGTCGTGTTTATTTGTTTATAGTTACGCTTTTGTAACATTTCTATGAGACTAAATATTTTAAAGTGAACTGTGATTGAAACAAAAAAACAAAAGTTATTTTTCTTAACAGTAAAATTAATGGAGAAATTAGTTTATGGTAAATTTTTACTATAATGCCTTGGAGCGTTGGCCTGTTTGATCAATAGCAGCATGCCAAATGAAGCATATCAGTAGTTATGTATTGTTAAATCTTTATTTTGTTAAATTGAGCTTCTTTAAAAATGTGTTTCGCTTAATTTAACAACGTAAAGTCATCGGAAAGGTCAGTAAATAATAATAAATTAAAAAATTGGATTATTTTGGCTTGTAATTAATCATCATAAATTATTTAAATAATTGCATTATTATTTAATAAATTGAATTATTATTAATTATACGTTTTAAATTATGCGATTTATTATACGATTAATTATACGATTTATTATACGATTAATTATACGATTCATATCATGAATTATACGTTTGTAAGTAAAGTTAGTTTTAATCAAACTTTAAAAATAGTTTTATTTACTGTTGCGAAAAAAACCCGTAATGAATTAATGCTATCAAACTATAACAATGTATAATCAAGATTTAAAATTATCATTACTGTGTAGTATACTCATAATTATAATATATAAACATCGCTATAATTAAATTATGCATTATTTTTACTTTCAATTAAAAAAGTCTGAGAAAATATTTAAAAATGCATAAAATAGAAGGGGGGGGACGCAATATTATATGCAAGCGTAACATTCTCTTCATACTGAAAGATAAATTTAACGAACAGTATTTTCCTTTCATTCAGAATTCTTAATTTTTTTTCATAAAAAAACTGTTAGCATACTTTGAAAGATAGCAATCAAATTTTTAAATGGTGCAAGTTTTGTTTCCATACAAAACTTGCACTAATTGAATAATTAGATCTACCTGATTATCAGCGAGTGATTAAATATTGATTTTATTAAAAGAATTAATAATTTAATAATCAGTATTTCCTAATAAATATAGAATAATGTTTTCTCAGTAAGCGTATTGTTTTAAAAAGGCCACTAAAATCAAGTTTTAATTTTATCTCACTCGGAATTTTTTATTGTAATTAAATATTCCTATTAACGAGTGAAAACCAATCACTTTGTTAAAGCACATTAATAGGAAATAAAAGGAAATAATAAAATATTACTTTTTAAGGGATGAAATCGTACCAAATATTGTTTAATATATTGAAAGCTAACCCCTAGTAGGTTTATCTGCCCAAAATATAGTAACGTACATAAAGAACAAGTTAATAATTTATATCATTGTAAGGGCATATAATCTAAAAACTAAAAAAAATCCTAAAATATTATTTTTTAAATGGTAAAATTTTTACTAAATGTCGTCCTACATATTGAATGCTGAGACTTAAGAGATTATATAAATACGTCAAAACATATTAATACATAATTAAAGTTAAAATTTTAAAATGTAAATACATATATAAGTTAAATATATAAGTGCATAATTAAGTAAAAATAAGTAATACAGTGGTATGAAATCAAAATATATAAAAACGTAAATTAAAATATGTAAATATTAAACAATTCATTTCTTTTATGATTTCGACAATTTATTCAGATCTTTTTTAATGATTACAGTTTATTGAAATTCCTTAGTATTTTATTTGTGTTTAAAGAATTCCATAATGCTTGTCCTCATTCAGTATATCTCTTATTGTGCAACAAAACTGCAAACGATTGCGAATGCTCAATTAGAATTTATTACTGAGAAAAAGTAAACAATTTTATTCACAATTAGCTTCGTTAATTTGAAGCTTTTTAAACCTTATAATCACGAATAAAACGATGTCAAAAGAATTGTAAAATATTGTTAATAAGAGATGTATAAGGCTAAGTTCAAGGTGTTTGTTTTATTTTATTTATTTTTTTCCATAATTCTTCGTGAAAAGTTGCGCATAATTATGTGTTTCGGTTCACTACCTCCAATACCAAGATTAGGGATATTCCTTTTCGTTAGATACTTCCTTGTGATTTCTACACAGCAAGCTCGGGAGTAACTAACTCGCTGTCGTGAATGCAATCTTCGAAATCAGGGTAATTTACTCACCAGCTGTGTTTTCCTCAAGTTATCAGGCTTATCGAGATAAGGTTTATCGAATTTTCTCCGACAATTGTTTCATCTCAATGACTGCACTTGGTTTGTAACTGTGGTCGCAAGAAGACATTTGGGTGACTGTTAAAAATGACAGTCAACGAAATTCAGTCGGAAGATTGGTCTGATGTTTTGCTGGATTTATTGAAATTTACTTTTAATTTTATATATATCACAATTAGGGAATGGGTGCTGAGTGTTTGGCCGAAAGATCGAAAAGATATTATAGATGAAGTAGTGCTTATCACAGGTGGTGGGCACGGTATGGGCCGTCAAGTGGCCATTAATCTAGCTAAATTAGGTGCTAAAATAGTTTTATGGGACATTAATGAGGTATGTATTAAGCTTTCAAAAATATTATTTATTTATTTATTAATTATTAATGTACTTATATTTAACGAATATTTTAAATATAGAATTAATCATATGAAAGTTTTTCTTCCTTTACGAATTTCATATAATTTTTTTAATTTGGTTGTTATTTTTTCGACAATATTAGATTGTATGATTTTAAGATATTTTTAAAAAATAAATATTATGGTTCTTAATCTTTTAAAAAAAAATAAAATGGGCAAGACTTTTGAAAATATATCGATCGAAATTGCTTTATATACAAACTGCTTAAGAATTTTTTTTTGTCTGAAAATTTTTAAGAAATTATGTAAACTTAATATTTTTTAAAGAAATCATAATCCAAAATCAAGTTTCTAGTGCTTAGTGAGTTAGATTGAAATATGTAATTTTGCTTGTGCTTTTATATTTCACATGAATTAGTTTATAAAATTGTGAACATTTTACTGCATTTACTAATTTAATATAAAAAAGAGCCTTTTTAATACGTTGGATCACACAATTATTAAGTGTTTCATAAATATTTTAAAATTTTAACGAAACATGAGACATAATTACTTGATTTAAATCAATCACTTCCTCTTTCATTGAAGGAATGTTAAAAAAATAATATTTTTAAAATTTAAGTAAAAATAACACAATAATCTATATAATTTTCTGAGATATAAAAGAGCATGTTTTACATTATTTGATACTGGTTTAATGGTTCTCATCGTGATTCTCTAACAAATGAATCTAACTCAATCAATGGATTTCATGAATAAATTGCTATGCGAAGCTATTTTATGATTTGTTTTTATCTTTATACGTAAATTTATTAATAAGGAAATTTTGAGTGCTTAGAAAAATGATGAATTTCTGTATGAGAATGAAAACTTAAGGAAGCTTAACTTTTTTCTAAACCTAAGTTTCATTAAACTAAGTTAACTAAACGTTATTTGAAATCTAAAATTAAATTCATTTTTCGGTATTTAATCTTCAAAATTCAGAAAGATGCGAAAAGGGCATGTGTATAAAAATAAAATTTTTGTAAGATTAAGTTTCATTTCAAAGCTATGTTTACATACGTCATGAATTCAACTCTGTCTTTTCAATATCCTTATAAATATGACATATGTGTTTCTTTATTTTCATTAAACCTGATGTTGGCTCATACAAGTAAGTAACTAGACAAATTGGTCAATATAGGGTGAATGCTCTTGATTGAGAAAGGCGGAAGGTATAAAAATAATTGACAACATTCACCAATTTAATTTAATTGCTTGAAAGAACCTGATATATGTGCTTTCCCGAGAGCAATATTGTATTAAATTGGGGGAAAACACGAGATCTTCTCCATTGTTATTTTCAAAGCCAAATTGTAATTTTTATACATTTTTATTGCTGAAATAAGAATAACAGTCGGGATGCAATTGTTTTTTATTTGGTTCTCTCTGCTTTCTTTATTTTCGTATATTAATTTTAATGCTTCATGTGAAATAATTTTAAAGATGTTCAGTTAAATATTCCTCTCTTTCAAATAAATAATCCGAAAAAACTGAAGTGGAAAGACATTGCTTATTTAACTACTTCATTTGTTTCAAAAACATGCAAATATGAAATAACAGTCAAAATGTTTCAAGCTTTCAAAAATAGGTGACCATTTTCAAGACTTACCAGAAAAATCAAATAATTAAAAGTTGAAGAAAATAAAAAAAACTGTAAAATTTTCTATGTTTTTTTAATCTGGCATTGTGATATCAAAACCTTATGGCATAAAAACAGCTTTCCATGTTATTGGCACATTCTTATTGGCTAGAAATTTAAATGGAATGATCCAGTTTTACCTCATGAAGATTCAAAGTTTTGGTGGTAATCAGTATATAATTTAATGAATAAAGAACCCGTCTAAAATATTTCTCTATCTATTTTATTTAAAGGTATTTACCTGTAATATTCATTTATCATTTTTCTTAAATATTAACAAAATGTCTTTACACGAAATTATAATAATTATATATTTTATAAACAAAATGTGTTTTTTTTCAAATGCTGACTTTAAAGAAAAAAAAATAATGATAAAGGTACTGTTTACCAAAAAATTATTTCATTATCTCAAATTTAAAGGTATTTACATGTAAGATTCATTTATAATTTTTTTTAAAAATTAAAAAAATGCTCGCACCCAAAATTGTAATAATTTCCTACTTTGTAAACAAAATGATCTCTTTTTTCAAAAAAAAAAAATTAATATTTAAGAGAATGATAAATATCATAAAAATACTGTTTACATGCAAAATATTTATTTATCTCTAATTTAAAGATATTTATCTATGCTAATTATTTACCATTTCTTCTCAAAATACTCGCCTATTATAGGATTTGAATATTGATGTACACAATCCAGAAGATAAGGCAACTTCTTGATCAGTACTCCTGAGTCACTTATTTGTTGCGGGAGCTTGGAGGACTTTGCGACCCCAAAAGATTTAATGTACACCAGTCACCATTTTATGCATGGGGATTCATCGACTGACTGGATCTGATCTCCCGTTCTCTCGAACATTTATAATTTTTTTCCCATTCGAACATTGCGAACATTTACCAAACATTTGCCAATTTATTCTTTTATCCTGCAATTTTAATAAATCAGGATTAATTTAGTTGAGCCACCTTAATCCATTTTATCGCCTAAGAAATTTAAATCGTGGAAATATAAACGTATTATTTTTCATTTATTTTTCTTCCACTAAATTCATAATTAAAAAAAATATTTTTTTATTCAATGCATCAAATATTTTATGACAAACAAATTTTGCTTTAACCTATAGAAAAAAAAATTAGTTTAGTGAGTATCGAGCAATCCCACGTAACCTTGAAAATCAAAGTAGGGAATACCGAACAGTGACATTTTACCTTAAAACACAGTTGTGCTGGAAACAGGGGAAAAAGTATATCAGGCTCTGACTTTGTAATTTTAAAAATACTTATGCGTGGAACACATTAAGGAACACCAATCAAATGTCACCCCAATGGCCTTAAAAATTCATACCTGTAAGGAATTCCAAGCAAGTGTACATCGGACAAACATTCCTGCATTATTATGATCCAAATTAATCCTATTATTATTAATTAAAAATGGCTATTATTAATAGGTACTGGTTATTTTTAACTGAATTAAAAACCAAAAATAATCACAATTTAATTGTTCAGCGTCTTTTAATGGGTTGTTAATTGATGTCTCTTAATCGTTAATGGCTTTTAAGTTTAAAAAAATATTACAAGATAGATACAAAACATTTTCGAACAAGAACTGCTCTCAATCTCACTTATATGTAAAATCACTTCTTATTTCTTTCTTTCGATTAAGTAAGTAATTTTTTTTTCTTTTTTTTAATTTCTTGATTATTTTTCGAATACAGCAGGTAATCGTCCATTTCGTTACCATAAACATATTGACAAAATGTTCTTACATAAAACTACAATAATTGTATATTTTATAGACAAAATTCTCATTATTTTTGTGGAAAAGGGGGGAAATAGCGTTTAAGGGGAAAAATGAATGAGAAACAATTGCAGGGGTTGGCGAGCGAAACGAGCAGAGACTGGATTCTTCAAGTCATTTATGTTCTTATAAAAATTTGAGCAACTGCAAAAAATTGCTGAATATTTATAAATCGCATGTAGATAATAGTGACTAAAAGGGCGAAAAAAGTTTTAATTAAAAAAATTCTTGTTCTTAGTTCGAATTCCAATCTGAAACCTCAACGAATTCAGTAAACGCTTGCATTTGCAAACAAGGGCGGTACTTGAAACTTAGCACCAAAAAAAAGCTGGAAGTGGCAACAATTTGAGAAATAATTTACAAAACTTGGGGAAGAACCATTTTTGTTGATTTTTGCAGATTATGACTAGGATTTGACTATGTAGCGCTAAGTAATGTGAAAAAATGTATTTTGAGTTTCGGGACCCTTGCAAATTTTGAACAACTTTAAGCAGAGTTTTTTTTTTCCTTTTCAAAAAAGACATTTTATTATTGGGGTCCTTGTAGTTTTCGGGGCCTTATCTGGCATATACGTAAATCTGCAATTGAATACTAAAAATAACTGCTCATGTACCTCTGTTAAGTTAGTAGTACTGTAGAAATTGTACAAAAATCATCAAACTAGTTAATAAAATTACAAAATGTTGAATGATTTTGATTTTCAAAGCAAGGAATTCAACCACAGTTTATGCTTAGTTTCTCACCCAATTACTGTAGTGTTATTTCGTCACGGCAAACCAAGTATTAGAAGGGGGATAAGGGGTATCAAATTTCTAAATAGATACCCCATATACCCCAGTTTGTCTTAAAATTAATTCTTAATTTGATTATATGAATCTTCTTCTTGAAAACTTAATATGATTTAATTTTTTTCCATAGTATAATAATAATAATAAATTTTGCTTTTTGCTAGAATAGTAAACAGCATTAATTAATTACCATTTTTCTGAGCTCAATGAAGTATATAAATAAACATTAAATTTTGGATTTGTTATTTAAAAGGAAAAACTATATAATATTTGATAAGAAAATACGAAAAAGTATTTTTCAATTTAAAAGTTTATGGATTGACTTAAAGTGTAAAATTTTTAGTAAATATTTCTGTATATAAAATTATCATTATATCATGTGATCTTTATGTATTGAATATTGTTTCAAAATTTTAAATTTACTAATATTATAGCGTGTGCGTAGAAAATGCTTTTTTTAACTGGTGAACAAAAAGCAATTATTAAAAAATACTTGGTAATATGTCACCTGAGTATTAAAAAAGCTGCGCAATTCAATATTTTTAATTATGATAATTTTAAATATCACAGAGGCAAATATATAAAGTTAGACTTAAACAAACCACTGGGCTAAGGTTAATATCATTTTATTTTATTTTTAAAACCCGCGTTGAAGAGCCGATCCAATTTTCTACTAATGTTCTATTAATGTTTGACTACTAATGTTCAGCACCGTAGCCTTGTAATTTTGAATCCAATCCAGAAGACAAGCGAACTCCTCGATCAAGCATTGGGACAAACTAGTCTTCGTTTAAAAAGTCCTCCACGAAGGCTAGTTTGTCTCAATGTTTCATCTAGGATATCCCTTGTCTTCTGGACTGGGTTCAAATTACAAGGCTACGGAGTTGAACATTGATAGTTGTAAACTCAGAATTCGGTCGGTTTTTCAACGCAGGTTATGTATATAAAAAATATTCATAGAACAAAAGACACGGTTAGTTTTATCTTTCCTTTATATATGTCTAGTAAACTAGCCTGAAATAGGAAACATTTTATTAAAATATAGTAACAATATTACAAAGCTTTACCTCAGCAATGTTCGAAAATCCACTTTTTATTTTGGAAATCGCTCAAAATGCGTGTTTATGAGGACCCTATACAATAGGAGAAATCTCATTGCAAATTCTGTTTCACCTCCATAGTTAATTTAAATTAAAAAATTAGGGGGTAGAGCTAAATCTAGAGTAAGCCACAAAGTTTCAATTGCTGAAAAAAAACTTTTAAAATATCCAAATTTAAAAAAAATTATTCGAAGTGAGCTTGCCCATTGCGTAGTCTCACGTTATCTTCTCATAACTTGTTTTAATATTTTGAAAATTTCTTTTCAGTATCTGAAACTTCATGGACTGAAACATCTTCCTATATTTTACTTTTGTCTGTACAAAACTTTATCTATATTTTAAATTATTCCTGAAGGTGAAAGAAAACTTACGATGAAAAGCGTAGTATAGCATCCTTTTAAGAAAATGGATATAACTAGAAATTCGTCTTTTTATAAAATGGGCATAGCTCAAAACGCGTGTTTAAGAAAACTGCATCCATTTCCTTAAATGCGCATTTTGAATTGGGCAAAATAAAAAGCTCACCAGCAAGATGCTAAAGTGTTAACACCTAGATGTAGTTTTGTAGGGTTAAAATATTATATAATATGCAATTGTTCAAGTTATAAATTGAAAGAAAAAAATCATTTGTAATAAAACTCAAAATAAATAAATAATGATAATAATGCATGAAAAATAGCCAGAAATAAATAAATAACTAGTCCTTCACATTTAATATTACTGTAATCACATATTACGTCCTCTTTGTGTACAATGCGCTTTAAAATCCATTTATCACTTTGAAAAAAGTATGCTAGGCCAACACAATAACGTTGTGCATCTTAATAAATGCGTCAAATAATCTTCTGCCGTTATGATTTTTTATTTTTATTTTGTTGTCAGAAAGTTCCATCAGCGAGGGGGGGGGGAAAGAAGTAGGTAAATTTCACTATCGATAAGCCTCTATTTGACCCGACAATTTGACCCGAATACTTTTGACTACAAACGATATTTTTAGGGAATTCATAGTACATCCTGACCTAGAATACAACGAACACAGACCTTGACATTTATTCTTTGGCCTCGCTCTGCGCGAGTTATCCCCGACTTCACAAACAATTTGCGACTAGGTCGACCTTCTCAGCTCCCTTATTTTTATGATTCACCTTCAAATTATATCTTTCGACCTTCGTTGAACTTCAGGGGTGGGAACTGGCCATGATTTTTTAAATATTACGATATTTTATTTTCTTAACCCCTTATAAGAACTCGTCTCATCACTTTTTTGTTGTACCAATGTCAGAAGATGAGTTATTTAAGTAGAGACAGGTGGTTTCTAATGTTTTTTTTATTATCTAGAGATTTCGAGACATGGTTAGTTGTAATTTAGAACAATAAATTTACTATTGCCGTTTAGTCTTTCTTTACTTTTTATGTAATATAAAGCCCTGTAATATTGGAATTTTCTTATTCTCAACCTGTAGGCATAAATTTGAAATCAGACCCCGATTTGTATAATTTTTTTTTTCATTCGCAACTGAGTTAAATTGTGAAGATGAAAATAATTTTCTTATCCAGTTTATTTCAGGTCATTTTCAATATTTTTTTTTCGATGCAAAATTTTTATTTTGAATTATGATTTAAATCTTTAAGATCTGAGATGAATTTTTTGCTTCTGAAAATATAAAACAATTCTTTGAATTTACAATTAATATTAAGACCTTTTGTGACTTTTATCAACAAACACCAATAAAAACCTTAATTCAATAAAGTTTTGGTTATTTTTACAGTAAATATTCAAAGGCATTCTTAAAATGTCTACAATAATTTTTTTTTTATTCAAATCAACTAAAGCACCTTTTTTAGTTATAAAATAAAGGTGAAATTTTGTAATGCAACATTAAAAATGTATTTAAGCAAATTAAAAGAGTTTTTTATTTAGTAACGACCTATTAAAATTTTAAATTAATAAGTATTTATTAAGTTAGATGCAATAAAATAATTAGAATTCATGTTATTCTGATGAAAAGTATCAAAAGATATATATCAAACATTTTAGGCATAATTACTTAGTTTTTGAAAGACTAGTATGCAAATAGATCGAATCAGCTTCAATTTTAAGTCCTAAAACGGTGTCTCAAAAATGACGGATGATTTGAAATATCTATTTAAAGAAAACTGAAGGTAGAAGTGTACGGTCTGCTGCATTCTAGCCAGAAAGCCAGTTATTCTTTTCGAATGCATGTCGGACCATTTCAACTGAATTATTTGGTGGATGAACTAAATTATTTGGTGTTAACTAATATAAAAAATGGATGAGAATAAATTGTATGTATTTATTTAAACCTGTTATGGTGAGTTTATGTACATAGTGATTCATGCAGGTAGGTTACTGCTGTCAAGTTAAAAGGTAACAATTATTATTGAAAAAACAAAGGGACGAACTGGTTGGCATTCTCTGGGGAATATAGTAGCGTACTCAAAGGATTTACTTTCAATTTTGAATGATGTTCCGTAAGAAGATATTACATATTTTGCTTCCTAATGAGATGACCGAGGTTCGAATCTCAGCGGTGACTGGTTGATACGAATTCTGCTTCCGGGTTACACCAATCACACTGATGACTTAAAATTTCCTCAGTGGCAGACGGATCATGGGTTAGAATTTCCTTGCCGCGGGGCTAACCGTGAGAGGTTTTCGTTGCTTTCCTCTACATCAGTGTTTCTTAAAGTGTGGTACGCGTACCCCCAGGTGTACGGGAACAGTTTAGTGGGTGTACGCGTTCTTATGCAAAATATCTTGCAACAAACGAAAATTTCAAGAAATTTAATTTAAAAACAATGCTAGCCAGAAAAATTTACGATTACGTATTTTTCTATTGGCTATTTTTTTGCAGAGTTTACAGTTAATAATTAGTGGTGTTAACAGCCAGTTGTGATTTTTAACGTTTGGGCAATTTTTTTATAGTAAAAAATACATTCGTTTTTTTGTTAGTGGTACACAGCGTTACGAAAAATTTAGAAAGGGTACACAAAAGTCATAAGTTTGGGAACACTGCTCTACATGTAACGCAAAATGTTAGTTATTTCCATAAAAAAGTTTTCCAAGAAGGCTAGTTTGTCCCAATGCTTGATCCATAAGTTCCTTTGTCTTCTGGATTGGGTTCAAAATTACTAGGCTACGGAGTTGAACATTGTTTGTTTTAAATTGAAAAAAAAACTGCTATTCAGCTCCGTGTATATAAAAAATTATTTTAATTAGTTGGCTTAAATAAGTTTTTGCGTATCAATAATTTTTTTGTTTAGTTGTTGTTTTTATCTTAATAAAATTTTAAACTTTTTATCATCTTAGCCTCGTAGTGTTTTAGTGATATTATATTGTATCCCAAACAGTACTAGAGTATTTCCAACCAAGTATGAAATTTTTTATTTTAAAAAAGTGACCACCTGAAAAAAGGATAAACTATACTAAACAAGGTAACACAGCCTAATGAGGAACAATTATTTGGAAAAATATATGAAAATAACTAAAATAATTGCTGTTGAGAAAATAATTATCTTTTCTGAAAGTGCCGAGCGAGTTTTGATATGTGTTTGTAACTTTGAACTATTTATGAGTTTAGTTTTATTGCAGTGAATTGAATTTATTTGAAACGTGTTTCAACAATAGGCTTTTTACTAAAAAGAAGTAAATATTCAAAATAAAGTCGAACTGAAATTGAAGTAGTAAAAATTCAATGTCAACGCTATCTTGTTTCTAGCTTGAATATTCTTAAGAAGAATTTCACTACTTTCATTATTAACAAATCACGCATTGTTATTTTTGTTATGCATGACCCGTTTTTTGCGTTCTACTGAGCATTGTTTCCAGATTTAGCTTTTTTGTTCTTTTGGTTTTGTTCATAATACGTTACCATCTTTATATTCATCTGATAAACATTGAAAATGTCAGTGGAAAAATATTTACATCTTTTTCAAGGTTATCCAAAATAGTGCTATTTGAAAACATTTAGCAAAAACTATTGATTGAGGTAACTTGTTTGAGTGGCACGTAATTTTCATGACTATCTTATTTCTTAGCCCATAGCCATCAATTAAGGTTTTTTAAATTTATCCATATCTGAAGTAATTTCCTTAATAATTTCGAGCTTTTTGATTAAAATATCTTGTGATTTCAAAAATACATTATTTTATCGAACTCTTTTATTTTAATTTGTTGTTTACAGGAAAAAGTAAATACCATACCATAAAAAGAAATAATTATTTACCAATTCGATATCGATAATTTATTTTAAATTTTAAGAAAATTTAATTTTCAATATTTGAGACAATTACGCAGCATAGTGGTTTAAGATATGGTTTTACAACAGTTTTATTATGTATAGTGTCAAACTACTATTTGACGCTAGTTTCGAACATACGTATTGTAAGAAACTGGCCACTAGATGGCACACTAAACTTTCTTTTAGGTTTCTGTTTGTTTCCAAAAGAAAGTGGGAGTCGAAACTAAAAGAGATGAATGGCGGTTTTCGATAATGTATTGTCTTTGTTAATGTTTGTCTGTGATGTGTCAATAATATCTGTTATGTGAATCTATAGCTTTGAATAAATTAATTTAAGATGCAGGTGACTCGTCTTTTGCACGAAAGTTTAAAAGTCTTTACAGTATTTGACTTGTTGCAGCTGTTGTTTACCATTCAACTTTTAATTAATATAAAAACTATCGAAAAACAATTTGAATTGTACACGTTTATGTTAAATAAAGAGAAATGATTTAACAAACACCCGTAACAATATTTCATATATTTTTCAAATTTGTTATTATATATTATTATCCTTCCATTTATTATTATCCCTCTATATATTTATTTACACATTTATATTATTATAACTTTTTATTGTATTAATGTTAACGTTTACTGCAATACGGGACACTTTCATATAGTTACTCTGAAGTTCACGTTGCTAGGTTCTGCATAAGTTCTGTAAGTTATTATGCAGCAATCGAACGTACACTGTAAAAGCTTTTGGTGTTGAGGTAAACTAAATTTTTTCTCAACACCAGTATTAAAATTTTTTATTTTATTTTTTCACTGTTGTAGTTTTATTTGTTTATTTATTCACGTTTTATTGTTTGCTTACTGACTGCACATACTTTCATGCTCATTAGAATAAATTTCTGGCTTATTTGAAAAATTATTTCGTTAAAAAATAAACACATTTTTAGGGATATATTTGCATCAATACTTTCATACAATTACTATTTTGCCAATTTAATATATATTTTTGCACGAAAACAACAGTTCTGTTCTTAAAAATTTATTTAATTTACCTAAACACCAATAAATAGTTATAACTATTTTACACTGCATGTAGCGTGAACGTGCGGAATACTAGGTGAAAAAACAAAACTACTTCGATAATGAGGTTTTACATTTTATCGTTGTATTCCACGCTTTCACTTACTCAGGCTTTCTGCGGCGAAGTTCTTACATAACAGTCTTGAGTTATCCACGAAGTTTTTGCAGAACCAATGTAACGTGATCGCGCGGAATACTACGTCAATGAGAAAAACGTCAATTAAAAGGTTTTGTATTTTTTCGTAGCATTCTGCGCGTTAATCAACAATCATAACAATCTCAGTTATCCACTAAGTTCATGCAGAACGTAATAACGTGACTTATCGTGATAGTAACATATCTCTAATGAGGCACTTAAATTCCTTTACAGAAAAGTGTAAGAAATGTTTGCGAAGAAATAACGAAAATGGGTGGAAAAGCATATTGGTACATTTGTGATGTAACATCTGAAAGTGATGTGAAGAGAACAGCAGAAGCTGTTGAAAATGATGTTGGAGCTGTTACGATTTTAATAAACAATGCTGGAATTATGCAAAATCGACCAATGATGGAGCTGGACTCAGTAAGGATAAAGCAAACCATGGAGATCAATGTCTTATCTCATTTTTGGGTAAGTTAAACTGATGTTTGATTCAGTTTGAAAATTTCAGTAAACATAGCAAGTTTTCAAAAAAAGAAAAAAAGAAAAAAGGATTCACTATAAATAACTTTTGATCTAATGGATGGTGTTTTCTACACTAGGAAATGCTGCTGCAGGTTCTTAACTGCCCATATTGTTACTATATCAGTTGTATTTTGAGGCCATTTGGCTCAACGTATGAGTGTTCACTAGGTTGAGTGTGATCTCTGTTTTGAATTATAATTCACAAAATAAATTTAGTCTCGCTCATCTAACNTGTAACATCTGAAAGTGATGTGAAGAGAACAGCAGAAGCTGTTGAAAATGATGTTGGAGCTGTTACGATTTTAATAAACAATGCTGGAATTATGCAAAATCGACCAATGATGGAGCTGGACTCAGTAAGGATAAAGCAAACCATGGAGATCAATGTCTTATCTCATTTTTGGGTAAGTTAAATTGATATTTGATTCAGTTTGAAAATTTCAGTAAACATAGCAAGTTTTCAAAGAAAAAAAAAGGATCCACTATAAATAACTTTTGATCTAATGGATGGTGTTTCTACACTAGGAAGTGCTGCTGCATTTTCTTAACTGCTCATATTGTTACTATATCAGTTATATTTTGAGACCATTTATCTCATCGTATGAGTGTTCACTGTGTTGAGTGTTCACTGTACTGAGTGTTCACTGTTCACTGTGTTGAGTGTGATCTCTGTTTTGAATTATAATTCGCAAAATAAATTTAGTCTCGCTCATCAAACAAAATGCTTACACTTTATCTATAAATGTAACACTATACGTCTGCACGGTGCACTCTGCTTGAAATAAGAGTAAATTGTAATAAACAAGCCAAAAGATGTCCAAATCAGGACTGCCATAAAAGCGAGTTCCTTATAAATATGACAACCACGTCGCCTTTTTTTAAACAATATATCTATAAATAGCTAAGACAAATTTTCGCAACAAACTCACCGGCATTACTTAATAATATTAATATCTCATGAAATGCAACAGAATTGATCCCAGAAATTATGTAATTCCTTTATTGAAAACAAAATTATCCGTTTGAAAATACCGGTAAATTTTCTGACCTATGACAAAGGACTCGAGATTTGTTTTTGCTTATATTTGTATTGAAAATATTACTCATATTTTCGTCGTAGCTCTTTTTAAATTTCTATTTTTAATTGGATAATCATAACCTTTAATTAAGAATTTCTTATTGAAGTTTCTGATATCAAAGACTGTTAAGCTTCAGGATCCATTTTCTTTCTCGCGTTAACAAAAAACTTAACTTCCTTAACTTATGAATGCTCAAAATATTCCTGTTTGTATCAATTAAAATATTATTGCTATCTTTTATAGGAATATTGTCACTACAGTATTTCTATAAAAGTGTGGATTTATAAAAAAACTAAATCAAATAAATAAAGCACTTTTTGATTTTGGTTATATAATTTAAATTTATAGCGTTAGAGTGATTAATAATAAACTATTGATACATCTTATATACAGCTTTAGAATTAACTTTTATAATTTAGTAAATAAAAATATCAATGTTGGATTATGAAACATTTATAACTGATTACAAAACTATAACTAGAATTAAACGAAGGACTAATGAGATGTCTGATTATCATAATATTTATGTAAAATTGTTTAAAAAGTTAATCCGTTCTTTGATAATCATCAATTTGATAATTCTCAAGGACTTACTCTTCTTTATAGAATATATTTGATTATTATAAATAGCAAAGTAATTAAGTCCAGCTGCAGTTCAATCATTTGGAATCATTTGTTTAAATCTATGTGGTTCTATCTTTAGTAACCTGAGGAAAAATTAAACTTTAGTTTAGGAACGAGCGAGGCAGAAGTGCTTAAAGAAAAAAACCCAGCTATATTTTACAGTTGAAAAGTCAGTATGATGCTTAGCCCTGATTTCTTCATACAATGAAGTTTAAAGCTTTAAAAGGTTTAAAGTTTAAACCTTTTAAAGCTTTAAACTCCATGTCAATGGTGTTTAAAACTTTAAAAGGTTTGAGTGACCAACATTAAATTACAAACGGAAAATAATGTTTTTGAACACCCTACGCCAAAAAAATATAACAATAAATTTGAAACATGTGACAGTTATTTAAATCTTATGTGAAGCAATTGCACAAAATTTCGTAATCCTAGCTTAAATATTTATGGGTATATGAACATTTTTATGCAGAAAACTATTTTTTTGTCATAACTTTAAAAAAAAAATCAGTAAAATTAAACAGAATTTTCAGCGCAATTTAAAATTAATTGCAAATATTTTGTTTTAAACTTAGAAAAAAAATATAGAAAACTGTGCAATATATAAGTTACTAAAGTAGTAATTTTATACTATGCATGGGCTGAAAAAAAAGTATTACTTTGTCATAATTTTGTAATGAATCGTATTTGGCAAATATTGAAAATAGTTCAATTAGGAAGAAGCCTATATAAAACGAACACCGGTGTCCGATCAGCTGCTAAGGGTTAATTTTATCAAAACTATTACCTAAGTACTGAGCTTTTTAGTGTTACCATAAAGCCAGAAATATGGTAAGTTCTTTGATATTTCAACATCAACAGCTAGATTTTCCTTGGAGAAGCATAAAATTTCTAGAGCATAGTTAAGAAATCACTGTATTACATGCAATAAACCCTTTAAAAATTCACATTTCCTTTCCGTATTGTTATATTTCGATTCAAATTAGAATTTTTTTTATAGAGTTATGGTCTTCAATAAGGAAGAAAAAGCTTTAGTTTGCCAAATAAATGATTAGTAACATAGCATTCAAACATTCCTCATTAAATTTTATTTGTCTTCCTGTTAAACGATGTCATTTTACAACATAATAAATTGTCCTTATTATGTTTTAAGAAATATTGGCATAAAATTAAATGATCTTTCATGATTTCCTTTAAAAATGAGCAATAAAAATAATCTGTACAAATTTCTGCACCAGTTAAGGTAAATTTTATATAAAGAGACTTTGTGACAAGCAGTTAGATAGGAATTTCTCTTTGGTTATGAAATTAAATTTTTTTAAAAATGAATGTTTGTACGATAAAAATTGAAACAAATCACCAAAATTTTCAGAAACGATCTAGAAAAATACGTTCGCTTGAATAATTCGTATTACTTTTTAATTAGGGGATAGGTTTAGTTTTTTATCAATGAAAAGATTGAAATTTGATAAATAAATAATGCACTGACAATGGAATACACTGATTACAGCACAAAGTATGATCCCAGTTAATTCAAAGTCACATTTTGTTTTCAACCAGGAAGTTAGAAGAAAAAAAACATTTCAAAAATCTGTCTGCAAAAATAAGCTAAATTTTTTTTAATTTTTATTCCCTTAGAACAGTGTTTCCCAAAGTGTGGTACGCGTACCTCCAGGGGTACGGGAACAATTTAGCGGGGGTACGCGTTCTTATGCGAAATATCTTGCAACAAACGAAAATTTCAAAAAATTTCATTTAAAAACAAAGCTAGCCATGAAAATTTACAATTACGTATTTTTCTATTGGCTATTTTTTGCAGTTAACAGTTAATAATTAGTGGTGTTAACAGCCAGTTGTGATTTTTAACTTTTAGGCAATTTTTTTATAGTAAAAAATATATTCATTTTTTTTATTAGTGGTACAGAGCGTTACGAAAAATTAAGAAACGGTACACAAAAGTCATAAGTTTGGGAAACACTGCCTTAGAATATAAGCATTTTTGATAATAAATGCAATGAAATAAAATAAAATAAAGCACATTAATGCAACTGGACACTGTCCAGTTCATTTTTGTATATTAGTAATTGATAAAATTAAACATTGTCGACTAACACATAAAGGACACAGCTAAAATACACATGTACATGAGAAAAATAAAACAAGCAAACACAATTAATAACTTTGCATCTAATGATCGGATTTTCTCATACTGAAATTCAATCTTTATAGTTCGGGAGCCTAACCTTAAATGGCCTAATTAATTAATGTAGACGATATTTTAAGTTATGAAAGCAGACACAACAACGCAATTTTTCTGAATAAAAAAGCATTTTTTTTCGACGCTCAAAATTTAGAGGGATGGTATGGATCCAATACAATACGGGGGAAAGTTTTGGCCCCTAAATCTTGATTACAATTTTTGCGCACTTAACTTCCTCAGGGAAGACATATTTTTAAATTTCCATTTATACAGAACTATTCTAACGGTTTCGATCAAATTTTGAATTTTACCATTTAAATTCACGCAAATTAAATTGACATGAAAAATGTGCACACATAACAATTCAATTTTTTTAATAATTATTAGACTGAATAAGAAAAATTGAAAAATTCTTTGCTATAAATTATCTTTGGATCAGCTAGTCTTATAATTGTGTGCAAAATATTTTCGATTCACTTCATTAGTTCCGGATAAATAGCAAAAGAGAACGAAAGTAAAATTAAGAATGTGAATTACAATGCACCAATTAACATCGTGGCTCAGGGGACAGAACGTTCGCCATCCAGCGAGGTGACCCAGATTCGAATCCCAGCTGCGTCTGATTGATACGAATTCTGCTCTCGGCTCGCACCGACCAAAGTGCTGAAGTAAAAATATCCTCAGTCTTAGACGGATCATGGGTCGGGCTAACCGTGGGAGGTTTTTTTTCTCCATGTAAAGCAAGTGCATGATGGTTCTATCAAAAATTCCACCACGAAGGCAACTTTGTCCCAATGCTTGATCCAGAAGTTCCTTTTGATTCAGGGTTGAGTTCAAAATTACAAGGCTACTACATTGATAGTTGTAAACTCAAAAGTGGGGTCGGCTGTTCAGCGCCGGTTGCAGAATAAAATAAAAGGCCTACACAGCCTGAATTATTTGGGCTATATTTTTCAGATTGCGACTTATTTGGAGAGTCGAATTACCGAATCCGTCGAAAGAAAATGTATGTTTATTAAAAAAAAGGTATATTTTTGAGTCTGATTTCATAGTTTAAAAGGTTGTCTGTATAAATTGATTAGCATATTTAAAGTTCGATCATCACATCAGTATCAAGAAGTCTTTGTGCGTGAAATTTTTAGTATTGCTGATGCTGCAGGATGATTTAAAGAGCATTTTTCTTTTTCTCTCTAGAGAATACTGTTTTATTTTCTCTTTACAGACGATACGAACTTTTTTGCCGAGCATGGAGAAAAATAACAGAGGCCATATTGTTGCTATTGCATCAGGGGCTGGTTTAGTGGGGCACATCAACCAAGTTGATTATTCGTATGTATTACGTAAAGTCCCTTTTCCGTTCTATACAGGATTTTATATTAATGCAATAATTCTCTGAAATTTTCAGAGCTTCGAAGCATGCTGTAGTTGGTTTGATGGAAGCGCTCATGGCAGAATTACGGCAGAAAAACAGCAATATCAAAATGACGACAGTTTGCCCTTTGACTGTCGCGACTGGAATGAATCAATACCCAACAACAAAGTAAGTTATCACTATTATATATGGACGAGTTCCTTGACATGATATCAATGGAGCGCATTTCTAATTTCGTCAACTTTTTAATTTAAAATAATCATTTGGCTGTCGAATTTTTGAAAAAGTAAGTTCATGTTAAATAAATAACTCAAGAAATAGAAGTGTTAAGATATTTCTTGATTCATCATTTTTCAAGACTTTTTGAAAAGGAGTGCCTGTTTTTTGAGTGCTTGAAACATCCTGACTGTTATTTCATATTTATATATTTTTTAAGATAATGAAGTTTTCAATCAGGTAATTTAACTCATAGTATCCATAAGATGCCATAATTTCTTTATATTAATTATTATATTTAATGATAAAAATTTTATAACCGTTCTAAAAAGAATTATGTCACAAAAACAAAATACAACAGAAAAGATATTAAATTCATGATATAACTGTAATAATATTAAATTTATGATTCCCAGAAACTTAGAGAACGTTCTTATTATGTCTGTCATGACTGCTTTAACTAAAATTCTTCAATCAGATTCTCCATTTTCTGAAGCATATTTAATCCGAATTTTCATTTTTATGAAAATTGAAATAAAAATTCGGTTGGTGTGCCGTTGTAAGATAATTTGCATTAAAATTAAATGTTTGTTTCCAAAACATTTTATTTAACACAAAAACGTTTGTTAAGAAATATGAATAAAAACTTGAATAAAAACTAGAAAAATAGAAAATGAATAAAAACCAGAGGCTCCACTCTTCTCTTAAGATTAAAAAAAAAAATCAATTTACGAACACTAGGAGGTGAACATTTTGGAGCGTTTTCAGGGAACCCACCTTATCATTTATAATTCTAAAATAATAACGCCATAAAACACAATAAGTATACATTAAAAAAATACTCAAAGTAAACTGCATAATAAAATGTATTAAGACCAATTTTCATAAATATTTTCCGACAGTATGTAGGAAGATTTTTTTATTAAATCTTATATTATTGATTCAATAAAGGGATTCTTAAGGAAAATTTAGTTAAATATGAATTTAAGTGTAATTAAATCAAGCTGTAATCATGAACAAATGAACATAATTTAAACAATGCAGTGCTGAAAGATATGTTTGATAAGTTTTATTGTCCATATTTGCTTTTAAATTTCATTAAGTTTTCCTTGATAAATATAGTTTTCGCTGAGATTATTTATTGTTCTAAACATAAGGAAAACATTGCAATTAGATTTGCATACAATTTAGTATGATAATTTGAAGGTAATAGCTTAAACAAACCATTAATTATCATTTTTTATAGTCCTTAAACAAATATGATAACAAAAAAATCTGAACGCCTGAGTTAGTTTTGATCTTATGATAGGACTTTCACGTACTAACATGTAATCTTGGTGTGATATTCGTGGCTCAAGGATTTGACATTAACTATATTTAATTAGTCAGGGCCGACGACATTTTAAAATGCGAAATCAACAGCAAAAACTATCAATTTTTTTAATAAAATATCTTTTTTTTGTGAACTTTCTAAAAAAATTGTGTGACTTTCTAAAAAAATTTAGTGTAACCTTAACCGCGAGAAAATGATCCCAGTTGCTTAGTGTGGGGATCGGTCGAAAGTTTGACCCCCTTAATGTTAATTTCAATTTTTGGGTATTTTGCCAGATCTCTAACACTCTATTCTATTTTCGAATATGAAACCATTTTTTTCCAGAAATAATTCCATGCAAAAATCTATTTTAACAAATATTTATTTGATTTTAGTATTAAGCTTAAAAATAATAGAAAAATTTTTCAACTGTAAGGCATTCAAATTTTTGTATCATTTTAAATTATGTAATTATAAATAACAAAGTACAAGAAGAGAAAAGAATGAAATCGATAGAATAGTTTCTGAGCAATAACGCTTTACAAACGCTCGTTTTTTACCCTTCTATTCTATTTTTTGTAGTCATTTAAATAAGTTTTGTAAAATATAAGTGAAGTAATAAATTTAAAATAGGTGCAATAGTCTTATATAAGTGTAAAAGTAGCGCACTAAGGAGATGTATTGAAAAATATATCCCCACTTCATGCGCAATTTTTTTAATTAGTCATCAATATTTTTAGATATTTTCTCCTGATATTTGTTTTTAGGCATTGCTTTTCTTTTTAAGATAAATTTTCAAAAAAAAAAAAAAAAAAACTTAGTTTTCTTTGACTTTTTATAACAAAATATTGATTAAACTGATAAATTAAAAATAAACATTTCAGGTGTAGTTGGTTGATGCCTATTATAACCACGGAAGATGCAGCAAATCAAATTGTGGATGCTATAAGAAGAGAAGAATTTCTTGTGACTATACCACGTTCCTTATTAACAGGAATCAAATTGATAAGGTAGAAAATATTACTTTTTCTGAGGTGGTTTTACTATATAGTTGTGGTCTGGAGAAACAGTTTAAGAACCTTAAGATTTAAGATTTTGTGAAAATGATGAAACATTTCTCAGTTTGTCTGAAGATACTGATTTTGTATTATTATTAATGTAAATTTTAAAGTTATGAAATGCTTACTTTTTGTGAAATTCTGAAAATTTGCGTCCATTTCTAACTTCTTTTTTTCCTCACATGTATGTTTCTTCGTTTTATTTTAGAAGGTTAGGAACCAGAAAATGTCAAACTTTATAAAAAGATTAAAATTTTTCAAGATTGTTCGAATATCATTGAAGAACAAATTATATTTTGTTTTCTGCTGCAAGAGATTTTTTGTGAAACAGGTCTTGGATAAATTTTCATCTCATTTCAAATCTGCTATCGGTTTCCTTCTCTTCTTTTTTATTAAATGATAATTTTACTCCATTTTTTGGCGAAATGAACAAGTTTGAGAAAGCTTTATACGTAATCACATAAATATTGTGAGAAGCTTACAACTTGATGTGCAGAAATACTTGTTGTTATTTATGATACTTGCCAATCATCAACCCTTCTGGAAATCAAGAGATTTTTTAAGGCAGAGGATGCATTTCTTGTTTTCTTCAGTGGAGCTATATATGGCCAAGTATAAGACTTCGGCCACACACACGTCACAGCCCTTTTTACAAGGAGAACCCGCTTATACTCCCTTCATCAACAAATCGAAATTTTGACCTGAAAAAAAGAACAATCGATTTCCAATTCAGTACCGCCAGAGGTATTGATTTGTTATGGGAACGTGGAGGATTTTGTGAACCTGGAAGATTTATCGGAAGCAACTCACCGCTTAATACATCCGGATTTTTCTGGCGACGGGATTATTACTCCCATTCTCATGAACACGAATCCAACGTCCTACCAACCAGGCTATCCTGGCTCAACAAATACTTAATCTTCCTAACTTAGGCACATCATCAGGAATAAAACTGATCAGGAATCCATGACTCGAAATGTCATTATACGCTGCTAGGGCCGCTTCTCTATGATAAACTGTTTCTCTGTTTGCTTCTGATCAGGTCATAGTACGGATGCGCTCCTAACCGTGTACGAGGAGACATTTCCTTGCATGGGTTCCTATGCAATTTTAAATCTGAGTTTGTCGCAACATTTATGCTACCCCTTGTTTCATATAATAATTTTAAATGTGTACAATGCTCAAAATAAAAAAAACCGACCAATCTGAATTACTTTTGATCTAATAATTAGATCTTTACCTTCTAGGACTCATTCGTAATTTGAAGGAGTAACCTCAAATACGTCAATTAATTAGTGCACACGATATTTTAAGTTACGAAATCAGTCACAAAAACGTACTTTTTCTGAATAAAGATACCTTTTTCCGACTGATTCGGACTTTTGACCCTTAGAACAGGGAGGGTGGCCGTAGTCTAGGAAATATATTAGATTGGTCAAGAGAGCGGTCCAAAATTTCGATCCCTTAATCTTAATTTTACTTTTTGTGTCTTTATTCATATCTTCAGAAATTTTTAAGAGAATTGAAACATTTTTGCACACAATTATAAAGTTTATTTATCCAAAGATAATACCATTCAGAAAATAATTTTGAGAATATAATTATCATTTCTTACTATACTATTTAATATATAGTCGAAAAATTTTTGAATTGTAAGGTATACCATTTCTTAATTCATAATTTTGAATGGCAAAATACAAAATGTGAGCAAAATCGATCGAATAGTTCCTGATAAATCGAATTTTTAAAATACGACTTTTTTGAAACTTGATTTCTTTGGATCTATTAAACCGATTTCGCTTTTATTTTGTATTTTGTGATGCAAAATTACATTCTTCATAATGATGTTGGCAATTTTTCATTGATGTAATTGATTTAAGAATTGTAACAGAATTTTTTCGATTTATATTAAATAAAATAATAAAAAATGATAAATAAATATTAAAGGCTATTTTTTGTATGGAATTATCTTTGGAAAAATTAATTTTATAATTGTGTGCAGTAAATTTTCAATTTGCTTAAAAAGTTCTCGAGATATGGCGAAATAAACAAAAAGTAAGATTAACATTAAGGGGTTAAAACTTCGGACCGCTCTCCTAAGCAAACTATTGGGACCATATTTTCCTAAATTCGGCTACCCCTTAAATTTTGGGCTCATAAATCTGAATCTGTCGAACAAAAAGATATGTTTATTGAGAGAACGTACACGTTTTTGTGTCTGATTTTGTAACTTAAAATATCGCCTGCCCTAATTAATTAGCATATTTGAGGTCACCCCCTCGAATCATTAAGATTGACTCTTATAACGTGAAAATCCGATTAGATCAAAAGTTATTTAGGGTGTATTTTAAACATAGCCTTTCAACACATATTTTAAACTATAATTGCTAAATATTTAATGTTCAAAAATTTTCAATTAGTTTTTATTAATTAAAAAGTTGCTTTAAAAGAGTAATAAAAATGGGTGATATTTTAAAGTCTCAATGCTTGTGTATTAGATTTGATTAATTTAGATAAATTTTTTTAATTTTGAATTAAATTATTTTTATTAATACAAAATTAATTTTCGCAATAATTTTTTGGCAATTTTTTAAGCAGTATATAGATTAAAGTACGTAGTAATATAGTATATAGTTTAAAGTAAGTAGTAATATAGTATATAGTTTAAAGTAGGTAGTTTTAAGTAGTAATATAGATGATCAAAGGATCCATAAGGATAATAATCAAATCTTCAAATTTTTATCTCATAGAAAAATGACATTAATAATTTGTTTGAAAGGTTATCCCTGTTTTTGAATATGATTAATGGTAAAAAACAAACACTTGATAATAATGAAAAATAAATTTAATGGAAAAAACATTAATTAAAATATAAAGAAAGAAACAAGCATGTTTCGTATTATTTTGTCGCTTATAAATCAATTGTTTTTCATTTGTCTATTGCTTTTCTTTTCTTTTATAAATTTAATAGAATAATACTTAACCTTGATTTTGCACATTGAGTATTTAAATCAAAGTTTATAATTGCAAAATATCTGTAATGTATAAGAATAAAATGAATTTTTTTTAAGTGTACTACATTTTGAAGTTTGTTTTTATTATATTTTACTATTGTTACAGAGTCTTACCTCGGGCTGTCCTCTGCTACGTGATGGATTTCTCAGAATACTGTAAAGTGCCCAACACGGATACATCCACATTACCTCCAATGAACAATGGACAATTCACATAACAATATTACGTTTATTAATGAGACGTCTATGAGTGTTAATAGTGCTACATAAATAAATATTTGAAGTATAAAGAGCTACTAAAGTTGTGAATTTAGCACTAAAACTTCAAATGTACAATAAAAATGGTGTTGCCCAAATGTATCTCAATTTTCAGTAACATTTAAAAATACTGATTAGGTAGCACAATTCTCCAGTATTAGTTTCAAGTAATTAATATAATTATAATACTTCACTTGAGAAATTAATAAAGTTATGTAATTTTCCTCAAAGGAAAATACTACATTACCTCCAATAAACAATGAGCACTTCACATAGAAATTATACACATATTAATGAGACTATGATTGAGGCATCTATGAGTGTTGATTGTGATAAATAAATAAATATTTGATGTTTACAGTGTTACTAAGCGTTATGAATTGAGCGTTGAAACTTCAAATGTACAATAAAAATGGTGTTGCTTAAATGTATCTTTATTTTCAGCCACATTTATTCATACTAATTTGGAAATATAGGTCTCCAGTTTTGATTTTATGCGTTTAATATAATTAAAATGTTTTATTTGAGCAATCAATAAAGTTTTATCATTTTCCTTAAATGGGGAAATTTCTTCATATCACTGAAAAAGTTTAATTTCTTCATATCACTGAAAAAGTTCTCGATATACGGCGAAATACGCAAAAATTAAAAATAGCAATAAGGAATCCAAGCTTTGGACTAGTATTTTGAGGATCAGTAATCCGAATCCGTAGAAAAAAAGAAGTGTTCATTCAGAGAAAGTATGTTTTTGTGTCTGATTTTTTGACTTAAAATATCTTCTGCACAAATTAATTAGCATATTTGAGATTATCACTTTGAACCATTGTCATTGAGCAGTAGAACGTAAAGATCCGTTCATTAGATCCAAAGTCATTCAGGGTGGTCCATTTTTTGAATTTTGCACACTGTACGGTTGGTTCTTCGTTACACCGTCATAACGCCCACATTCGATTAATCTTAATAAAATGATAAATTTGTTTAATATTAATAAACTGAAACTTGCTTTCGTACAAGTTGCACCACCGTATTGCATAATCAATTGTAGGAGAATTGAATTTGCATTACTTATTGAGCAATTTGTTGAGAACTTATCAAGATATTATTGTTCAACAAGCACCAAAATCATATTCTAAAGAAAATGGAGAAAAAAATGCTAAAAAATTATGCATAACTCATCTAGTAATATTTTATACATTATTTTCGTTATATTTTTCTCGAAGATTTAAAAACAATGATTGCTTTTCGAAAAATCGAAACATCATTTGCTTATGAATGAGCAAAATTATTTAGACATTTCTTTTATCCATGTATTTTCATATAATAATTCATATTTTTCATGTTTTGTTTCATATTTTTCGTTTATTTTTCATGTTTGTTGTATTATTATTGCTTTTTGTCTGTAGAAATAAATGTTTTTTTGATTATGTAAAAATTATTTTTTGCTGTTAAATACAGCTTAATAAAAAGAATTTTATCTAGAGTTTTGATTTATTTTATTATAGCTTTGAATTCTTCTGCTGTTATCGATAGCCTAACCCCTTTAGACATTTTACAGATATATATTTATGCTTTAATTCTAATAATAATGGATTTAGAAAATAGTCGAACAATACTTTCTATTTTACTTTTATGCAGAATACCGTATGTATTGAAATTGCCCCCGTGCCAGCCCTTTGGGTAAGGTGGAGAAGTTTGCTTCTCTGCTGTGCATTCTGGGAAAACAGAGAAAGAAAGAGGTTGGAACATGGGCAGGGCATCATTAGCGGGGTGGTCGGTAAGTAAATGTCTCACTCTATAGTAAAAGACTTCTAAAAGAGTCGCAATCACTATTTCAGACCGATAAGGAAAATGTTCTCGAAATATCATAGATTTAACTTCCTTAGCTTCGAAGCTCTTTCGAAACTGTAAAGTTGCAGTTTAATTATATTTGTAGCACTTGACACTTGAAGTAAAGCTATAATAAACTACATACGTCATCTTGCCATCTTACCATTTAGGCTTAGAATGGACGAATAATTCAAATATTTAAAAAACTTATTAAACAATTTTTAAAATCACCGATTTTGTGAAACATTTTTACGTAGATGAAGACGATCTAAATCAGTGCCTTATTTCAATTTTTTGCANGAATGGAAAAATAGATGTGGATCAGATAAATACCTAGTGGGTAAAATATAAAAGGGTATATTTACCCGGTAAATACGAAAAATCGGGGTATATATAGTTTTTAGTCATTTTCTTTCCAACATTTCATTCAAGGTTTGTCAGTATTTTTGCCTCTAGCATTTGACACCTACTAAAAACCATACGAGACTGACTTATTTCCTTTCTGATTTCCTTTGCTGGTGGGGAGGGTAGAATTTACTGCGCATGCTCTGGAGTATTAACTCTTCGAAATTATTCTCCTTCTTCATAAGAAATCTTTTGAAATAGAAATGATGATGCCAATTACAAATTTCAGTTTTAAATATAAACTTTACTTAAATATCTCAGTTAAGTTCTAAATTGAATAGATATTTTTAAGAATAATATTGTTATGCTCTGATTATAGCGTTATAAATTTTTATAGCGTTATACAAATTATTGAATCTAAGCACATTAAAATTTTTAAACGATAGTATAAAGAGAAAAGAAAATGTGACCTATTAAGGAAATATTACTGAATGCATTTAAACTTTAATGTTATAAATTTGTATTTTTGCATAATTAAGTACACCAACAGAATTGTAATAAAACTATAAATACTTGTTTTGACATGTGTGTCTTTATTTTCATTTTGAAGATTATACAGTTGTTTATTGATTAATCATAATGGCTATTCAAAAAGAAATAAATGTCGTAGTTTCTTCTGTAAAATAATGTTTCTTATAAAAATTGAAAAAAAAAAATGCATTTATCAACAAGTTTAGCTTTATTAAAAAAATGTGGAAATGTTTAATTCTTTAAAAAGCTAGATAGTTTTCTTTTTTTTTAAAAAAAAAATTCATGAATGCTTATTTTGATTTATATGTGTCGTTATTTTAATTTGTTAGATTTTATTTCTGTTGATTGATTAATCATTTAATTGCGTAAAAGTGCCAAACTAAACACTATTTTCAGAATTCGCCTCTAAAGAGGATTCTTTTTTTTTTTTTTTAAAAATTATTGCTCATCAAAAAGAATCAACATGCTTAACATTATGGAAATTTGAAGAGGCAAGTTCCAGGATATTACGTTCTCAAATTGTAAAAGATGTGAAATAATTCAGCTACGTTCGGATTTATCGTGTGTTTCAAAAGAGAGAAATTTTTCGCCATACTAATGTTAAAACGAAGTTCTTCACTTGTTCAAGTGGGCGTAACCGGGATACGTCACATTTCACCAACACCTAGGATTTTATTCCAGTGGGCGTTACTCTATTCAGCAAAACGTGGAATTAGTGGTAGAGAAGTATTTTTTTTGGACAAAATATAAACTTTTAAAACGTTCTTTCCAAAAAAAGTACTACACTTTTCCAAAAAAAGCAGATTCGTCTGATTATCTTTTTTCTATTCCGATAGTTCCGAACGAGGAACGGGCTCTCTATTTATTCTACATTTCTATTCTTTTATGTTATTAACAAAGTTGATAGATAGTGAAGTTTTACATAAACTGTTTGCTCTAGTTATAGGCTTTATACAAATGCATCTGACCTGAAATGGATGCTTATTGCTAGTACCGAAAGATAATGTTTAGAAAAATAAAATGCATGTTTTCTTAAAAATATAAAGAAATTTAAAACGATAAAGTTTGATACAAAATAATTAAAAAAATGTTTGTTTCTACAAGCAAATCGGTTTTTTTTATTAATGTTACTTATTGCTATTTTAATACCACTTTCTTTTTATGTCCATTCTTTAAAATTTTTAAAAGAAATCTTTGAAGCTCAGTTTAACATATAAATGAGCATAATATCCGAAAATTAATAACGACTATATCAACTGAATTCTTATAAGTTATAGCGTATTGCTTATTTTTTCGCCAAATATCGTATTGCTTATCTTTTCGCCATAAATCGTATTGCTTATTTTTTCTCATGGAATTTTAGAAAAGTGTTTTTTTTCTGACTTTTATAATTATTTTTAAACAATAGGGACCCGGTGAATATTTCTTTCCTCTCAAATCTACGGGAAATCTTAGCTGCTCTAGTGCAACGTACCCTCCTGCCTACACAATTTTATTTATTTTAAAGTCCACCTGCCTGCTCGCTAGCCAATACTTGGGATTATTTGCTCAAATCTTTTCCTCTTATTTTCCTTCACCAACCTCCAGTGTGACGTAAAAATAGCAGCGGACTGAAATTTGGCAATTCTGTTCAACTTAACATGGAAATAATTGAAAATTATTAAGCAGCAAAAATTTTTAATATCTTTGAAAAATCTTACAAATATAAAGATCTGTTTTGTTATTATTTTAGTAATCAGGATTTAAAAATCTCAATTTTTTTTCCTCCATCCAATTAAAAATGTGAATATTGCTCAGTAGAACTGCATCCCTTTATTTCTGAAATAAAATATTTAAAAATTGATAGAATTTTAGCATTTCAAAAATAAATTTCTTTTCTTAGTCAAGTAGTTTCATTTCGTGTTATATCATAAGTTGTATTTGTAGAAAATATTATTAAGAGTTACAAACAGAAAATTTGCAAGGGAGTAAAATATTCTCAAATAACTGAAGCTAAAAAACTTTATCAATTAGAATTTGCATGTTCAATTGAATGAATTTTTCTTTTTAGTATATAACAAATTAACTGTTGTCAATTTAAGCAAAACTTATTTGGTCTCAGAAGTATAATAATTTTGTAAAACTCAAAAGCAAAAGCTTATCCTAGAATTTCCAATACAATTCTTAAATATCTGTATCGTTAGGGATTATGGGTATTGACCTGGGTATTAATTAATAAAAACTCGCATATTTTACATCAATAGACGGAATATCGAACAAGAGACAGAAAATAAAGATATTTTATATCCATCGTTGAACAGCAGACCCGATTTTTCGGGTATACGACTACTAATGTTAAACTCCGTAGCCATGTAATTTTGAACCCAATACAGAAGACAAGGGAACTCCTGGATCAAGAATTGGGTGAAATTTACCTTCGTGGAGACTTTTCAATAGAAGTAACCCACGTTTGCGGTACAGGGAGAGGAAAACCACGAAAAATTCGCATAGTTAACTTGGCGGCAAGAGGACTCTAACCTATGATCCGTCTAGCACTGAGGATATTTTACATCAGCAGTGTGATCGGTGCGAGCTGAGTGTAGAATTTGTATCGACCAGCCATCACTGGTATTTGAACCCGGCTAACATCATTGGAAGGTGAACGCTCTATCCCTTGAGCCATCAAGGCTCAAATAAAGATATTTTATTTTATAACTGTCGTTGAACAGTAGACCGAATTGAGGATTTATGGCTACTAATGTTCAACTCCGTAGCCTTGTAATTTTATACGTAATCCAGAAGACAAGGGAACTCCTGGATCATGTATTGGGAGAAATTTGTGATCGTGGACGGTTTTCTGATGGAACTAACCCACATTCGCTTTGCATGGAGAGGAAAAATCACATAAACTTTCCACGGTTAGCCTGACGGCAAAGGGACTTTAACTCATGATACGTCTACCACGGAGGATGAACTACGTCAGCATTGTGATCGGTGCTAGCCAGATGCGGAATTCGTATCGACCAGCCATTGCTGGGATTCGAAACAGGTTCAACTCATTGTAAGGCAAACACTCTATCCCCTGAGCCATCACGATGTTTTTTTTATATTTTTTATATTTTTTATTTCACTTTATATCCGTCTTTGAACTGTCGATCCAATTTTGGGTTTACGACTACTAATGTTCAATTCCGTAGCCTTGTAATTTTGTACCAATCCAGAAGACAAGGAAACTTCTGGATCAATACCCCCAGAGGTATTGACTTGTTATGGGAACATGGAAGACTTTGCGACTCGACAGATTTATCATGCACCAGTCATCATTTACTAGACGGGGAGTCTTCGGTCGGCGGGGATCGAACACACGAACTCTTGGACATGGGTCTAGTGTATTACCAACCAGGTTATCCCGGCCTCCATCGCGGTGTTGAAGATAATCGACATTCGTTTTAGGTGTATTGTTCATTTTCAGTTCATCTGTAAATGATCATAGTTCGACTTCTAATAGTTTTCGCTGAACTAATTTACGAAGCATAAAATAAATAAAACTTTAAAAAAAAAAAAAAAAAAATTAGAGTTTTCTATACATCTTTTTACATGAAAAAAAAAAGATCTTTAAGTTCATGTTAAATCTGTGTACTACATTGTACAAAATAAAAAGTGGATATACTAATTAACTTTTGATCGAATGAACTCAACATTAAAGCGTACTAGTATAATGAACTAGGATTCAATATTAAAGAGTCGAGAGCCTTAAATATGCCAATAATTAAGTGCCGACGATAGTTATTAACATAATTAAGGCTTCTGACAATGATACAAAGACGTACGTTTTTTGAATAAACGTACTTGTTTTTTCTTCCTATAACGGATTCCGATTCTTGACTCTTAAAATATGTGGGATAGTCGTCATAATATGGTCCTAAACGTTTGATCGAAAACTTTTTTAGGGGATCGGAAAAATTTTAAAATTCATTCATTCATTTTTCACTCCTGTTGGTACCCATTCCTTGCTTGTTTTGATGGTTAAAAATCAAAATCTGACCAAATAAAGGTATGTTTATTTAATTGAACGTGGCAGATTTTAGTACGCTAAAATTTAATTTAATCATTACATTAAAAACAATTGTTTTCTCTCTTTTATTTTATCTCTCTTGTATATATATACATATATATATATACATATATATATCATGTTAGAGTTGGAAAGCTTTCTTTGTTAAAGTAAATCTATCTATATTTCACGTAGGAAAAGATATATTAAAAAAAAACCCCTCTTTATTTACTAGTTTGCTTAAATTATACCTGAAAACGAAATTTTTTTGCGAATTTTATTAAGAAAATATACATTATAAATATTTAAACAGTTGAAATATTCTTTTTAAAGAAAATAATGTAACAATTTCTCATAAGATTAGAGAACATGTATATTGATTAGTTAAAAGCACTTAGTTGCTTGATTAGTCCCATTATTAAATTTTATCTTGAAAGCTATTTTCTGAAAGTAATAGTTATCAGGATTTTAAATGAGAAAACATGTATTCAATAGTGAAAAAATTTAAATAAAGGAGAAAAAAAATGTAAAAAATAACATCAGATGAAAGTAAAAGCTGTAAACACAGTGATAAGTATCAATATATGTACTTAAAATCCATCAATAACTTTATTAGTTTCTTTTCTTCCTTGCACGCCATGTTCGTAAAGAAGCATTTTTTAAAATTTATCGAGTAAATAAGTAAGTGCAGAAGCGTCACTAACGCATTTTAACTGCTATTTCCATTTCGGAAGGGCTACTTAGAGGAAATCGTTAAAGTCACTTCGAATGGGTAAATAGTATTGTTAGACTTGTCACAATCAATATGTGAAAGGCACGTCGGAAATTGTGTTTGAGTTGCAGGAAATGTTTTTATGGAGCTCAATGAAATTATTAAATTCAGTGATTGACTCTGTCATCGGGTCTTTTATTTTCTTATTAAAAAGTAGGATGCCAATTTGTCATTTTAGGTTGTTTTTATATTTGAATTGTGTCTTTATTGAAGTATTTCTTATAAAATCTACTAAGAGGTGAGGAAAATAATACTTATTTACTTATATTGCACTGGTTGGATAATATTTGGAAAGCTAAATTTTTTTTAAAATTATTGATATTGACATTTAATGATAACTAAAATAATAATCTTAAATAAACTTGAATTATGAAAAAAAGTTTTTTGAAATGAAAGTTCTGAAATCATTTAGTTAAATTCACGTGTTACACTAAAATTGATTGTTAATATTTAGTAAAATTTTTTTAAATTTAGATATAATTTCTATTTGAACTATCAAAATCACAACTGTAATTTTTTACTACTACATTCACATAAGACGTTTATTTAAAAGGAACTATAAATTTTAATATTCTGAAATGAATTATGTATTGAATATACATATTAAAAATACAAATGAGAATAAATTAATGTAATAAAATATATACTTAAATGCATTAAAACAAATAATATTTATTTTAAATTCAAATTTCTTTAAATGACTTATGTATTTAAATTTTGTGTTAAAATACGTTAAAATAAATTAGAATAAGTTAATAAATGTGTTAAAATGTTTGAATAAATAATATATATATTGAACTAAATAATACGAATTATACATTCAATTATTTAAATAACTTTAAAAGAATCACACATTTAAATTACATATAAAATTAGATGTATAAATATATTAAAATGCATGACACAATGGATTTATTTAAATTTCTAGTAAATGTTATTCAAATGCAAAGTTAATGTAAAATAAATTCAATATTTAAATGCCTTCAAACAAATTTGAATTTTAGTAAGTTTTAAACTTGATAATCTTTTTCGTTTTAATATCGTTATGTCATTAAATTATCGCAGTATTTTTTAATAATTAAACTTTGAGTATGATAAGCGGTATGTAATGTTTTAATTGTATTTTAAAAGATTAAAACAAATGCTTTGATTAGTTTTAAGCTTTTTAAAGTTAATAAACTGTTAAATAAACTTAACTTCAGTTAAATAATCTTAAATACATCATTAGGTTTATTATGTGGTAGAGCTAAATTTAAATAAATCTAAGTTGAAGGATGATAATGAACGTATTATCGGTGGTCAATAATTATTAAAAATTAAAATATTTAATTGATATTTTTAATTCATGTGCTTGTTTTTTATGCACTAATTGCTGACTTAATTATTGATTGCAAAAAAAAACTTTGCTTCTTTGTGCTCATTCTAATCACTATCATTTCTGTTCGTGCACTTTCTATCTGTGGTCAATAAGTATTAAAAATATAAATAGTTAATTGAAATAATTAATTTGAATGTTCAATTTGTATGGTTTTGATTGCTGTTGTTTGTATTAAGTTTGTCATTTAAGTTAGTAATTTTTGTTTAGTTTGTATGATTGTATATTTAGTGAATTTGGAAAGTAGACATTCTATTATGAATATATCACGTACTCGGCAACTACATTGTAATCAGATAAATTTAGACATAATTATATTACCTGATTATTACCCGGATCCGGCTAACGATTTCTGTACTTGGTGAAATTCAACAGGTCTGTGTAACCGGTACAAGTGAAAGAAAAATAACCATCGAGTCTGGGTACCCAAGCATTTATAACAGGGTCTGGATATCCAGAACCGAGTACTGAACTTCGCTAGCCGGATCCGGGTAGTAATCAGCTAATGTAAATTTGGTTATACCTGGATAGCAAATTTTAGTACTCCGTTTTGGCTATCCAGATCCGGTTATTAATTTTCCTTAGCTTGAACCAATTACACAGACTCGCCCAATTTCACTCGGTATTCATGGTCAGATAAACATTTATTCATGCTTGATAGACCATTTTAAGTTTTAGAGTAAATTAAAAACTATTCACGGAAACAGTTCCTTCGATCAATTTCTGAATTATTATATCATTCTAGCTGAAACTGATAGTACAAATAACGAAAACAAATTTCCTTCCATTTCTAACTGATGAAAGGATTATGATTGCTAAATTCATCACAGCCAGGTATACAGGGTTCATCAAGACACATTAAGACCCTCACTTTTTTCCTTTTTTCTAGTGTAAAAATGCTGTATCGAAACTAATTAAAGTTTATTTAAGTGAAGAAATTACAAAACTAAAAATGCACGTTATGTTATGTTTGTGGATGGCAAATAGTGGATAGAGAAAAAAATAGAGAGCTGGTACAGTACAGCTGGTACAGTACCAAACTAGAGATCTGATGCGAAAGATCTGATACGAAAGCATATGCGAAATTTAAAAGCATATTAATAGTGCGATTGACGCTGAAGATTAAAAAGCAGCAAGTTTTTTTTGTTTGATTTACTTTCACTTGGCGCAAATGAAAACATATTTTTTTTCTAAATAAATACCTTTTTTAATCTTTTTTAGGTTTTCTACAGTATCCAAAACTTAAAATTTGTCTTTTTATTTATGGCTTTGTAATGTAAGCTGGTTTCAATAATGGTTAATTTCGGACCATTTTAAGTGATATATTATATTTATTTATCATTATTTATACTTCAGATTTGAGTTTTCTGCATATAATATTGAATTTTATTGGGAAGCTAGAGACATGCTGTGATTAATAGACCTTGTTGCAGCATCTTTTGCTTCTGTTCTTATTTTTAGATGTTTATGTATGCTGTTACTGTCTATAATCTGCCATTGGAAATAAAAAAGATATTGAATTTTTTACAAATAATATTTTTTATAGTTAGGGCTACAGAATTTTTTTTTGTCAATTTCGGTTTTGGACTCAAATTAAAACTTTCAATTAAAAATTTCCTGAAGCAAAAAAAAGTTGCAAATGTTTTTTAATTTTAAATCAAAATAAATTAATTATCGAAAATGATTGACATTTGAAATAACACAAAGCAGTAATATGTTTATGGCATATTGTTTCATACATGTCCGTATCTGTAATCAATTATCAGAAATCGTGCTACAAAGCTATCGGTTTGTAACTTGTACTTCCTCATTTATATTTATTTTACCTAATACTTTTTGTATTGAACATTATACAAGCATGAATTAAATACTAGATTCGCCATTTTTAAATACACAGCGTGATGTTATCTTAATATATATATATATAAACAAAATTTCAGATGTGCGTGTTTTCAGAAGAGTAAGGCTTGTAAGTTTTTCTAGTAAAAGCGCACTTGTTTACACGGACGTAAGTATTTGTATTTATCTTATTTAATGGATTCTTATACAATGACAAACCTTTCTAGTAAACATTTATTAGAAAGATGGAAAAAATGTTTGTCATAACAAAAGCAAACAATTGTAAGATTAATGTGTTTTTATTTTATGTTTTTGTTTGAGGTAATCGTATCACAAAAAGTTGTGCGTCGAAAATTATATCTATTATTATAATGTGATTTACAAAAGTGTAAATCATAAATCATTTTCGAAGAGATGTTTACTACAATTTCTTTACCTGCTTAAAAACCAATACTTTAATTTCTTCATAGAAAAAATAGTATTTCTTTGTTTAAATACAGAAAAGCTTATTTTAATTATCAAATTACTGACCACAAGATCAGTAATGAAATTTCTATCATATCAAACTTACTAAATTCGAACTTAGTATCAACCCTTTATTTTCCCAAAATTTATGAAATTGAATAATAAGATTTTAAGCCAATTCTAAGGGATAAAAAAATCATAATGGAACATTTTCCCTCCACTTATATTCAGGAAAGAAAGAAACTTTCCATCTTATTAACATTTATAATATTTTTATTCTGTTATAATAAATTTCCCAAAACTTTTCGTTTTATAAACAAATAGAAAAGTGATAGTCGCAGTTGGTGTATCCTTTCCGGAATTTCTATATTCTGTTTACAAGTTTATTTTATTATTATTTTTTAAAATCTTATCAAGAAAAGTAGTAGACATGTGACGATGAAAATGGTTGCTTTTAAAAATGATAGAGAGCATTTCATCCAAAGTTTTCTTTTTAAAAGTTTTATTAAAGTAGTATAAAGATTATAATTAAAGCATGAACTCTTAATGCACAAAACAAAATTGAAGATAGAAATTAAAATTAAGGTGAGGCGCAGTTGTCATGGAGAGTTGAAGTTATTATTTTATATTTTGTTATTTGGTATTTTGAATTTTATTTGAAATTTTATTGTTTACTTTTGGTTTATCAGAAAACGTTTTTTTTTCGATACATAAAATTTTGAATAAATATAGCTAAGGCAGAACTATGCACGAAGGGTTTCTCCCACAGTATACCTCCTCTTAACTATTTAATTCGTAAGTCGCAATTTTTCATACCACATTTTTTAATTTTGAAAATTTCTTCGTGGCGTCGCAAAAAACTGCTTTTGAGTTGAATTAGAAATTAAAAAAAGATCCCATTAGCAAATGAATTCTTGATACCATTGATGCAATTTAAAAGAAGTGAATAAGAATATATTTTGAGTATATATCGAAAAAATAATTCTTTGTGAAGAAATATTCTAGGAGATTCTAAATGATTCTAGAACCGTTCCTAAAAAGATATGAGCATTGTTGGATAGTTGCTCTAGGTAAAGAAAGTTTCACATTCTCTTGTTAATTTTATAATATCTATTTTATCCAATTAAAATGATACATTTATTCTGAGTTTTTTCATGATATAGCTAAATATAGATATAGCTAAATATAGCTAAAATTTATGATATAGCTAACATGATATAGCTAAAATTTATTGTCCAACTTTTTATGTGGAACTAATTCTCATAAGAATTCGAAACTTAGAGCAAATGCGGTATATTGTTCTTTTTTTTAGCCAGTGTAGCTGTGAAGAGAAAGAAAACTACCTAATCCTTCCAGGTTATAATAAAAATAATCACCCTAATCAAGATGGTGAGTAATTGAATTCTCTAATTTTGTTTTTGCTTTAAAAGTAATCATAAAGCCTTGTTTCTGCTTCAAGCATGCAGCTTTCTATGGATTTACATAATAGCAACTGATATCAATTTTTTTAAATATTAGGGAATAAGTACTTCAATGTCAATAAAATTCCCAAGAAAGTTAATAGGTATCTACTTTTGGACCATTTTCCCTATACATAATAAAATAAATATGTGTGTAATAGTTACGTACAATAAAAGCAAAACTTGATGCTGCCGCGATTTCTTTAATATAATAGATGCTAGCTGAATTCTCGTTCAGCATACGAGGTGAAAAAAATAAGCATCAATAAATCAATGATAAACAATCAAAATGGAGCACAAAACTGTAAGACAAATGCCGACAGCCAACGCTAATTCCAACTTCTTTTATTTATATATATTATATTTTCCCTTCTCGGAGGCTTTACATTATTAGATTAAGAGAAACACGAATTTAGTAGTTCTTCCCATCAAAATGAAGTTTAACTATATTTAGTATTATTTGGCATAATGCTGTTGCTCAAGGCAACTCCTGATATTTATAGTTTACAACAATCTAGCTACTTTCTCCTGTACATATATCTTCGAGGGTGTGTGAAAAATCTGTCATAAAATTGTACTTTGTAACTATATAAGAGTATATTTGGTATCTTACCTATCAAAACTGCTCTATATGATGCTGGTAATGCCTATTACAAAAGTTGAACATCATTGGTGCTATTAAAGTATGGAGAACCCCGGAACAAATAAGAAAATTTTTTTGCATTCATTTTGTTTCTTTGATCATAACTTTTTTTTAAATTAGTACCTATTGCTAAAATTATTTTAGCATCATTAACGTCTATACTAGTTTGTCGATTTGTTTTCTCTGTAAAAAACAAAGTAGTAACATTTCCCCATTAGTTTCGTTTTTAAATAGATAGGATTTAGTACCAGTAATTATTACCAATACTAATTATCATTGACAGAAACAATAATATTAGTTTTTTCTTATGTTTATCCTCAATAATTAAATTTTCAGTGCAAAATTTATTATTTTTTTTATTTCAACTGTCGTTAATTTTAAAAGATTTAATTTTATTATTTAATATTCACGCTTCAAAAGCATAACTCAAAATATGTACGTGTTCTCACCTAACTACTATTATTCTACTATTATTTGGTGATTAAGTCCGGCTATGCTACAGCGAACACGTTGATTAGTCAAATAACCTAGCATAACTTATAAGAAATAATTAAGTGTTATAGAACACGCAATAAACAACTTTTTTTGATTACAGATATAAGCTAGCAGACATCACTGGTGTTATCCTTAAAATATGTGACAAAACTTAAATGCCTATAATTTGTTTCAAAATAATGGCTTCTGCTAAGTCAATGAGAAATTTCCTTTTTTTAAATATTTTAGATTCTTGTTGAATGTCACATTTTTAGAGCTTACGGTATACAGACACACAAATTCCCTATTTTATTATATATATTTATTGAAGATCAAGTCCAAGAGCCAGAGTAAACCAGACTTATGTCATAGCATAAATACTAAAAGTTTTCGACAACTTTGGCCGTGTTTCCTTTGACAGGTAACAGGCAGTGTTGCCAGGTGCTAGGTGTTGCCAGATCCACCCCCAGATAGCGTTGTAAAATCCCCTAAAATTTTTTAAAAAACCCCAAAATTTTTAACTTAATGTATAAGTATTAAAAAATAGTAGAAAAGTTAAATAATGTATGGAAAACGTTGCTTTAGTACTTTTTAATATTTTATTATCAACAAATAAATCTTTTTTACATTTCAATCGTTACATTATCTTTAATTTCTACTGAAATATTTAAGATATTTTTTTTTCAATACTTTTTGACTTGCACATTTTTTCATAAATATTTTATTATCAACGATATAGTCTTTTTTAATATTTTAATTCTAACATTATGCTTAAATTTTTGATAAAATATCCAACATATTTTCAATACTTTCTGATTTGTATATGTTTTCGCTGTTAAACATTTTTTACATAGAAAAAGTAGGTATAAAATCCTTTACCCTTAAGCCTTTAAACTGCTTTTCGTGTTCCCAATCCTTCTTGTACTTTTGTACGTACTTCTTTTTTTTCTTCATCCTTTGGCATTATTTTTAAACCATGCACATTAAAAATTTTAAATAATTTGAATTCAAATTCTCCTAACTTAGTGGTTGATCGAGCTAAGTAATAACCTACCACATTCAACAAAGGGGTAAAGGTCTAAAATTATATCTTAATCTTTTTGTTTTGGTTTAACATATTGATTTTCATATTACCACCTCACACATACAGTTATAGAATTTGATATTAGGAGGTAACCAAAATGAAACTAGTAAAATTCACAAATAACCCTAAAACAAACCCCTAAAAACTAATTCCCCTAAAATACCCACTGAAGATGAAAAATCCCCCTAAATTTAGGGGGAAAACCCCTAATCTGGCAACACTGGTAACAGGTGACAAATATGCACAAAATGGGACAATACTTATTTTATGAAATCCGAAATTTTTATATGTTATATAGGAAACTATTTTAAAATGTTTCCAATTAATCAGACTGTTAGCTTGTTATAAATTGCCTGCTGGAAGGTTAAGAAATAGGACCTTATTTACATTATTTCATAAAGGGCTGAATTTTATGTATGTTATTTAAGAATCTATATCAAGAAGTTTTCCAATCAGCCAGCCAGATCGCATGCTGCAAACCGGAAGCCCTTAATGGTTAATGAAATGTTACAGTTCTAAAGTCATTTTATAAATTCTGAAACCTGTATTTATTATTTGGGAACTTATTTGAAGTGATAGGACTATTTAGAATTTCTTATCCTATATTTCAAGTAAACAAAATTAGATTTACTGATTTTTTTAAAAAAATTCGATTTTTTAGGAACTATTTCATTGATCTTATTCAAATTTTGTATTTCGTCATATAAAATTACTTTCTTTGAAATGATGCAAATATCGTATACCTCACAATTCAAAAATGTTTTGACTACTATTAAATAAATATGTTAAAAACAGTAAATATTTATAAAAAGTTATTTCTTGCATGGTCTAATCTTTAGATAAACAAACGTAATAATTGAGCGCAAAATTTTTTCAATTCCTTTAAAAAGATCTCCAGCTGTGGTAAAGTACACAAAAAGTAAAATTAACATTAAGGGGGCCAAATTTCAGATCGCTTTTCTGACCAAATTATTGGTACCATATTTCAAAGATTGCGGCTACCCCCTATATTTCTGGATTCAAAAATCCGAATCCGTTGAAAAAAAGTTACGTTCATTCGAAGAAAGTACGTTTTCGTTTCTGAATTCAAAAGTTAAAATATCGTCTGCATTGAATTTTTAGCATATTTAAGGCTACCCCCTCAAACATTAAGATTGAGTCCAAGTACGTAAAAATCCAATCATAAGAATCAAGAGTTATTTCGAGTGTTCTTTTTCATTTCTTCTGTGCTCTGCTTTTTATTAATCTTGAATCACGCTGTCCTCAGCAAGTAACGGATGATGAACACAATGATGAACACAATGGGTCCCAAATATCACCATTTTATGAAATCGGAATTTTTTTATGATGCTTGCACTATTATTTTATGATGTTTTTCTGGTTCCCAAATAACCGGACAGTTCGCCTGCACCAAACCACTTGCTGGACACCCCCAAAGATTAATGAAATATGACAGTACTAACTTCATTTTGTAACTTTTTAATTGTATATTTTATATTTTATAACCGTCGTTGAACAGCCGACTCAATTTTATGGGCTTACGACTACTAATGTTTAACTCCGTAGCTTTGTNGCCTTGTTTCTGCTTCAAGCATGCAGCTTTCTATGGATTTACATAATTGCAACCGATTTCAATTTTTTAAAATATTAGAGAATAAGTACTTCAATGTCAAAAAAATTCCCAAGAAAGTTAATAAGCATCTACTTTGTCACTTTCGGACCATTTTCCCTATACATAATAAAATAAATGTGTGTGTAATAGTTACGTACGATAAAAGCAAAACTTGATGCCGAGCGATTTTTTTTAATATAATAGATGCTAGCTGAATTTCCGTTCTGCATACGAGGTGAAAAAAATAAGCATCAATAAATCAATAATAAACAATCAAAATGGAGCACAAAACTGTAAGACAAATGCCGACAACCAACGCTAATTCCAACTTCTTTTATTTACATATATTATTTTTTCCCTTTTCGGAGGCTTTACATTATTAGATTAAGAGAAACACGAATTTAGTAGTTCTTCATAACAAAGCAACACATGATATTTATAATTTACCATAATCTAGCTACTTTCTCCTGTACATATATCTTCGAGGGTGTGTGAAAAATCCGTCATGAAATTGTACTTTGTAACTATATAAAAGCATATTTGGTATCCTACCTATTAAAACTGCTCCATATGATGCTAGTAATGCTTATTACAAAAGTTGAGCATCATTGGTGCTATTAAAGAATGGAGATTTTTTACGGAATCCCATAGCAAGTACGTAAATATTTTTGCATTATTTTTTTTTTTAGTTTATAACTTTTTTTTTCAATTAGTACCTATTGCTAAAATTAATTAAGCATCATTAACGTCAATACTAGTTTGCCGATTTGTTTGCTCTGTAATAAACAAAGTAACAACATTTCTCCATTTGTTTTGTTTTTTAGTAGATGGGATTTAGTATCAGTAATTATAACCAAAACTAATTACCATTGGCATAAACAATATTATTAGTGTTTTTTTTATGTTTGTCCTCAATAAATAAATTTTCAGTTCAAAACTTATTATTTTTTTATTTCAATTGTCGTTAATTATAAAAGATTTAATTTTATTATTTACTATTCACTTTTTAAAAGCAGAACTATAAACAAAATATGCACGTGTTCTCACATAACTTTAGAAATTCTACTATAATTTGGTGATTAAGTCAGCCTATGCTACAGCGAACACGTTGATCGTTCAAATAACCTGGCATTTAATTAAGTGTTACAGAACACGCAATAAACAACTTTTTTTTATTACAGGTATAAGCTAACAGACATCACTGGTGTTATCTTTAAAATATCTGACAAAACTTAAATGCCTATAATTTGTTTTAAACTAATGGTTTCTGCTAAGTCAATGAGAAATTTCCTTTTTTTTAAATCCTTTAGCTTCCTGTTGAATGTCGCATTTTTAGAGCTTACGGTATACAGACACACAAATTCTTGATTTTATTATATATTTATTGAAGATATAGTCCAAGAGCTCGTGTAAACCAGACTTATGTCATAGCTTAAATACTGAAAGTTTTCTACACCTTGCGCCGTGCTTCATTTGGCAGGTAACAGGTGGCAAATATGCACAAAATGGGACCATACTTATTTTATAAAATCTGAAATTTTTGTATGTTTAATAGGAAACTATTTTAAAATGTTTCCAACTAATCAGATTGTTATCTTGTTATAAATTACCTTCTGGAAACCCCTAAATGTTAAGAAATAGGACCTTATTTACATCATTTCATAAAGGGCTGAATTTTATGTATGTTATTTAAAAATCCATATCAAGAAGTTTTCCAATCAGCCAGTCAGCTCGCATGCTGCAAACTGGAAACCCTTAAAGGTTAATGAAATGTCACAGTTCTTAAGTCATTTTATAAATTCTGAAATCTATATTTATTATTTGGGAACTTATTTGAAGTGGTAAGACTATTTAGAAGTTCCTATCCTATATTTCAAGTAAACAAAATTTGATTTACTGATTTTTTTAAAAAATTTGATTTCTCGGGAACTATTGCACTGATTTCATTCAAATTTCGTATTTCGCTATATAAAATTACATTCTTTAAAATGATGCAAATATCGTATACCTTATAATTCAAATTTTTTTGACTGCTATTAAATAAATTTGTAAGAAACAGTAAATATTTATGAAAATTTATTTCTTGCATGGTATTATCTTTAGATAAACAAACTTAATAATTGAGTGCAAAAATTTTTCAATTTGTTTAAAAAGATCTCCAGTTGTGGTAAAGTACGCAAAAAGTAAAATTAACATTAAGGGGTTCAAATTTTAGACCGCTTTTCTGACCAAATTATTGGTATACCATATTTCCCAGATTGCGGCTACCCCCTATATTTATGGATTCAAAAATCCGAATCCGTTGAAAAAAGTTACGTTTATTCGAAAAAAGTACGTTTTAGTGTATTTCAAAAGTTAAAATATCGGCTGCATTTAATTATTAGCATATTTAAGGTCACCCCCTCGAGCATTAAGATTGAGTCCTAGTACGTAAAAATTCGATCATAAGGATCAAGAGTTATTTCGAGTATTTTGTTAATTTACTTTGTGCTCTGCTTTTTATTAACCTTGGATCACGCTGTCCTCAGCAAGTAACGAGTAGAAAATATGTACACAATCTCTCTCTCTAATATCACCATTTTATAAAAGTTAAATTTTTTTATGTATCTTGGACAACTATTTAATCATGTTTTTCTGGTTCCCAAATAACCGGACAGTTCACATGCAGCAAATCACTTGCCGGACACTCCCAAAGATTAATGAAATATGACAGTTCTAACATCCTCTTATAACTTTCGAATTGTTTATTTATTACTTTGGCACTTATTTGTAGTGATAGGACGCTTTCGATGTTGCTAACCTACTACCGAGCTGTTTTGAAATTCCTAATCCTCTGCCAGACAGTTCGGTGTTTTTAAATCCTAATCCTTGTTGAACACCTTTAAAGTTTACTAAACTGTAACTGTAGTTTCGCCTTTTAATAAAATCTGAATTTTATATTTGTTGTTTAACAACTATTTTAAGATTTTTCTTAAATGGATAAAATTTTTCTTTTATTACTCCACGACAGATACGTGTCCCGGCCTGCTGAATTCTAAATCAGGACTTACTGAATGGTATTTCTATTTCGACTCTATGACCTGAGTCCCAAACCTTTATATTTTCTTATAAAGAAACAACTGATAGAAAATTGATTTGAGTTCTAAACTATTTTTTAAGTTACTAGTTTGTCAATAAGCGTAATAAAATATATGTAAAAATGAAGAATGATGCATGACAGCTTTTGAAAAGGATTTTTTTTAGCTATATTTTTTTCGTTGAAAAAAACAAACAATATTAGTATATCACACACGTTATCAATTTATTGCGGTTGCATGGCTAAGATAAAAGGTAATTTTTTTAAAATTTATTACCTGTTATTATAGTTAGCCTTGTTGAAGTCAGATATCTTCTAATAAAATAAGTATGAGAATCAATACGAAATTATCAAATAAGCCATATTTTTCGTGCAGAAAATAATGTCATTTAAGCTTTATTATAATGTTTACTTCAAAAAAGTTTCGCTAGATTTAGTTCGATTTTTTTCATCTTATTTATTTTCAACAAAGACCTGAGAAATTAAATATTCATTTGAAAGATATTCAGAGACCAATGTTCATAAATGTGTATGACACACAAAGCACTTTTTATTGAGTGAATTTTTGAATGCATGGTTCGTTAAATATTATTCGTTCATAGTGAGAAATTTTGCAGGTGTTAACTGTTATAAATAATAAATATCAATGCAAACTAATGTGTTAAAGATAAATAAAACATATTTTATAAACTTCTTTCAGAAGAATAATTTCATTCAAACTGTGCTTTTGCGCTATGAAAAGCTTAAACTTGTCGGGATCAGGTAAGGACTCGGTTATTAAACAAAGTTTCTCCTAGAAAATTTTTATTTTAATAATTCCTTTTAAAAAAATTGCATACTTTTATACAAAAAAAAAACTTTCTAAAAGAAAGGAATTCTTTAGCTGAAAGGAATGTTTCGCAGCGTTTCATACTATTGAAAGTTAATTTCTTTGAGAAAATCAATGAGTAATGCACTCCATGTAAAAAATAAATAAATAAATAAAATGGCAGCTAGAAATCGGTAAGAATGAAAATAATGCCGATTTATTTCTACTCTGTCCCAAGGACAGACCAGAAAATAATGCCGATTTATTTCTACTCTGTCCCAAGGACAGATCAGTTTAAAAACAATTTTCACACAGAACTTCATGTTTAAGTCGCTTAGGCATCTAGTGAGAATAAAATTTCTTGTACATTAACTTCGAGAGAGTCATCGAATGACATTATTCTTGCTATGTACCCAAAACAACTTTCCATTGATGGAGTTCTATGAAGAAAATTCTTTTAAGCTGATCAATCCTGTTCACAAATGCTTCACTATGCATCAAAATAAGAAATAAAGGCTTCCTTATTTTATATTGTAATAAATTGCATCTTTACTTCTTTTTTTTAAAATTTAAAATGATGATTTTGTGTTGTGAAAAGCTTAAACATGTTCAAAAAATTTTACCATTATGTGTGTAACCTCTGGATATGCCATCACATTTCTTGACATTTAGTAACTTATTTGAGAATAAAATTTCTAGAGTAGTTCTTAGTGATTATCTAAAATTAAATTTAAAACAACTTAAAAATTCACAAATGCTACAATTTTTTAAAACCTGTATGAGTTTTGGTGTCACATAACCATCATCCGTAGGATAACTGATGAAGGTGTACCTACTTCATCAGCAGGTCTCTCTTATACTTCATCAGTAGGAATAATTCACCCTGCCAATGAAGATGTATGTACCTATGCAACATATAGTTTAAATTTTTTTTACTATTTACTATTTTTTAAATTTGTTTTTAATGAAACCTATTTGGAATTAAAATATATTTCTTGTGTTTAGAAGGTAAACCAACAACTGTCTATTTTAGCCTTGATATTATGGATATTGATGAAATAACCGAAGAACGAATGGTGAGTAACTTTAACGCAATATCATTACTTAATTTGTTTTATTTTTATAAAGATAAAGCAAAAGAGTAAATAAGGATACTGCGGGTATTTTAGATATAAGAGGAAACAATATTATTGATAACAGGAGCATTTCTAACATTAAATGAGTTGCATCTGTTTCCAAAAGATTTTAATAGCTTGGAATGAAGTTAAATGCAGATAAATTTGCATATACAGCAAGCACAAAGTGCATAAGCGTATTTGGTCATCATTACACAGATTCCTGTCATAACGATTAAATTGGCTTTATATATACTGAGAGTTACATTTCTCTATCTGTAAAACGAGAAAAAGCCTGCCTGTTTGTCTCTATTATAACTTAAGAACCATTCGTGCTACGGTCTCGAAATTTGAAAGGGGGAATTGTCGGCCCGATCTTAAAAAACATTTCAAATGATTTGTTCGACATAGTCATTCGAAAATTAATTTTTCTCATAAGTCACTGTCATCAATTAAACTGGGGAGGATTATTTTCCTTTAAAGTACTTAAAAGATATTAGCAATTTTAGCTAATTCACAGTTCTATTCAATTAAAAAACATATAAAATCAGACAAAACCTGCAAGTGTAGTTAGCACGTGTATAAATGCTTTACGCATGCTCATAGAGAGAGAGGAATTTTTCCAAGATCAGAGAGATATTATAAAATTTCGAACTTGAAATGTCTTATGACATTTTGTTTACAGTTTTAAGATTTGAACGTATATATGAAAATTAACTATATCGAAAATTTATGATGTAACATTAATGAATAATTTATCAAAATAGAAATATTATTTTTTCAAGAGAAGTACGTTTACTAAATTATAGTTCGTAAGAAAAATTCCTTTTCAGGGCAACATATTTTAAACGTTAGGAAATATATATTTATCAACATTCTCTCTAAAATAAAATAACACTTTTAATTCTTATATGAATTATTTTACAAATTTTGCTTCAAATATGAAATTATTTATTAGAACAAATAAGATACCTGAGAAAAAAGTGCTAAATAAATAAAATGAAATCTATAATAAAATGTAATGCATTTTTTATTATTTAATTTATCCATCTCTCTTATTTTGACTACTTAATTAAAAACGTACATAATATGTGATATAAATGTGCAACAAAAATGCATGTATTAAATGATCTGATATTATTTCATTCTATTTAAATAAAAGTGAGTGAAAAATCATTTTTCTATAATGCATGAAAATGTTATAATTTTGATTGAAAATCAAAAGAAATAACCATTATTTTTATTAGAACATTTTATTAATTCTTCCCTGAAAAGAAAAAAAAAAGATCAACATAATAAGTGACAGATATATTTTAAATAGCTAAACTACTACACTGTTACTCATTAAGTGAAGATAGTGATATATAATTTACTGGTTACATGAAAATAAGTTATGTAAACATGATTAACATTGGTATTTTTAGGTATAAATACTTGTTTCAAAAGTTGGAAAGTCTTAGAATTGCTAAAAAAAATTACATAAATGTGTTTTTTTAAATAAATAAAGCAAGTATTTTGCCTTCAACAATATTATAAAAAACAAATTTTAGTATTTTTCTAGAATAAATATCTTTCATTAGGCTGTAATGAATTTGTCTTTTCCTTGCCAACAATAAACAGCAATGGACGTAGAATTTTCCAGCATAACAAACCAGTTGTTGTTAATGCAGGAAAAAAAACTGAGAAATAAAGTTACTTTCACCTTCTGTAACAAATTAAGAATTTAAATTAATTAGATATATACTAGATGAACGTGCTTAGATAATAATATTTTTTTAAACTATTTTAGCGCTCGTAATAAAACTGAGTCTGAAGGGATTATATAAATTTTTTCTAATTATTACAAATAAGATGGCCCAAAAGCTCTTAACTGTTCTTAGATGTGACTTTGAACCTAGGTCAAGAGGCGTTTCAGATGTTCTAACAACAAATGTTGATCAAATCAGTTTTGACAGTCGAATGGCATTTGATTGGCACTATGTCATTTTTGTAAAAATAATGACCTACTTATCTTATTCAGGTTTTATTCAAATTCATATCATATTGCGTTAAGATCAATTACATTAGTTCACCATGCATATAATTTTTTTAAAATTAAAAATTTATTTTAAATTTTTAGGGTAAATAAATCCATCCCTTTTTGTATACTCTGAATATTATCATAACCGAATAGTGATTGGAATTTAAATGTTAAGCAATAATTAATGTTTTTCTTTTAGCGAACAAACATTTTGAATTAATAAAACAGCGGGGGGTAAAAAACATTGCTTCTACAAGAAACTGCTTTATTCTGTACGTTTTTCAATTTTAGCCCCCTTCCAGTTTTTTAATTTCAAAGAACAATTTTATATTTTATAGCATTTGAAACCTTGGTAAGGCTGCGGGAAGTATACATTCCACAAACTTCTTTACTTTTTAAATGTCAGTGGAAAGATACTTACTATTTACCTATGATTTATGCGACCATCTGTTGATAACTTCAAAAAAAAAAAAAAAAATTAAAAAATTATTAAAAAATTAAAATTAAAAAACTTATTTCTATGTAATAAACTATTTGAGTTTCGTTTAATAATTCAATCTCTGTCCCCGAAATATTTTACCTTAACAGAATCAGAAGTTGGAATGATTTTTTTTTAATTCACTGCTCCCCTTGAACTGACATCTTCATTATACATAGAACATTCGAAATGAAATCTTGGTCTTGGTGAATTTCAGCACCCTCTGTCTTACCTGGTGTCATCTTTGAGTGTTTATCCTTTTTAGAGAAATTTAGGTTTACCTTAGAACATTTTTAATCTTAGAGGCACTTAGGCTTAAAGGGGAACACTTGAACTTTTAGTCTCCCCGGAGTTCTTTTATAGACACCCTGTACATAGAACATTCGAAATGAAATCTTGGTCTTGGTGAATTTCAGCACCCTCTGTCTTACCTGGTGTCATCTTTGAGTGTTTATCCTTTTTAGAGAAACTTAGGTTTAGGTTAGGTTAATTTTTAATCTTAGAGGCACTTAGCCTTAAAGGGGAACACTTGAACTTTTAGTCGACTATTTTAATTATTCTATTAATCTGATTTTAGTCTTATTTGCATTTAATGTGATTTTTCATATTTTTACTATTTGAAGTTTTACCTGACCTTACTTTTATATGTTTTTACCAGTATTTTTGACACTTTCATTGTTGGTTAATTTTATTCACTTAGATGTTCTGTTTTATTTTTTATCATCTTTTCGATTTTGGGACTTTTCCTATGTGTATCAATCTTTTTAGTTTTGATTTTACGTTTCTGTAGTTTTGCAGTGTTTAGTTCACGTGACAACGGGTGAAACCCTTATCCGCTAACTCCTTCGGGGGTTGGCCGGTTACCATTAGTCTTAATTCACCGCTTATAATAAAATCAGAATAATTTGTTTTCAGGAGTACTCAATGCAGTTCTATATAAACGAATATTGGAAAGATCTTAGGTTGAACTATTCTTCTATGGAGGTAGGTTCCCACATACCAAGAGAATTACACAATAAAATATGGAAGCCAGATACCATATTTGAAGATTCTAAAGGGGGATGGATCTATCAACTTTCAGTTCCTAACGACGTGATTCAAGTGCACAAATATGGTTATTTACACCATTATGCAAGGTATGTATAGATTAACGACAAAGTTGAAAATCCGACATTGCATACAATGCCGATAATCACCGCCTAAGTATAAAAAAGTTTAAACTTCTCACACTTTACCTAGGCTTTGCATGCAATATCAAAAGACAAACGGGAAAAGTATGAAATCTATTTTTTTAAAATTTTACTTTGAATGTTTATGATTTATTAGTATTAGTAAGTAATTTCTTGGTACAAGTTGATTTATATTTTATTTTGTTTCTTTTAATACGAAAGGGGCAAAGCTGAGTAATCTCCATGCATTATTAACAATAACCAAATTAAACAAGAAGATAATCTGGCAAGCCTGGTAGAGGAACTAGTAACTGTATAATTTAGGACACACATGGCGAAAAATAACTTTTTCGAAACATATGGTTAACCTCGTTTTCTATACATAATAATAAACGCGGCTGTGTGTGTGTCTGTTTGTCTGTCTGTAATTACAATATATTGCCCCAGAAACCTCGCCCAGGCACGGAACTCGGCACATATCGTGGCGGACAGCTGGCCGCTTTAGGCGGTTAGTATTTAATAAAAATGATATAATGCACTCAATTTTCTCCTAAAATTTAAAAGAATTATTGTTTGTGTAAATATTCCTTTCGAGTGAAAGCGAACAAGCTTAAGAAAAATACATTAACGTTTAATAATCTAGTACATTTATAATTAAAGGTTGTAAAGGTTAATATTAATTTCGTTTAATATATGCATGCTCATACATGTTGTAATTTGTTGAATTTTATTTGCTTTTAAAAACCTGCTGTGTTTTATCAAAAATAGCCATGTAATGAATTATTGTAAACGCTTTTTCACTTGCACGTTTAGTTCAGTTTTAGCTTTTAAATACTTTTAAAATAATTAAATTAATTAAAATAAATATTAATAGTAACTAATTCATTTATATTTATTGTTTTATAAATAATTATTTTAGTTGCACTTTTTATCAAATTTCGGTTTATCTCTAAAAACATTGTATTAGAAACAAATAGTTATATAGAAAGAAACATGAATTACTTAAAAGATAAACTTCTGTTTAAATTTTTATTAAATAACTTAATCTACCATATAAATATATGATCTATATTGTGCACAAATATCAATTTTTTTATAATTACGTAGTAAATATAAGGATTAGAAAAAACGTTAAAGCTTCAAATATAGTGAAAACGGTTCTGAATTGCCATCCAGAAGCTTAGTGTTTTAATCTCTCTGACAGTCACTTTCTTTTTTTAAACTAATGCTTCATGGTTCAGTTTTTACAGCTAAAAATAGGGTGTTTCTTCTAAATATCCCAAAAATTTCTTTTTTGACAAACAAAACTATCGGAAAACTCTCCTGTTCTCTATTTGTTTCCTCCCGTTTTGTTATTAGATTATCTTTAATAAATGTTACGAATGAAAAATTGGGAAGATTTCCATATCATGTCCAGCGGCAGAATAATCGCCAAGCTTTGACAATTTCAAAGTAGAGATGAACAAAAAAAAAAATAAAATAAAATAAATCAATAAATTATACGTAAGAAATCAAACATTATGTTTTTTTCTAAATTTTAAGAATTCCATTCGTTGCCTTGGTGATTGCAGTTTTAATGACAAATTAAGATACGGAAATATATCTGAAGAAACAAACCTAAAATTAAATTTACTAACATAACACGATTGACGGTTTATTTAGTTATATAGTTACTGAAATTTTTGTCCAATAATCTAATATATATAATTCTCTTAAATTTTGGCTGTATTTCTTTTCCACCGTCATTTATTTGAATTCAAATTTATTTTATATTACTTAGTATTTACTAAAAAGATGTAATTTTTGAAAGAAAAATGTTTTTATATGGATTTGAATGATTGTTTTGAATTCTTAGAATTTTGTGCATTTGCAATGTACCTAAGTTAGTAGCGAGCGAAGCAAACCATATAAGATTGCGTAGCAATTTTCGGGGTTGGCGAGCGTTAACTTGCAGGGGGCGCAGCCCACTAGTAATAATTAAAATAATAATAAAACTAAGTTAAAATTAACTAAATATGTTTTTAAAAAATTTCGTGTTTTAATATAAAAAGCAAACGTAATAAAACTCACTCGTTTTAATTATCTGATAACTCGTCAGACACTAGATATTTCCCTCGCTATGAGCTCTAAAACGAAATCAGTAGTTAAGAAACTTCTATTATTTATTAATATTAAGGGAAATGAGTTGATTGTTTACTTTGTTTTCTAATTGTCATTTTGAAATCCACTAAGATGAAGTGAAAAGAATTTCTTTTGGTTAATCGCCATCTTTTTTCCCGATATCTATTGCGCTCGCACGGAATAAATATCCTCCCCCAGTTGGGCATCTAAGGGTAAAAAATGCATGCTCAATTAGAATTTTTATAAACTTTACACATGTAGGGATACATAATTGTCAAACCCTTATAAATGAAAAAAAAACCCCATTACTTCATTATTGAAAAAACCTTTATATTAATATTCTGTACTTTATTATATGAGCTTCTAGAGAGACAAAATTTTTTATAAGAAATAAAAAACCAGTTCATGTTCAAAAAAAAAAAAGAAGAAAATAATGCGTGAATGTATGTTATTATTTTCCAGATATAATATGAAGTTAGCATGTTCAATGCTTTTGTACACTTTTCCAATGGATACGCAATTGTGTTACATGAATATTACTTCCTGTGAGTCTATATTTTAACTATTTTAACATTAAATTTAACTTATTCAATTTTTGAGAATTATTTAATGTTCATTTCAGATTTAATATATATAAATGGAAACATCCATGTTTTCTATATCTATGTATTAATTTATGTATCTATCTATCTATCTATCTATCTA